>NW_006792323.1:1416172-1437709 GCF_000442215.2 Lipotes vexillifer | reverse complement strand
CAATGCAGGGGACACGGGTTCGAGCCCTGGTCCGGGAAGATCCCTCATGCCGCGGAGCAACTAGGCCCGTGAGCCACAACTACTGAGCCTGTGCTTTAGAGCCTGCGAGCCACAACTACTGAGCCCGCGTGCTGCAACTACTGAAGCCCGTGTTCCGCAATGAGAAGCCACCGCAATGAGAAGCCCGCACACCGCAACAAAGAGTAGCCCCCACTGGACGCAGCCACAGAAAACCCACGCGCAGCAACAAAGACCCAACGCAGCCAAAAATAAACAAATAAATAAATGTAAAAAATTAATAAATAAAAAATAAATAAATAGCTAGAGTTGGTAATTTAAAAGAGAATATGATTTACCAAAATTTTGGTTAGCATGAAGCCTTAGGGCTGTACTTATTGAGGCACCTGTATTCAAATAATACCTTTCATCCATAGCAAAAGACGCTATCGCAAAGATTGCTAATAAAATGAAAAATTGTTAGCAGTAAAAATCTTTTCAGTGGGGAAAAGTTATGTTTTAAATAACCATTTGTGCATAGTTCCTGTGGCAATAAGACTTTGACTATATGTGTTTTTCTACACTGTTTGATTATCTCTGACAGTTCCTTTTCTCCCGCCTACTTTATAGGTGTATTTAACCCGAAAGGAAGGATCGTCTTATGCTTACATTTCCTGGAAGTTTGAATGTGGGTCAGTTGGCCTCAACGTAGATAACATTTCCATTAGGACAAGTAGCCAGACCTTTGAGACAGGAACAGTACAGTGGAAATTGAGATCTGATGCAGCACAAGTAGAGCTGGCGGGCGGTAAGCATTTGACGGGAGAAGTAATCGTGAAGTGTGTGTTCAGCACTCTGAAGGGTGATTGTGCTTATCTGAGATGTAGTTAAGAGTTTTCCTTAGCCTAGAGTTATTCATACTGTTGCAGTAAAAAAAAAAAAAAAAATTAAAACCTGTAGTTTAACCTCATTATTAATAGTAGGGCTGATGTTTTTTATAGTGAAACACAAATGGAAGGAGAAAACATCGTTTCTTTTTTCAGAGGACACATTTCCTCCAATAAGAATAATTTGTATTTATTTTTTAAGGGTTGATTTTTACCTATAAGGCAGGTATGTCAAATGCATTCTGAAACTACCTCTTTATGTTCTTACCAAAAGCAAAGTGTTAATTTGTTTTTTTCCTCCAACAGATAAAATTCTTCGCTCCTATCATGATTTTTCTGGTGCCACTGAAGTTATTTTGGAAGCAGAATTAAGCAGAGGAGATGGTGTTGTTGCTTGGCAACACACCCAGCTGTTTAGACAAAGCTTAAATGACCCTGAAGAAAATTGTTTGGAGATAATTATAAAATTCAGTGACCTTTGAGAACCTGAACATTATAGAAAAGCTGGCAATAATCAAGGACATAGCATGTTCTAAAGTAGTCTGTTGGTTCCGTGCATGCTTAGATGGCAGTGTTCTACCCCCTGCTAGCATATTTCCTTGTTGGCTATCCATCGTGTTAACCCTCATGAAAATGTATCTTTTTACTGTGGACCCTAATGAAACCTTGAATTAAAAGCTTCCTTCCATATGTGACTCTGATTTGGAGTGAAGTCTTACTGCCCCACTATGAGATTTTAACCTAAAAATTGTAAGTACGGTTTTAAAAGTAAAATGAAGGTATTTGTGATTAAATGCTATTCGTGATTATGATGACATCTTAAGCTAATAATAGTAATTTGACAGTTTCTGATCATTCTGGCATTAATTTCTCCGTAAGTAATTGAAATAGATTTCCTAAGATTTTTTAATTTTTAATAAACGTGAAAGTATAGTATTTCATAAGTTATAGAGCATGAAAATTTTTATTATTGTAAATACGTAGACATTTAAGAAATAAAATGAATTATTTTGCGTTATATCTTTTTAGTGATTACTTTGGCTAAATAAAAATCATAAGTATGCTAAACATTGAAAACCACTTGAATAGACAAGAATTATGAAAACGGTTAACACTGCATAAATTCAAAGATACATTATAAATCCATAATATGTGGACACTTCTGAAAATGCTTTACTTTTGAGTTTACTTTTGAGTATTTTTATCTACCTCATTGAATAAAATGTTTACTCTTGACTTTGAAACTATGTAACTGGGATTATTCAGTGTGTATACACTGTATCAAGAGTTTTGTGTGTGTGTGTGTGTGTGTGTGTGTGTGTGTGTGTGTTCCATGTAACCTCTCCAGTTAAACTTAGTGAACATTTTCGAAGTGTTTGTGTGCACCGCAAGGGATGCGGTGACGAAGACGACCACGGCCCCGCTCCCTAAATGCCTTTTGTCACGTTCTGCAGAGCGAGTTCTCAGCTCTCCCGGCCAGAAAAGCACGTTCTCAGACATTCTCACCCTGTGCAACTCATTAGCATGTTTACATACGTTGTGAAATATGTACTGGAATTCTGAAACAAAGGTCTTATGTTTTCTTTTTTTTTTTTTTTTTTTTTTTTTTAATGTGAGAGTCTAGAACTATTATATGTAAAAGAGTAAGTAGAAATGGAACTTATCTGGAGACTCAAGGCTAGATTTGAAGTCAAGGATGATTCAGGGTGCGGAGCAGAGGCTCCAGACGCGCAGGCTCAGCGGCCATGGCTCACGGGCCCAGCTGCTCCACGGCATGTGGGATCTTCCCGGACCGGGGCACGAACCCGTGCCCCCTGCATCGGCAGGCGGACTCTCAACCACTGCGCCACCAGGGAAGCCCTATGTTTTCTTTTTAATCGTAGTCCAACTCTGCTGAGGATCACCTTCTTGCTAAAAAGTTACACTTAAAGGTAGCTTGTGCGTCTAAATTTATTAATACGTCTCGAATATTAGAAAATTTTCTGGAATTCTGAAACTCTTAAGTTAATCATAGCATTGTAGAGTGGCCAAATACGTGAAATTGGACAGCCTTGTCTCCTACCTGTCTTGAAGTGTCTGGTTTTGTCACGGTGAATATTTGGATGATGAGTGGAACAATAGTCTTCATGAGAAAAACTGGAGCTTGACAAGCAGTCTTGTTAAAGATGGCAATAGAGATAAACTGAATGTACTTTATCTGTGAAAAGGAAACATTCTAATTTTTACTGTGGCTTTAAGCAGAAAGTTCAAATGTCTTGTATTTTTACAGAGTTGAACTACTGATGAGAAAAGCAGTTGCACACTTTTCTTAAGTGTGTTCCTTGAGAGTTTCAACCTCAGGGTACCTGACACACGTTAATAGATATTTTATGATACAGACAAGTTTGGCAATAGTACAGAAGGTATGAGACAAAGCAATTCTCAGTAATGTGTACAGCATAGTGAGTAAACCAGTAAGGCAAAAGTAACTGAGGCAGAGACGGGCTGATAGTACAAACCCCATGAATAAACTGGCCCTCATATTAGCTGCCCTTTATAAAGCAGTCATCGGAGATCTTTTTTTATTTTCTTTCCAGCTGAAAAATTGTAATTAATTTGCAGGGTTTTTCATTTATCTCGATCAAAACAAATTTCAGAATTCAAATATATGATACCAAAACTAGACCATTTATATTTTGTAAAAATTAATAATAAGCCTCTCTTAAAACCTTTACAAGATACAAATCTAAAATACAGATGCTTAGGGCAGTGGTTTCAAAAGTGTTATCTGTAAACCACTGGCATCAGTATCACCTAGAGACTGTTAGAAATTTAAATTCTCAGTCCCCACCTCAGACTTACTGGATCAGAAACAACCCTCCAAGTGATCCTGGGATCTTATTGTAAGAGCCCTCAGTCTGCAGTGACCCCGGGGTGAGCACACAGCGCTCAGGGGACACCTGCACCAGGCTGCAGAGCCACCGGCCGGTTGGTGAGCCCCTGCTGTCATTGCTCACCATCTAACAGGCTTTATACCTCGGCGTCCTGAGCAACTTTACAGACCATCTGCTTTCTGTTGCAGTGTTGTTTTTTTAAAGTAGGTCCTTTGCTGGAAATCACATTCTCAAGATGAACAAGAAGTTACCTCTGATGTTTTGATCACTTTAGAAGGAAAAGAAGTGCCTCGGATTAAGGGAGGGCTAGAGAACACAGTGTCATGAATTTGGGGGTAGGGGGCGTTGTTAGAGATCATTTAGTCCAGACTCCTCACTCTTCCCTGAGGAAGCTCAAGCCTGGAGAAAGGCCTGTCTAAACAATGCAGTGGATTAGTAACACAGGCAAGATTGACTTGTACACTCAGTGTTCCCTTCTACCGAGTTGCAGGGTTGTAACACAGGGTTGCAATTCTATAGAATTCTAGTCCTGTGTGTGGGCTGCTGTTGTATTACACATTTCGTGAATACAGATACTTTGGTAGGAATGTTCAAGTTGAGGAGATACTAAAACTGATGTTAGAGCCAGTTATTTTTCTAACTATAGTTAAGCTTTCCTGGAGAGTAAATGTATTATAATTTGATAATAGATAACTATAGATACATATGCTTTGGTATTTTTTTCTCTACAAAACAATAAATTGTGTTTTGATTTTATAGTTCAAGCAAATAAGTTTAAATTTATTGAAGTATAGTTGAGTTGCAATGTTGTGTTAATTACTGCTGTACAACAGTGACTCAGTTTTATGTATTTATATATATATGTGTGTGTGTGTATATATATATATATATATATATATATGCACACATACACACACCTTCTTTTTCATATTCTTTTCCATTATGGTTTGTCACAGGATATTGAATATAGTTCCCTGTGCTGTACAGTAGGACCTTGTTGTTTATCCATACTATATAGAATAGTTTGCATCTGCTAGACCCAAACTCCCAATCCATCCCTCCCCCACCCCTCCCTCCCCCTTGGCAACCACCAGTCTGTTCTCTATGTCTGTGAGTCTGTATTTGTTTCGTAGATAGGTTCATTTGTGTCATATTTTAGATTCCACATATAAGTGGTATCATATGGTAAAGCAAATACCCTTTTTTTAACATCTTTATTGGAGTATAATTGCTTTACATTGTTGTGTTAGTTTCTGCTTTATAACAAAGTGCATCAACTCTACATATACATATATCCCCATATCTTCTCCCTCTTGCATCTCCCTCCCACCCTCCCTATCCCACCCCTCTAGGTGGACACAAAGCACCAAGCTGATCTCCCTGTGCTATGCGGCTGCTTCCCACTAGCTAGCTATTTTACATTTGGTAGTGTATGTCTGTCATACAGAGTGAAGTAAGCAAATACACTTTTATAAGCTGTGATCAAGGTGGTATTCCTTCCTAAAGTACTCATGGGAAGAATTAGGGTAAACCACACAAGTCATGACTGGTTTTATTCCCCTTAGGATGTATTCAGGTACATCCTTTATATTGACCAAACCAGTGCTTTATTTCTGATCAGAGATTTAGAATGGACCTACACTGATAGTGGCCACCTTTTGAGTGTCTACTAGGTACTAGTGACTTTGGTATCTCATTGGATCGTAGTGGCACTGTACAGTAGGTAGTATATCTTGTCCCCATTTTATAGCTGATGAAACTGAGAGGCTGAGAGTCAGGTACTTTAATACCGGACTGTCTAACAGCCGTTTCCCATTCATTACACCCCGACAAGTGCAAGCAGACTCAGAAGTTGAGACCTTGCTCTATTTCCTTAATTTTCTAAAGACTTGATCTGAGATCAACAAAATTGTAGCAGCAACTAGAAATCCATAAGTGAGCCATAAAGGGTCTCTGAAGAGCTAAAATAAAGTCTAGCCACAAAAGCCCAAATTCTTTACTGTAAGAGGGCACTTTGGGTTGTCACTCAAAGTCTGTTATCTTCCAGTTTTAAATGTTTAGATTATTTATTTTTGTTAAAAGTTCAAACAAGACAGTATTATGAATTAAAAGTGCCTTCACGCCCCACTCCTCTTGTACCATTTTCAGAAGTAACCACCAAAAATTTTACATGTATCTTTCCAGAGCTTTTCTGTAGATTTTGACATTCAGAGATATCTCTGCACACACACAAAATCAGTATTCATGTATTGACATTTGGTTTTCTTTTTACGTAAATGGAAGAGTATTTTCTTCTTGTATCCTTATCAATGTGCCTTAGAAATCTTTCCATGGTCAGTCATAGATCTGACACATTCTTGTTAACTGCTCCATAGTATTCCTTAATTTATGCATTCCCTAATTTACAGATATGTAGGTTTTCCCCCTTTTTCTTTTTTTGCAGTACACGGGCCTCTCACTGCTGTGGCCTCTTCCGTTGCGGAGCACAGGCTCCGGACCTGCAGGCTCAGCAGCCAAGGCTCACGGGCCCAGCCGCTCCGCGGCATGTGGGATCTTCCCGGGCCGGGGCACGAACCCACGTCCCCTGCATCGGCAGGCAGACTCTCAACCACTGTGCCACCAGGGAAGCCCCTCCCCCTTTTTCTTCTTATTGCAAATACTGCCCTGAACTTCCTTGCACATATGTCCTTCACATAGAATACCTGCAAAGATATGTTGCATTTTAAATCTTACCACCCACCCACTGTCAAACTGCCCTCTAAATGAGGTACCCCAGTTACACACCCTGCAGTGGTCTGTCAGGGCACCCATTCCCTCCCATTCTCCCCCAAACTGAATATGGCAGTTGTGGTAGCCAGCCTTCAATGATCCTCACCTCCTGACTTCCACGTCTTTGTGTTGTCCCGTCCACACTAAATTACAGCTGGTCTGTGCCCAGTAGAATATAAGTGACCGTGTGTGTGGTATGTCATGAGAAGCCTTGCTTTCCTGGACCGCTGGTTCCGGAGGAGGCCCGTGGCCGCGCCAGGAGGCCTCGAGCAGGTCTGGAGAGGAACCGACGGCAATAGAAGCCTCTCCTCCAGCCCCATCAAGCCTTCGATGACTGCAGCCTCGTGAGGAGTCATGCAATTTGAACCTGCCCAGCCAAACCACTACTGAATTCCTAGTGCACAGAAACCAGGAGAGCTAGTGAGTGGTTTGTTGATACAGCATGAGTTTACTGTCTGCGACTGAATGTTGGTGTACCCTCCTCCCACTCCAATTCATAGGCTGAAATCCTAACCCTCTCCCCACCACCCCCTGCAGTGTGATCTGGGTGAGGGTGTTAGGAGGTGGGGCCTTTGGGAGATAATTAGCTCATGAGGGTGGAGCCTTCGTGAGTGGGATTTGTGCCTTTGGGAGAAGACAGCTTGCTTCCTCTCTGCTCTCCGGCTGTGAGCACCCAGGAAGAGGCTATCCTTAAGCCAGGAAGAGGGGAGGGCCTTCGCGGGGAGCCCAGCCTGATCTTAGGGCTTAGAGCTTCCACAGCTGTGAGGAATAAATGTTTGTGGTTTAAGCCCCCTAGTCTCTGTAATTTGTTACTGCAGCCCAAACTAGTACAGTTAATTAAAACAGTGTTACTCTTTTTGCCGATCCGATGGATGAAAAATACCTAGTTTTAACTTCCATTTCCTTGATTACTGTGAGATTAAAATTTATCATGTTCACTAGCCAGTTTTGTTTCTTATCTAAATGTTCTATATATACAGTCATCCCTCAGTATCCACAGGGGTTTGGTTCCAGGACCCTCCACAGGTACCAAAATCCAAGGATGCTCAAGTCCCTTTTGTAAAATGCCATGGTATTTGCACATAACCTGTGCATATCCTGTGTACTTTAAATCATCTCTAGACTGTTTATAATGCCTAATACAATGTAAAAATGCTATGTAAACAGTTGCCAGTGTGAGGCAAATTCCAGCTTTGCTTTTGGGGACTTCCTGGAATTTGTTTTTCTGAATATTTTTTTTCGAAGAAATGATTTTTATTTTTTTAATTTACTGCTTTTTTTTTTTTTTTTTTTCCGGAACGCGGGCCTCTCACTGTTGTGGCCTCTCCCGCTGCGGAGCACAGGCTCCAGACGTGCAGGCTCCGCGGCACGTGGGATCCTCCCGGACCGGGGCACGAACCCGTATCCCCTGCATTGGCAAGCAGACTCTCAACCACTGCGCCACCAGGGAAGCCCTAATTTACTGCTTTTATTGAATGAAGGAGTCTTTAAATTCTATAGTACTTTACAGTTCTCAAAAGTCTCACACGTGATTTCATATAATCCCATAATAACGCTTTTTTACCCCCTACCCCTTTATTGCCCCTCCCCCCTTCCCTCTCCCCACTGGTAACCGGTATTTTGTTCTCTGTATCTCTGTGAGCCTGCTTCTTTTTTGTTGTTTTATACACTAGTTTGCTGTATTTTTTAGTTTCCACATATAAGTGATATCACACAGTATTTGTCTTTCTCTGTCTATTTCACTTAACATAATACACTCCAAGTCCATCTGTGATACTGCAAATGGCATTATTTCACTCCTTTTTATGGCTGAGTAATATTCCATTGTATATATGTGCCACATCTTCTTTATCCATTCATCTGTCGGTGGACACTTTGGTTGCTTCCATGTCTTGGCTATTGTAAATAGAGCTGCAATGAGCACTGGGGTGCATGTCTCTTTTCAAGTCAGTGTTGTTTTCTTCGGATACATACCCCGTAGTGGGATTGCTGGCTCATAGGGCACCTCTGTTTTTAGTTTTCTGAGGACCCTCCCTCCACACTTCTCCACAGTGGCTGCACCCGTTTACATTCCCACCGACAGTGAGGAGGGTTTTTCTGAATATTTCTGGCTCACAGTTGTTTCAGTCCACAGCTGCGGAACCAGAGGATGCGAAGAGTGACTGTGTTTGCCTGTTGGGTGGGCTCTTTGTTTGATAATCACCTTTAATCCCTGACTGTTCCCGATCTCTTTCCTCCATATCGGTTTGTGCTTGTTTAATGCCTGGGACATTCTCTCTATCAAGATGCCTAATTATAACTTTCCCAGAGGTCTGTTCTGTTAAAGAATTATCTCCACTTTCTTCTGGATCCTATCACATTGTTCATCTTGTTTTCTGTTCCATGTGGTTGGTTTTTCGTAAATGTTTGAGGGACTGTATTTATGACTAAGGACTAAGCTGATAACTACCAGGTGGCAGGCCTAGGTTTCCTCACTCAGGGAGGCTGTTGACTGGCAGGCCTCTCCCTTAGTTGGGAGGCTGACTGCACAGCAGACCATGTAAGTGGCGGGCATGGCCAGTCCCCAGCGAGCCTCACCCTATCCCTCCCTACTCAGTATTCATTTGTTTCAGGGATTTTCTTTTCCCTTTATGATCTCATGGTTTATTCTATTTTTTTCTTTTTGAAAATATAAGCAGGAAAAACATTTCCCCCCCTTTCCATCACTTCAGACCCTGTACTATGCTACAGATTCTGTTTTGCACCTCACCTTTTTCACTTGATATATTGTGGCACTCACTCTGTATTTTTTTTATATTGGAGTATAGTTGATTTACAGTGCTGTGTTAGTTGCAGGTGTACAGCAAAGGGATTTAGTTAGACATAGACATACATCTATTTTTCAGATTCTTTTCCCATATAGGTTATCACAGAATATTGAGTTCCCTGTGCTACACGGTAGGTCCTTGTTGATTACCTGTTTTATATATTGTAGCTTGCGTATGTTAATCCCATCTATGTGAGTATTTTTAAAGCTTCCTTATCCTTTCTACAAGTGCATAATATTTCTTTCAGTGCACGATAGCTCACGTTTTGGGCTGTCCCCAGTCTTATTCAACCAACAATTTGAAATTATATTTACCACAACATCTGGATTTCAGCTTACATCGGAAAGTTAGGTGCTGTGACAACACTGCATGCACAATGGCAGCAGCTGCACTTTCTTTAAGGCAGGACCTGTATCCCCGTGATAAGGGCCGTAGGGACCATAAGCCTGCACCCCTGCCCGGCTCTGATGCTGAAGCCTAGGGTCAGTCAGTCACCTTTTGCTGTAATACTTGCACTATTTTTTTTCTTAGGGAAATAATCCCCTGTTCCCATCTACCAAGATTGTAAAATCAAAGATAGACTACATGGATTGCATATGGTTTTATTTATTCATTAATTCACTTTTACCTACGGTCAGTTTACTCATAGAAGTTATCTGCCCGTGTGCGTGTTGAAGTTCATGCTGGCCCTAAAGGAATGTACTATTTTGTTTGTGCATATTTTACTCAAGTTTAAGGTAATTGCTTAATAGTACAAGTTGCTTAAAGCAAAGGAATTTGACACGTTGAATAGCTTTAGGAGACGTTGTTGTCTTTGAATTTTCAGGAACTTAGGATCCATCAGTAAGTCAGCTAAGATGGTAGGAGTCATTTCTGATGTCAGATACAAAATGTAGGTGACTTAATTTTTATATCTTTTTAAAAAATAAATTTATTTGTTTATTTTTGGCTGTGTTGGGTCTTCGTTGCTGTGCGCGGGCTTTCTCTAGTTGCAGTGAGAGGGGCTACTCTTCGTTGTGGTGCATGAGCTTCTCATTGGGGCAGCTTCTCTCGTTGCAGAGCGTGGGCCCCAGGCATACGGGCTTCAGTAGTTGTGGCACGTGGGCTCAGTAGCTGCGGCTTAACCACTGCGCTACCGGGGAAGCCCAATTTTTATATCTTTATTTCTATAATCCCCAACTTCAGTCAGTGTTCTGTGAGACAAAGCTCAGTTCTCACGACTGTCTTTGACAAGAACCCTTGTACTGAATAATTTTCAGAATGCTTTATAAGTATCATCACGGCATTTGGAGGAACTAACGCCACAGAGTGGCTGGCCCCACTGTAGCACCCTCGCCGTTTAAAAGGATCATCGTGGGCATCCAGAGATCTTTTTCCAGGTATCCCACACTGTTACTTGTTAATACGTCAGTTTAAAAATATTTTTAAATACAGGGAAGTAGAAAGAATGATATAACAAAACCCAGTGTCCTCTCCACTCGAAAGTGAAATACATTAGCATTTGGGTTTTCTTGTTTTGCTTTTTTTTAACATCTTTATTGGAGTATAATTGCTTCACAATGGTGTGTTAGTTTCTGCTGTACAACAAAGTGAATCAGCTATACGTATACATATATCTCCATATCTCCTTCCTCTTGCGTCCCCTTCCCTCCCACCCTCCCTATCCCACCCCTCCAGGTGGTCACAAAGCACCAAGCTGATCTCCCTGTGCTATTAGCATTTGGTTTTATTTGCTTCATCTTCTAATGAACATCTGAACAGTACTTAATCAGTTGAAGGCCTTGTGGGTCCCCTCTACTCCCTCTCTCCCTTCCCCACAGGCAACTGGAATCAGGAATTTAGAGTTTATTTATTGCATGATTTTTAAACTTTTACTATATGCATATATTTAATAATATATAATATTAATTGTAGAGTTTTAAATCTACATAAATAGTATTATAAATAGTACATAATGTTCACTAATTTGCTTTTTCAGTCATTTTCCACATCCGTGTTGAAACATATAGATCTTAACTGCTGAATCCATTCCATCGTTTAATGGTATCACAATTTATTTCTCCCTTACCAACCTGATGGGTGTTTGTCTTGTTCTCCGTGTTTATTACAAGCAGTGCTTATAACCAGTGCTACCTGTTTCTCCTTGTCGGTAAGTGCAGTTTCTCTAGGATATATTCCTAGATATAGAGTTGCTGACTCACAGTCTATGTATATTTTCACATTTATTGCCAGTTTTTCTCCAAGATGTTTATGCCAACTTATAGTACTATTGGCAGTTTATCCCAGTTCCTGCTTGTCTACATCCTGGCCTACACACAATATTGTTAAACTTTATAACAGTATTCTTTTCTCTGAAGTATAATTGATATACAATGTTGTGATAGTTTCGTGATTCAGATATGTGTGTGTGTATACATTTATATATTCTTTTTCAGATTCTTTTCCATTATAGGTTATTACAAGATATTGAATATAGTTCCTTGTGCTATACAGTAGGTTGTTGTTGTTTATTTTATATTATATATAGTAGTGTGTATCTGTTAATCCCAAACTCCTAATTTATCCCTCCCCGCTTTTCCCCTTTAGTAACCATGAGTTTGTTTTCTCTGTCTGTGAGTCTGTTTCTATTTTATAAGTAAGTTCATTTGTATCATTTTTTAAGTTTCCACATGTAAGTAATATCACATCGTGTTTGTCTTTCTCTATCTGACTTAACTTCACTAGTATGACAACCTCTAAGTCCATTCATGTTGCTGCAAATGGCATTATTTCATTCTTTTTTATGGCTGAGTAATATTCCACTGTGTATATGTACCACATCTTCTTTATCCATTTCATCTGTTGATGGAAAGTTAGGTTGTTTCCATGTCTTGGCTATTGTAAATAGTGCTGCTATGAACACTGGGGTGCATGTATCTTTTCGAATTAGAGTTTTTGTCTTTCTCAGATATATGCCCAGGAGTGGGATTGCTGGATAATATGGTAGCTCCATTTTTAGTTTTTTAAGGAACCTCCATATTGTTCTCCATAGTGACTTACATTCCCATCAGTTATAAACTTTAAAGTTATAAACTTTAAAAATACTTTAAAATACTTTAAAAGCATTCTGAAAAGTATTCAGATATCAACTTTATAACTTTTGCCATTATGATCTGTGTGAAATAATATTTTGTTGCTTTACTTTGTATTTTTCTGATTACTGGTGAGTTGGAGTATCCTTTTACATTTATTGATCATTTGAGTTCCCTGCTCTGCAATTGCGTGTTTGGATATCTGGCCTCCTTTTCTATTGGATTCTTTTGTCCTTTTCTTACTGATTTTTAGTTCTTTATATACTGGGACAGTAATCTTTTGCCTGTTTTATATTTTTCTCCATATGTGTTCCATCTTTTAAGTATGTCAGTGATCCTTTGCCAGACGGAAACAACACAACAAAGAGCCATCTTCTCTAAGATCTGTTTAGGAAGATAACAACCTTTGACTTACACCATTTTATAAGCCCTAAAGCCAGTCTTACTAGGAAAAGAGCTTTGTGGGCAGAAGAGGGACAAAGCTATATCTGGTGGCAATTAAGAATTGGTGTGTTAGATCCCTGGTGTTCTTGAAACATAACACTGAATGAAATTCCATGTGTGATGGCAGCATGCTTATAATTTGGAGAACGTTTAGGCTTAGAGAAAAATAAATGCTTGAAAATGAAGGCATTCTCATGCTAAATTCTTTGGTGGAAAGAAAACCTGTCATCTGAAATGTTCTGTTATCCCTTGCAGATGTAAAAGACGAAGAAAAGCAAAGAAGGCCTTTGGTCTCCACTGAATAAATATGGAGCCGTCAAAGCTCTTGTACTTCTTGTAAACTTAAATCTGAAACAGATTAAATGCTAAGGCAGAATGATGGCAGGAAAACTTTGTTAAAGTGCATCATGAAGTCGTTGGATTTAAAAAAAAAATTCATGGCTGAAGAAATGAGTGCTGTAATTTCAGTTGGATTCAAATCATCTCACAGGATACGGAGTGTCAGTACCGAAGGGTCGTGCAATCAAGTCATGTACCTTTGCCACCAGGGAAAATTAAGGTATTTTCATTAATCAAATACTATATCCTGAAAGTGCCAGGTGGCAGAGGAGCTGTCCAAAAGGCACAGCGCAAACCTAAGTACCACGCTTTCCTGTCCACATGAATGGGAACGGGTGTCTACACTGAGTTGTTGCCAGATTGCAGTGCTGCCTGACTTGCCAGCGAGGGGCAGGTGTTGTCCTTCCTGCCCTCCTCCCACTGCTGTGTAGGGTACTAATATCCAGTCCCACATCATCAGGAGCTGCAGGGATGCCTTGCTAACAAGTAGGCCTGCATATTAAACAATCACTACTTTTAAAATATGTTTTCAGTAGGAGAATGGAAACAGTCTGCATTTGATTTCTCAGACTCTCCACAGCATAATTCATAAATCATGGTATTTTGGGGAAACTTTTCATTTTGATTTGTGAATACAAGTTGATTATTTTTCTTAGTTTGAATGCAGTGTTGTGTTTAAGCCTCATTTTCTGAAAAAAAAAGTATAATTTTGATTTCACTGAAGAAGGAATTGCATACAGATTAAATTATACTGTTTATGAAATAATTCCTACTTTAAACTATTTGTGATGTATTACAATGGGAATATATAAATGGAAACAGGAAGAAAAGAAATGGCAATTTGCGTGTTTAATGTCTCTGCCATTTCCCTTTCGTAAGGCTGATGCCTCGCACAGAACATAGGATCTTTCAGGCAGTGTCCCCAGAGTGAGGGTTGTATCACACATCTGGGGGCAGTGTGTGTGTGTGTGTGGGGGGGGGGGGGGGGGGGGGGTCACTTAAATACAGATTCCTGGGCCTCATGCAGGCGATATTAAGTCAAAATCCTGGGGTTGAGGCTAGAGAATTTGGTTTATTCACAAGTCCCTGACTCTTAAATGGACAAACATTTGAGATCTGCTGTTCTAACGTAATGCTCTCATTTTTATGATGAAGAAATTGAAGGTCAGGGAGCTTAAGACATTGGTCCAACGCCACACAGCAAGTTAGGAATTCTTTACCCACTGCCTAGTATTCGGAAGCCTCTAACTATTGCTAACCTGTCTCATTCTCACTTTTACCAAGATTTTACTAATGTGGAGTTATTTCATTTTGTTCTTTCCCTTGCATCATTATGCGCTAGCTGCTTTATTTTTTTTTTTAATTTAATAGAAAAGGAATTTTTGTCTTCTGGTTCTCTTCTCTCAATTCTTAGAGCAGACCAAGGTTACCTCCAAAGGGAGAGGTGGGGAGAAAAGAGAGAGAAAGAACAAAAAAAAAAATGGTGCTCTAGATTAACTGAGCCTACTTCTTTGCATCCTCTTTCACTTTGAACCCACCGCAGTTTGTCTTTTACCCCTCACCTTTGCTGAAAACACAAGATGGCAAGCCCCTTAATTCCAGGAGCCATGTGCCATTTTATTTTGTCACCCTTACTATACATAGCACAGCACCCAGAAGGGGTATATTATAAGAGGAAGCAAAGGATAAGCAGATAAACTCCAGCCTAGAAGAACCCCGAGTGCCTCTTCAGGGAGCTGCTACGCTGTGGATATAGTTATATATATAAATATACAAATTTATAAATATGTAAATGTGTTGTGGTGGTTTTGCCCCAGGACACATTGTCAACATTTTGCACCCCCTGTGCTGTGGATTCACGGAAGATCTGCCTCTCGGCTTTTCTTTATCTTTCCGTGTGGGCAGTGGTCTACGTACATTCTCCCTTAGTCACCAGGACTCGCTCTCTCAAGCCACATTCTCGTTCCTTTTCTGATTGGATCTATCAGCATAATCCTAACTGGCTTCCTGTTACCCTAATCAGTCCAACAAGTGCTCATCTATCCAAATGGGTATTATTATTATTTAAATTAAAATCTGTGGTTGAAATAATCACTGGGACAGCCTAACAGCTAGTGGCACATACCATATCCTACAATTTTTTTTTTTTTTTTTTTGTCGTGGTCAATTCTTACCCATCTTTCAGTTCTCTTTTACCAAAGAGACCCTTTATCCAAGCTCCATTTTGAGTCTTCTTTCTAATTTCATTATTTCTTTTATAGAATTGAGCAGATCTCATATTTTCCCTGACCAACCGAGACATAGCTGACTCCCAGAGCTGGACCTCATGCTGACACCTCAGAGATGCCCGAGTTCCTTTCCATGCAGTCATCCCACGGCCATCCTCAAACACAGCCATCTCTACAGTGGGAACCTTCTTAGCCGCTGCATATGAGCCATGTTGATGTTCGTGACATAGTTGATTCAGGCCTTCGATAAATATTACTGACAGCCTACTCTGTATTAGGAATTATTTTAGGTATGGGGACTACAGCAACAAATAACACAGACAAAACTCTCCGGCTTCATGGCATTTGTATTATAGAGAGGGAGATGATTTTTAAGCAAGATACACACACGTATTTAGATAGCAATATGCAGAGAAATAGATATTTAAATAGTGATAAATTCCAAAGACAAAGAATATTATTTTACCAGTACACAATATTAGGCTGGTGAACCAAGAGTGACTTGCTTATAATGAACCTAACTGACTGCCCAGCCTCCAAGCACAATGGCTGGCAATTTGGCATGGCCTTACTGACTATCCGCACCTCTATCTGACAGATGGTGGTTACAAAGAGGACACACTACCATCTCTCACTGTAAGAGTTGAATAACTTAGATTTTGCACAATTCCTTGAGCTGGCTGCAAACATCCCCCAACATCTGTGTGTCCTGGGGATAAGCCTGATGCACCTTTTCTCTGTACAGAAGGCCTCACTCTCCCATCTGCTGTGTGAGTGATGTTAACTGCAGCTCCATATGTTGAAGGACCAGTCGTTGGCTGAGTGGTACAGGACCGAACACTGATTAGGAGAAACAGGGCAGCAACACAGTGCTTGTCAGCACCTCTCCATCTTTCCTTGGACCAAATTTGCTCCTGTGCTTTGGCCTCACCAAGATCTTGTCAGCTCTAGCGCACCCACTTTATCACATAGCCGTAGAGCTTTAACTAAGTTCCTCCTGAGTCTGTGTTATTGTGTGATACATAGAGAGAATCCCAATATTTCAAGAATGTGAGAATTGGAGTTGTTTCCTATAAAGCAATGGCATTGACACTTGGATATAATAGGACTTGATGCATGCTAGTGGTCATTGTAATTGATCTCCCCTCTCCCTACAGGGCCAGGCCTGGCCAAACTGTGTCTTCTTCCAGAATTTTGGCCTTGGCCACTCCTGTTTAGATACCTTTCTCCTCATTCATGATTTTGCTTCACGTTTATCATCTTTTGTAAACTTGCAGTTATTTTCAAAAATGTAGCAAGAAAATGAGAGATGTTGAAGAAATTTAATAGAATGCAGTAATATTTAATTAACTAGAAATCAATTAAAATTTGGGATTCTTTTCCCTATAACTTTTTCTTATTATACGTTCAAATGGAAAAAATTAAAATACAGATAAGCAAAGATCAAAATTTGCCTGTAACCCCATTGCTCAGAGATAACCACTTTTTAGATTTTGGTATTTGTCTTTATATAAATGAGGATACATATTTTAAAGTTCATGTATCTGTTTTTTTTTCAAAAACAGAATTTCACTATACATCATGTTTTATATTTTAAATGTTTGTGAATCATACTGTGCTTTTCTTTATTTTTTATAATTGCATAGTAATCAACTGTACAAATGCTTTGTCATTTGAAGCACATCAATCTCTTGTTGGATTTTTAATGGTGTGATTAGTTTGTTGTTTGGTTTTGATTCTTGTCAGCTTTTTTAAGAGAAAGAGGTACATGAAAAGAAAAGGCAGCTCGTAGCAAAGATTTCCCCCCAAAATCAAAATACCTATAACGTGTCCTGAGATGATACAGATCAATCTAATTTCCCAGACTTTTAGTAACATCTTAGTGATGTAACCAATTCATGGTGACCATTACAAGGCACTGAATCCCTCCCTTCCACCCTACATACCAAGTGCTAGAGCGGGACCTGAGGTGCCAGCACAGCCTTCAAGCAGCTGCTGAGCTCCTCAGCACAGGACTAATAGTTTTGGGGACACAATATTTAAGCATGGGTTTTAAAAAGACATTTTTAAATTTAGTCTCGTATAAATTAAATCAGCCAGATTTTGTGACATATGTCACTGGTACAGAGATGTTCTTTAAATTCGAATCTCAAATTTATTAACTATCTAAACATAGAACATCAAACATACCATTTCCTAGTCTTCTTGTTTCCCACTTACTTATCATGTACTTAAAAGACAAGATGCAATTTTATTGTTGATTCTCATGTAACATAAAGATGAACTGAACATCATAAGAATTATAAAGGACTTCCGTGATCTGTGGCAGATATATTTGGCATTGCTGGATGACAGTCATTTTGAAGAGGAAGTGAGATTAAAATAGAGACTGGGGGGCTTCTCTGGTGGCGCAGTGGTTGAGAGTCTGCCTGCCGATGCAGGGGACGCGGGTTCGTGCCCCGGTCCGGGAAGATCCCACGTGTCGCGGAGCGGCTGGGCCCGTGAGCCATGGCCGCTGAGCCTGCACGTCCGGAGCCTGTGCTCCGCATCGGGAGAGGCCACAGCAGTGAGAGGCCCACGTACTGCAAAAAAAAAAAAAAATAGAGACTGGGGAATTTCCTGGTGGTCCAGTGTTTAGGATTTGGCACATTTTCACTGCCGGCCCGGGTTCAATCCCTGGTCGGACAACTAAGATCCTTCAAGCCATGGGTTAATTAACTTAAAACATTTGTTTTTAAAGACCATAAAAAATAAAATAAAATAAAATAAAATAGAGGCTGATGGCTGGGTACAGGCCTGGTGGTCCTGGAGCTGTGGCCTGTCTACAGCAAAGCATAGACGTGGATACTCCCGTTCTTAGAATTCTGAGGTCCACACTGAGCTGAATACACTGGCCTCTGTGAGCTGTTTTAAAGAGAACGGCAGGCTACGATTAACTCAGGTGTGGCCCCCACTCTCCTGACAAGCTGCCCAGATGGGCCAAGTTTGAACCTATTGACTGTAAATTGATAAGATGTAGACAAGTTCTTTGTAGAAGAAAGTAAGATTTCAAAGATACAGCTCTTGTTCTCTCTGACCAGTATTCATTAACAGAAGGTAAATGTGGAAAAATGTAACTCACATATTACTTCTTTCAAAACTAATCACTGCATAAATTATGGTAGGCACCACTGGGAAGAAAGTACACATATTTCGGATTCTTTTTTTTTTTTTTTTCCGCGGTACACAGGCCCCTCACTGTTGCGGCCTCTCCTGTTGCGGAGCACAGGATCCGCGGCCATGGCTCACGGGCCCAGCCGCTCCGCGGCCCGTGGGATCTTCCCGGACCGGGGCACGAAGCCGTGTCCCCTGCATCGGCAGGCGGACTCGCAACCACTGCGCCACCAGGGAAGCCCCGATCATTTTTAAGATGTTTACAATATTTAAAATATTTCTCTCTTCCACTCATTTGTTTCTAATACCACAACAGGACTCAGGCCCTCATCCCTTCCTAATTGATTTCTGTGCCTCTGGTCCCTCCCTTTTCTCTCCCTTTGTCTTTCTAAAACATATCATCAGATCAACCCCCAGTTCAAAGTTGCCCTTGATTCCCCACAGATTTAATTCCTGACACATAGTAAGTTTTTAAGAAGTGTTGAAAGGGGTCTTCCCTGGTGGTCCAGTGGTTAAGAATCCACCTTCCAATGCAGGGGGCGCAGGTTCAATCCCTGGTGGGGCAACTAAGATCCCACGCGCCATGGGGTAACTAAGCCCATGTGCCACAGTTACTGAGCCCGCGCACCACATGCTGCAACTGAGACCCCATGCAGCCAAATAAATAAATAGAAATAAATAAATAAATAATATAAAAAAGCTAAATAAATATAAATAAAATTATATATATATATATATATATATGTTTTTTAATTTCTACATTATATATATAAAGAACTGTTGAAGGAACTCAGTGATTGGTTTCCAAAATGTGAGGTTTCAGTTTTGTTTTAGCTTAAACATGTGATTCACTAAGCTTGAACTCGTAACTACAGAACTATATACTTCTTTTAGGTTATTTTCACTCACAAATATTAAATGAGGCATTGTAAAACAGTTGTTGACAGTGAAATAAACTAAGGTGATTAAAGCTTTAAGGACACTTCTATCTTGTGAAATAATTTGGAGTCACAATCTAACTTGCACGTCACTAAAACTTGGATCATTCACAATATGTGTCTTAAGGTGAAGATACTGATTTTCATAATCCTCACTTGCAAATCATCCTCATTTTCTCCATCGCTGCATATGCTCAACCCTTCTTCCCATTTTATTTTTAGACCCGGCCAAACTGCCAATCATCTGTGAGCCGCTCATAAGCAAGACCATCACTAAACAGGACTGTAGGGCTAGGGGTTTTGGCTTCTGCATAAATGTTTGTAAATCAGGTGAATTCACTGAGCATGTGGAGTTGAATGATTTCACATGGAAGAGAAGTTTTACATGAAATGCTCAGTGTTTGCATTTGGAGTGGAAGTGCTTCCTCGTCTTCCCCATCCCCCCATCTAGGATTTGCAAACGTTGTGACGATTTAACTTTAAGCAAGGTTTAATAAGAGCTTCAGATGAATCATAGAGCCCACCTCAAAATGATACATATAATCCAAGTTCACGGATTGAACAAAACCAGTGAGTTGGTTGAAACAGTTCCTAGGGTGATTCTGGTGTATCATCTCCCCTCAGTTACCCCAGTTCTTTAGCAGAGCAGGGTTTTAGAGCCCAAAATATCAGCTGATAGGAGAGTGTGCTTTTTTCTCTCAGCTTAATTTTGATAAGTCCTCCTGAAAGATGCACAACTTGCTGATAAGTGCAGGTTATCATTTTCAGTCCCTGAAATGAAATGAAAATGAGTGATACAAGGTAGATTAGCTAGGTTTACTCTGGCTGATACTGGATGAATCTGAATAATTAACTCCTGAATGATTGACTGTAATCTGCATATTTCTTTTGGTTATCGTGGGAAGGTCTTTTAGCTCCTTGGATTGCACACTGTACACCTTCTAATTGTAGGCTGAGTGTCAAGTTGCCTGTGTTCCAAGCAGACTGGGAAGAATGTGGGCAGTTCTCTCATGTTTCAGAGTTATTTAAAACCTGTATGACTCTTTTAAGCTGCGGTAGGCTATTCTTACCAATAAGCTAAATTTAACTTTTCTCTCAATGTGCTGGAATGATGTTGCTACTATAAATTGCTATTGTGTAGATTGGAACTTCAGAGAGTAATTATATGTGCAAAGGGCTTCAAGCCAACTTCTACTGCATGTTTCCTGACATCTTGCCTGCAGCCAGTGTGATAGTACTAGAAGTTACTTATTCTTTAGTACAAGACAACACCTGTAGCAGAATCTGCAGAAGACCCAACAGCTACCACAAAACAAGTTAGTCCCTGCTGAAGTGGAATCAGCAAGAATACATGACATGAAACGTGAAAAATGCAGGGACTTCCTTTGTATGCCTGATGGTGGCCATTATTTTTTAAATCTTTTAATGGGTTATTTTAACATGGGGAGCATTGTTTCCTTCAGAGGGCTTTTTTAACGTTCATTTTAGTATTATCAAGGCTGTTTTCTTATTTGAATTAGAAAATATCAAAAGAGTATATATTGTTGATTTGATTCAGTTTGTACCAAACAATGAAGAGCCTTAAGTGTGGTAATTTGAGGCATATTTTGAAGACATTTTTGGAAAAAATACATATTACAAAGTTTTTTTAAAAAAAATGAATCAATGTTTCTGATATTCGTAAATACAGATATTAGTTTACTGTTGACTTGTGTTCCATAAGTCTGTTTTGAACAGTTACTTGTCATAGTGGAAAGACCAAGGACTTTTAAATAAGCCAGACCTGGTTAAAACTTGGTTCTATTATTTCTTAGCTGGATAAAGTCCTTTAACCTTTCAGAGCCTCTTTTTATATGTGTGGTAAAGGAATAATATCTTCCCTACTGAGTTGTTATAAAGCTTAAAGGGAATATATATAAAATGCAAGGCATAGTACTTGAGACATAGTGAGTATTCAATTAATTACAGTAATAAACTAGCAGTAGTAGATGTATCTGCAGTTGTTGTCAGAACTTAGAATTAATAGCAGGA
>NW_006792323.1:1413454-1416125 GCF_000442215.2 Lipotes vexillifer | reverse complement strand
GAATGTAGGTTACTACTCACTTTAGGCATGAAAATGAGATTTTGTGGTACAGCCTAGAAATCCCATCTTATTTAAAAAGAAAGTGAATAAGATTTTCTTCTTAAAATAAGGCTCAATTCCCAAACACAAAGACATTTCGGGCCAACGTTTAAAAATCTTATAATGAAATCAGCCTTTGGAGGAAGAACACATAGTTTTAAAAAGCTAAAAAGCTTGTTGATTAGAAGAAAGCCACTGAAAATACTGGCAGTGTTTTCTGACCTGAAAATTTGATATCTGCCAGTATTTGAGAAGAAGCAAAACAGAGACAACTCTTTTTTTTTTGGCCACACTGCAAGGCATGTGGGATCTTAGTTCCCAACCAGGGATGGAACCCGCTCCCCCTGCAGTGGAAGCGCGGAGTCTGAACCACTGGACCGCCAGGGAAGTCCCAGAACAGAGACAACTCTTACTCTTCAACTTTTCACGTGCCCAGAGCTTCGGAGTTCATCGATGCGATCACGGGGGTCACCTCAGAGGTCGGCCCAACTTGACGGATGAAGAAACTGAGGGTCAAGCACAATCACTTGCCTGCAGTCACACAACAGGTTAACAGCAAAGTGGGAACTAGAATTAGTTCATTCCGTTTCTGGAAACATTTGCCGAGTGTGTGCCGACAGTGGGCAGATGGCAATACATGCACCTTCCCCTGCCCCCTCCTCCCAACATCCCCACACAACGTAAGCCTTCCTCTCCAGGCTTTCAACTGTTCGCTCTGTTTGGACCAAGTAAGGCTCCCTCCCTGTCTTCGTCCATTTGCTGCTGTAACAAAATACCATAAACCGGGTGGCTTATAAACAACAGACAATTACTCCTCACCGTCCTGGAGGCTGGAAGTCAGTGCAGCTGGGCCAGATGAGGCGCCCTCTGGGCTGCAGGCGTCTGGTGGTCCTCACGTGGGAGAGGGGCCAGCGAGCTCTCTGGAGCCTCTTGTATAAGTGCACTAAGCCCATCCATGAGGGCTCCATCCTCGTGATTGAAGCACTTCCCAAAGGCCCCACCTACTAAAACCATCACATCAGACATTAAGATTTCAACAAATTAATTGGGGAGGGGGGCACAAACAGACCATAGCACTCCCTCTACCAGTGCTCACGTATCCCGGAAGGTCTTAGAACCAGAGAGATTTCTTGTTACAACAAGACAGAGAGGTGGTGTAAATTCCAGTCTGCATCACTCAGATTTGGGTATTGGTGTTATTAACTACATAATAGTTGACAGCTGACCAACTGTCGGTTGGGTACCTCTTGAAGCACCAGAAGTTAATGTGTCTTATCGTCTACAATTCGGTAACATTGTATGATTATTGTTCTCTTTAAAAAGGCTTTTTTCGGGGGCTTCCCTGGCAGTCCAGTGGTTAGGACTTCGCCTTCCAATGCAGGGGTTGCAGGTTCAATCCCTGGTCAGGGAGCTAGGATCCCCCATGCCTCATGGCCAAAAAACCCAAAACATAAAAAACAGAAGCAATATTGTAACAAATTCAATCAAGACTTTAAAAATGGTCCACATCAAAAAAAAAAAAAAAACTTTAAAAACAATAAAAAGGCTTCTTAAGTGTTTGTTTTTGTTTTTGTTTTTGTTTTTTTTACTTTTTTACATTTTTTTTGAAGTGTAGTTGATTTACGAGTGTTTCAAACTTAAAACAAAAAACACAGGAAAAACCCTCATCCCAGTTTTGGAGATCTGCAGCACAAGGATGAAACAAACACAGACAAATATTAGGATAGATGTTTAGATTTCAAGAGCAGAAGTATGGCTTTACTTTTTTCCCCCTTTCGCGGTGTTCCCAACATTTTAAGAATAGAATCCCTGATTAAATAAATTGAGGTGTTGAGGTTTTCAAGGTTCAGATCACGAGTGGGTTTTATTACTTTTCTCCAAAGCGTAATATATTACTGGGTTTCTCTCCCAATATCTAAACAGCTAATAGCTTTGTTGACCAGTGTTCTCTTGCCCAAAAAGGAAATTCTCATTAACTCAAGCACTTTGATTCAACCTCTACGCCATTTAAAGACTGGGGGTTGTGCTACAGTTAGTTTTATCCTAACGTCCTTTGTTAGCTTCATCAAACTTCTATGGATATGAATCTTAATAGATTTCAGTCCTGTTCTATTTTCCCATTCCTGCCTGTCCTAAGGGAGTCGTACAGTTGCTTAGTGTTGGTCTGGCACATGCAGCTGGAAGAAGAATGTCAAGCTTATGGGAGTGTGGGAAGGGGCTCACTGTTTGCTTCTGCCTCCAGAAACGTGTTATCTTGCAACTCCTAGGTTTTGTGCAGGACATGATAGAAAAGGAACCACGCAGCTTGGTGGATATGCAGATCTGAAATAGCAGCGGCTAGAGCGTTGGCATTGCTGCACAGGAAATAGGAACGTTTTTTGGAAGGATGTCAAGTGAGAGGATTGAGGCTCCACAGCTAGTAAGTCCTTTGACTTCCTGTTCTCCAAGCCACTCACGCTGCTCATGGCTTTGCTTCCCTTCCCACCCAGCCTAGCCTCTGGGCCGACACATTTCAGCTTCTGTCTCACACACGCCACCAACCCTCATCCCTCGAGGGTTCATTCCCCCAGCATCACCCGCGTGTGATTTGTCAGGTGGACCATCCTGCTCTACCGCCTCTTCCCACTTTGCA
>NW_006792323.1:1411824-1413444 GCF_000442215.2 Lipotes vexillifer | reverse complement strand
CGCTCTTCCTGGGCCCATGCTCCGTGGCTTCACCTAGCCGCGTTTGCAAACCTGTGCTGGCGTTTTGCAAACTTTTGTCTGCAGCCCAGATCTCCATCCCGAGTTCCAGGCCCATCTCCTCCCACTTAGTGGAGACACTCACTTAGATGTCCCAGGTGGAATTCACCTACTTCCCTCTCAAATTGGCATCTCCTTCGATGATTGTCAAGACCCTAGGATCCTTGGAGGGGGAAAAAGAAAACGAAGAAACCACAAGCCAGGAACCTGGAGTCCTTTGTTTCCTCCTCTCATCCAAAGCTAATTGGAGCCTAGTGCATCGAAAGTCAGGCTGGCCTTGTTTCCTGCTCCTCAGGAGACTGATGATCTAAGGCATTGTGTTGCAGAAGGTCAAGGCTTCAGGATGGGACATGTTGCTTTGTTTATGGCATCAGCAATGATGCCAGATATGGGCCTAGAATAAGAAGAGTTCTTTAGATAAATTATGACCGGGTGTGCTGTTGTCTTTATATGCATCGCGATATTGTAAACATTTCTTGAGTAACCAGTTTCCCTGGGATATGCGCGCTCCTTCTAAATGTCTATGCACTGCCCACCCATCCTTCCGTGGGAGGAACTTGCATTTAGAGCATTATCTCAATGTATGCCTTTTGAAAGGGGCCACAGAGAAGGCCGTGGATTTCCTCTGGGTTTGATGTAAAACCAACGGCACATTGAACGCCTCGGCCAGGAAAGGACTATAGGATTAGGAGTGATTAAACCTTGACTGCAGGGCTGACCTGTCTGGGAAGGTTGGAGTTGAGGGGCAGGTGCCAGGGGGCGTCTGGCCTCTCTCAAAAGAACATGATGCGTTGGTTTTTACTTCTTTGACCAAACAAAGATGGTCAAAATATAAAAAGGTGCAGCTGTTGAGGTTTGGGTTTTCTGCAGGGATATGTTCAAGTAGAAAGAGCGAAGAGCCAGGGGAGAGCGGATTTGAAGGACTTTTATTACTTGTTGGATTTGAAGAGTTAATTTTATTTTTTTAATTTTTAAATTTTCATTTTTTTTTTTTAGAAAATGAGCAAAGACATATTATTGAAGATGATATACAGATGGCAAGCAAGCACCTGGATATTTGTTTTCCATTATTGAAAAGTTAATTTTAAAACTATGGTCGCAGCATTATAGACTGTGAGCTCTTAGTCACCAGGCCCCTGATACAGAATAATGGTGTATTTGAAACTGGAGTGTTGTATTGGGGCGCGGGGGGGTCTTTGAACCTCAAGAAGAGAAGGGGTTTGTAAGAGTCAGGTTAGGGGAAGGGTCTTTCACTGAGACGGAGAACAGGGAGGGTGGAGTCTGGGTGGCTGCGAATTAAGTCAGAACAAGCCACTCTTTTGCTCAAAACTCAAGCGGCTCCCGCTTCACTGGGGATAAATGTGGAGCCCTTCCCATTGCCTACTGGGCCCTGCAACCTCTGACCCTGCTGCTTCTCCAGACTCACCTCCTCCCTCCCTCCCTCCCTCTCACCCTGGCCTCCGCCTGCCCAGCTCTGGGACCCACCAGTGCACTTCAGCCTCCGGGCCTGTGCACTTGCTTCCCCTCGGCCTGGAATTGTCCATCCCCCGCCCCCACCCCCCT
>NW_006792323.1:1404637-1411608 GCF_000442215.2 Lipotes vexillifer | reverse complement strand
CACCCCCGGCTCATGGCTTCACTTTCTGCAGGTTTCTGCTCAACTGCCAGTTTAGAAGAGGGACCTTTCCTGACCAAGACAAATTCAAGAACACACCTTGTCCCCCTCCCTGGGCTCCAGCCCCCTTTCTTTCCCTTACCTGCCTTTCTTTTTCTCATGCCCTTACCAATACCCGATGTCTGTCCTTTTGTTCGTTTATTGTCTGTCTACCCTCCTCATGTGAACTTCAGATGCAGGGGAGAGGGTTTGCTTGATTATCACAGTATCACCAGCACCTAGAATTGGCCCCATGTTGGTAGATGCTCAATGAACTGTTTTGGGTTTTTTTTTTGCATTTTATTTTATTTTTATTTATTTTTAAAATTAATTTTTATTGGAGTAGAGTTGATTTACAATGTGTTAGTTTCAGGTGTACAGCAAAGTGAATCAGTTATACATATACATAGATCCATTCTTTTTTAGATTCTATTCCCATATAGGTCATTACAGAGTATTGAGTAGAGTTCCCTGTGCTATACAGTAGGTCCTTATTAGTTATCTATTCTACATCTAGTAGTGTGTATACATCAATCCCAATCTCCCAATTTATCCCTCCCCTCCTTTCCCCCAATAAACCATTATTGAATGAACAAAAGAAATGCGTTTGAGACTTGCAGAATTAGAGGTGCCTCGATTCCATCTAAGTGGAGCCACACACAAGCAGTTGAATACTGCAGGTTCAACAGAGAGGCCTGGGTGACAGACTGGGCGACACTGGCATCTGGCACAGCAGGTGGGGTTGCAGTAAGGCAGTGAGGGGTGAGAAGACCGGAGAGCCATGCCTGCATCCTGGGGACACCAGCCTTGAGCTGTGGATGGCAGGGAACAGATCTACGAAGGAGACTTAGAAGGAGTAGTGAGAGGGTAGAAAACAACTATCGGGGAGTATCCCGGGGGGCAAAGTACAGGGGGGCCCCTGAGACAAGGACATACCGTCAAATGCTGCAGAGTGAGCCCAGGTCCTTTAGGGCAGCGTCCCCGGCAGGGTGAAGGGAGAAACCAGATGGCAAAGAGCTGAGGACTGCATCAAGAATGAGATGGTGAGGGTAGAAGCTGGCGGTGGAAAGAACAGAGCTCGTTGAGGAGTACCAGAAGCCTTTGTAAAGGCAGACGGTGAGGGAGAGGACGGACCTGAGGCCACGGATGAGGGCCTGTGGGGAAGCCACCTCGCCTGTGGTTGAGGACAGAGCGACAGCCTAGGTGCAGAGGGGAGCGGAACGAAGCCCGATGGGATTTAGGGAGGGGGCGGGGGGCAGCAGTGGAGGACCTCGTGCCTGAGGCCTGCTATCCCCCCCCACCCCGCCTCACCAAATAATGAGGGGGAAGAGGTAATGCTATTGGCTGACAAGCAGGGAGAAGTAACGGATGGATTTCCAAAGACAATATCCAGTTTGGGAATGGGATGACCTGGGTGCCCAGAGGCTGCTGAGGCCAGTTGTGACTGGAGACCACGGCTCCTGGAGCAACCCTGGTGTTTTGCATTTAGCTCGCCAATTTTCAGGTGCATGGGGATCACCTGGGGATCTTGCTAAGCCATGAATTCGGGCTCAGTGGGCCTGAGGCAGGCAGAGGTCTGCAGCCCCACAAAGTCCTGGTGGCCCGACGCTGCGGGTCTCTGTGTGGAAGGATTTTCTCGGGCAGCACCCACTGGTCCTGCGGGCAGAGCGAAACCGGGGGAGCGCGGGAGGCAGGGCTCGGGTGTTGCCAGGTGGGCTCAATAGAAGGAAAAGGGGGAAGGGAAGATGACGAGGTTGAAAAGCTTGGCTGACGCAGGGGGCCTCAGTCAGAGGGCGCTGGAGGAGGACGCGAACAAGATGGAAGGAGGCCTCTGAAGGGCAGGAGTGGCGGACTCGAACGCAAGGTAAGTGCGCGCGGTCAGACGCGCGCCGCGGGACCGGGGCAGACACGGATGCGGGCTCTGCGGGCTGGGATGTAAATGCTGCTCCCCAGCACTGGCATAACGTGAAATGTGGAAGGAAAAATACTACCCACGGCCAGTGTATAGTACTTTCTAAACACACTCAAGCCAAGTGCCTTAAAATTCTTATCCTCTTTCTTTTTAATTAAACGTCTCCTTTTTTCCCTGTTATCTGTGTTCTGGATTTTAAATTTCCACTGGGCACAGATTTTACTTTGGGGTTAACAATGTATACAGCCGTACATTACACAGGGAGCTTGGCTGGTCAGCATATTGAGGGAGTTCCCTGGCGGTCCGGTAGTTAGGACTCCACGCTTTCACTGTGGTGGCCGGGTTCAGTCCCTGGTGGGGAGACTAAGATCTCGCAAGCCGCTGGGCACGGCCAAAAAATAAATATATAAAGTTAAAAAAAAAATATTGAAACTTGTGGGCAAGTACATGGACTTAAGTGATCCATGACTCTAGTCATTGTTTATCAGGAAAACCTGTTACCATCATCCTTCCATTATTTGTTATTTTTCTTTGGAGTCGGGCAACGCCCACATTCTTAGAAACACAGCCCTTTTCAGTAAAAGACTAAATTATGTGGCAAGCCCATATTCTAATAATTACACTGTCCGATCACACCGGTTTTTAAAAAAAAATTTTGTTGAAGTATAGGTGATTTACAATGTTGAGTTAATTTCTGCTGTACAGCAAAGTGACTCAGTTATACACATATGCACATTCTTTTTTTTTTTTTTGCGGTATGCGGGCCTCTCACTGTTGTGGCCTCTCCCGTTGCGGAGCACAGGCTCCGGACGCGCAGGCTCAGCGGTTATGGCTCACGGGCCCAGCCGCTCCGCGGCACGTGAGATCCTCCCGGACCAGGGCACGAACCTGTGTCCCCTGCATCAGCAGGCGGACTCTCAACCACTGCGCCACCAGGGAAGCCCCATTCTTTTTTTTTTTATATTCTTTTCCATTATGGTTTATCCCCAGAGACTGAATATAGTTCCCTGTGCTATACAGTAGGACCTTGTTGTTTATCCATCCTGTATATAATAGTTTGCATCTGCTAATCCCAGCCTCCCAATCCATCCCTCCCTGTCCTCACCCCCTGGGCAACCGCCAGTCTGTTCTCTATGTCTGAGTCTGCTTCTGTTTCTGTAGATAAATTCACTTGTGTCATATTTTAGCTTCCACATATAAGTGATATCATATGGTATTTGTCTTTCTCTGTCTGACTTCACTTAATATGATAATCTGTGTCCATCCGTGTTGCTACAAATGGCGTTATTTCATTCTTTTTTATGGCTGAGTAACATTCCATTTTATATATGTACCACATTGTCTTTATCCATTTATCTGTTGATGGACATTTAGGTTGTTTCCATGTCTTGGCTATTGTGAATAGTGCTGCTGTGAACATAAGAGTGCATGTATTTTTTGAATTATAGTTTTGTCTGGATATATGCCCAGGAGTGGGATTGCTGGGTCATATGGTAGCTCTATTTTTAGTTTTCTGAGGAACCTCCATACTGTTTTCCATAGCGGCTGCACCAAATTACATTCCCAATTATAATGTTTATCTAACAAGCATCTTTTATATTTGAAGGAATCATTATTAACAATCTTTAGGACATGGTGCTGCATGATGGGAATACAGAGAGGCCTGAAGTAGGTCCCCTCCCCTTGGTTCTATTCAGAGACTAAGATACACATGTGTAAAAGTCTTACAAACGACACCAGGCAGTATGTTTATTAAGTACCAAAATGGAAAACATGAGTTCATACTAAAGCCACCTTGAAAGGAAAGTCCAAGTAATTCAAAACAAAAAGCAGTTACCAGATGTTTCTGGCTTTAAGATCAATTTGAAGGTATAATTTCCAATTAGCATTAATCCTCATTCTGCCTTGATTGCTAGATCTTTTTCAAAACCTGAAATCAATATTATTAGCAGTTGTTAGTTACCAACCGGCACTAAAACTGAACAATTTAATTACTGCTTTAAAATCATGTATCCTGAACTATTTCAGGCATACAGAAAGGCACAGAGAATAATATACAAAATAAATTCTCGCGAGTATGAAAGAATAGTTATCCCAGTAGGTACTCAGTAAATGTTTGCTGAACGAATAAATGACACTCATTTATTATGTAATGCCTTGTCTTCACATTTATAGTATACTTGGAGCCAAGGACAATGTTTTAAATTTGTCGTCTTTTCCATGGTGCCCATATAATGACAGTCATGTGGTTGGTGTTTAGTGCTTGTAGATTGGCTGACTTTTTAGGCCTAGGCTCCCCTATGTTTGTAGCTGTCTTTTTAACCTCCAGCCCTAACTGGTAGCTTTTTAAACTCTAACCCAATATTTAGCTTAATTGAAATTAAGCTAAATTGTAACACATTGATGAAGTACACCTGGAAAACTTTAAATTGAGAGAAGCTGAAAATCATTTAAGCTATAGCTTTTACTTAATTTTGTTATTACATCCTAACATCTTTTATTACTACCTGCTATTTTTAATGTTTGAATTAAAAATAGGAACTTGTTTAAAGCCCTGATATTTAATTAGAGTAAGAATCACTCAAAAGCTGATACTGCAGAATGTTTAAGCACAGATTTCTCTTGTAAGGAAAAAAAAAAGGACTCTGCTTCAACTTTCAGAGTACTCTCGTAACTACTACAGCCTACCTTTTTTTTTTTTTTTTTTTTAAAAAACAAATGAGTCCTTCTATTTCTTAAGACACCTCAAATTGCCCTTAATTGGCTTAGTTTTTTTCGTTTTGCCCGTGTACGCGGGCCTCTCACTGCTGTGGCCTCTCCTGTTGCGGAGCACAGGCTCTGGACGTGCAGGCTCAGCGGCCATGGCTCACGGGCCCAGCCTCTCCGTGGCATGTGGGATCCTCTTGGACCGGGGCACGAACCTGTGTTCTTGTAACTACTACAGATTCCATAAAATCCCGGAAATTGTTCCTCTACTGCCATGTGCATTTATTTTCTGCTTCTTCCTCTGGTTCGCTGTTTCAGCATGGTTGGAAATGTCCGGGGTGCTTGCTGTATAGATTCCTGACTTTCATCTCAGTCCTTCTGTATTCCAACCAGGGCAGGGGGCAGCACGTTGACACCAGCATCTTTAAGGTTTCCATATGCTTCGTAAAGAAGCTGAACTTGGATAAATTGTTATTGCTGTTGTCTTAACTCTGGTTTTCTTGTTCAACTTTCCCCCTCACAATATCTTTACATTTCTGTTCCTATTCTTCCCTTTCTGCTGATCCCTTCCGTACCCTACCCCTGCTCCCACTCTGGCACCTCCCTCAAGGGTCTCTTCTGTCCTTCGTGGCCCCCACGATCCATCTGCCAGTACGGAAACTTTGGAGTAGCCCCTCTTACAGAGTTACTAGCCCTCCTCATTTCAGTCTCAGGGGATGTAGTCACCAAAGACACTGGAAGTCATTCAGTTTCAAGTGTGAGGTGCTGTAGATCAGTGCTACTCAAAAGAGCTTATTTATGAGATAAGAAACTTATGCTTGTATAATCAATGCACAATTTCCTTTGGGGGAAAGTCTTGCTACAGTTTCATATTTTGGTGCAAGCTCCTCAACTGTTCATAGACTAACAACAAACAGTTCACAGAAGGCACAATCCCACTAACCACATTTTGAGTATCTGTGCTATAGATTACGTTGTAGGAAAAGCTTAATTGAGATATAATCATACCCCATAAAATTCATTTAAGTACACAGAAAGTATACTTGGAGTTTGCAGCCTTTTCCATAATCGATTTTTAGGACATTTTCATCACCTCAAAAAGAAACTCAATACCCCTTTAGCTATCACCCACCAGCCCTTCCGTCTCTCCTCCTCCCAGCTGATCACTAATCGAGTTTCTGTCACTATATATCAATACTTTCCTGTTCTGGATATTTTGTATAAATGGAATAACGTAATACGTGATCATTTGTGACTGGCTTCTTTCACTTAAGACGATATTTTTAAAGTTTATCCATGCTGTAGCATGTATTAGTGCTTCATTCCTTTCATGATTGAATACCATTCCATTGTATAGATATTTTTTGCTTTTTCATTTATCAATTGATGGATAGTTTCTACCTTTTGGATGTTATAAACAATGCTGCTGTGAACATTCATATGCAAGCTTTTGTGTGAATATGTTTTCAGTTCTCTTGGGTATATTATTAGGGGTGGAATTACTGAGTCAAATGGCAATGTTTAAATGTTGAGAAACTGTCAGATTGTTTTCCAAAAAGTGGCTCCCCTATTTTATGTTCCCATAGCTGAGTATGAGGATTCTGATTTCTCCACATTCTGCCAGCACTTATTATTATTTGACTTTTCTATTATAGCCATCCTACTGGGTGTGAAGTGGTATAGTGATTTTCGTTTGCATTTCCCTAATGACTAATGATGTTGAGTATCTTTACATGGCGCTCATTGGCCATTTGTTTATGTTCTTTGGGAAAATGTCAATTCAGATTTACTTGCCCTTTCTAAAATTGGGTTATCTTTTTTATTATTGGGAATTATAAAAGTTCTTCATATATTCTGACAACAAGTTCCATATTAGATATGATTTGCAAATATTTTTTCCTATTCTGTGGCTTGTCTTTTCACTGTCTTACAGCACAAAAGTTGTTAATTTTGATGAAGCCTAATTTGTCTACTTTTTGTTGATTCTCATACTTTTGGTGTTATATTTAAGAATTAATTCCAAATCCAAGGTCATGAAGATTTACCCCTATGTTTTTCTCTAATAATTTTATAGTTTTGACCCTTCCATGTAGGTCTTTTTTTTGTGTGTGTGTGGTATGCGGACCTCTCACTGTTGTGGCCTCTCCCGTTGCGGAGCACAGGCTCCGGACGCGCAGGCTCAGCGGCCATGCCTCACAGGCCCAGCCGCTCCGCGGCATGTGGTATATTCCCGGACCAGGGCACGAACCCGCGTCCCCTGCATCGGCAGGCAGACTCTCGACCACTGCACCACCAGGGAAGCCCTGGCAGGCAGATT
>NW_006792323.1:1402683-1404516 GCF_000442215.2 Lipotes vexillifer | reverse complement strand
TCCCTACTAAATGATCTCGGTACCCTTGTTGAAAATCAATCGATTATAGATAGAAGGATTTGTTTCTGGACTGTCAACTCTATTCCACTGACCAATATGTTTAACCTTATGCCAGTTCCTCATTGTCTTCATTAGTGTCGCTTTGTAGTAAGTTTTGAAATTGGGATTCGGGGGGTCTTCCAATTTTGTTCTTCTGTTTCAAGACCATTTTAGCTGTTCTAAGTCCCTTGAGTTTCATGAATTTTAGGATCAGCTTGTCAGTTTCTACAAAGAAGCCAGCTGGGATTCTGCTAAGGATTGCATTGACTCTACAGATCAATTTGTGGATTATTGTTGTTTTAACAATATTGTCTTCTAATCCATGAACATGAGATGCCTTTCCGTTTACTTAGATCTTATTCGATTGCTTTCAACAATGATTTGTAGTTTTCAGAGTCTAAGTTGGTACTTCTTTGGTTAAATTTATTCCAAAGTATTTTATGGAATTGTTGATTTAATTTTGGATCATTCATTTATAGTCCTTACTCATTAGGGACACACAGGAAAATTCAGCTGTTGCAGTTGCAGGGAAGACTTGGCTGGTCTCCTGTGAGCCAGAATTTCCTAAAATGGATTCCTTGAGATTCTATGTGGGGAAAAAAGTATTCTGTGTCAAATAATTTTGGAAGATGTTTCCTGTCTTAAAGCTTCCTGATCTTTGTAAACAAACAGAAGAATCTGAGAAGTCAGGCAGTATCTTAAATCCCAAAGAAAGCAAAGCCTTTCATCTATTTTGAAGTACTTAATCCTGAATGATTTTCACATCCTTCTTAAGATGTGATAAGGCACAGAATTTATGTGGCCAATGTCTTGAAAGACAAAGTTAAGTTATTTCATAATTTTGCCTAGAGTAGACATTATAATGGCTGGTCATAATATTATAAAATGCATTCTAAGTGCCAGTGAAAATATTTCTTTTTGAAAGTGACACTTAAATTCACCCTGTAAACTGTAAACTACTGCCTTTTGTTGAATTTTTTCCTTGGACTAAGTGTCCTAAATGTGTATATCAATACTGTATAATGGTAAGAGCAGTGTATTCAAGACTGGAGAAGGGGGCCTTGGGGAACTATTAGATGAATAAGCATACACAATTTTCAAGTTAGGAAGGTAAGGTGTAAAAAGACAATGTGGCCTTGGAAGTTGGACGTGCTCATATTTGAATCTTAGCTCTGTGTGTGTTTTACTTGAGTGATAGTGAACATGTGTAATGGCCTCCCTGAATCTCAGTTTTATCACTTAAAAATGGTCTTGATAGGGCTTCCCTGGTGGCGCAGTGGTTGAGAGTCCACCTGCCGATGCAGGGGACGCAGGTTCTTGCCCCGGTCCAGGAGGATCCCACGTGCCGCGGAGCGGCTGGGCCCGTGAGCCGTGGCCGCTGGGCCTGCGCGTCCGGAGCCTGTGCTCCGCAATGGGGGAGGCCACAGCAGTGAGAGGCCTGCGTACCGCAAAATAAATAAATAAAGCCTTTAAAAAAAAAAAAGGTCTTGATAGCTATATCACTTTATAAATTGCATAGCATGGTACATACGTAAGTCATGTAAAATGGCTTTGTTCCCTAAAGTAGGGATATATAATACATATAAAATTCCATTTTACATATGTTTTACCTGTATCCTTCAGATTTGTGTCTGATTTGAAGAACACTGGGGATTGAATTCTTGGACAAGTTTAGGGCCTTGCTTCAAGAGTGGACTCAAGCATTCCACCTATAACTGCACTCCAAGCTGTAGGCCAGCTTCGAATCAGGCAATTTATTTCCAGCGTTCCCCCCAACTCTTTTTTTCCATCTTC
>NW_006792323.1:1387156-1402673 GCF_000442215.2 Lipotes vexillifer | reverse complement strand
CCTATAACTCATTCCCTCCTTCTCTCTGGAATACCAGTCTGTCCTGACAAAACCAACTTTCTGGAAAAGTAATGTGTTAGGCTGTCTGAGCTCCTGTAACAAAATGCCAGAGACTGGGTGACTTATACACAAGAAACATTTGTTTCTTACAGTTCCAGAAGCTGGTAAATTCAGGATAACGGTGCTGCCAGATTTGGTGGCTAGTCAAGGCCCTCTTCTGGGTTGCTGTGTCCTCACGTGGTCTAAGGGGCCAGGGAGCTGTGTGTCAGGCCTCCCCCCACCCCTTGTTAATTTCCTTTAGCATCTAGTTTATTTCTGAGCAGCATCAATACACCTTGGCAATAACCACCCAATCTCATTGTGCTTGTACTTAGTCTTCCATAGTTTCAAATGCCTGATACACTGTACCAATGGAAGGTACAAGGAAATTTGTATATTTTCTTTTTATTAATAAACATATTAATATTATGATTAGCTTCGTAGATCGTTCTCCCTTCTTTGTGATTTCCTCAAGGGCAAGTCCATGCCATATTCAGTTTGTCAGGCCTTTTTTTTTTTTTTTTTTGCGGTACGCGGGCCTCTCACTGTGTGGCCTCTCCCGTTGCGGAGCACAGGCTCCGGACGCGCAGGCTCAGCGGCCATGGCTCACGGGCCCAGCCGCTCTGCGGCATGTGGGATCTTCTCGGACTGGGGCACGAACCCGTGTCCCCTGCATCGGCAGGCGGACTCTCAACCACTGCGCCACCAGGGAAGCCCTGTCAGGCCTTTTTTTATAAGGGCATTAATCTCATTCCTGAGGGTGAGCCCTCAGGAATTAAAATCTCCCAAAGGCTCCACCTCCTAATACCATCACATTGGGCATTAGGATTTCAGTATCATATTTGGGGGGGATAAAAACATTCGAACAGCAGTATAATGTAAAGTAAAACTGAGTCAACAAGTTACCTGTAGCAGTGATATTTTGCAATTTTCCTGTCTTCTCTAAATATGGACTGAAAGGCATTGTTTCTAGGTAAATTTTGAAACTTTGTCATGAAGGGCAGTGAGAAGGTATGGAATTCTATTTTGAATAGATGATCCTTTCATAACTCTTCTGGTTTTACTATGCCTGCTTGATGATCAGTTCCATTACACCTCTTGCACTGGGTTCTATAATAAATCACCAACTTTCTGGGGAAGGAAAGCATCAACTGTGGGGTTCTGATGCCTTTTTGGCTTTAGATCTGGTCTTAGGAAGTTGGTGTGGAGGAGGAAAGAGAATAGCTAGTTACAAGGAGACTGAATAGACAGATGGAAAACATCAAGAGAATTCAGGCGCAACGATAAAGCATAACGGTGGGTGCTAGTCTTGGTTATCACAATCTCCAAAAGGATTTTTTGTACCGGAGATAACAACTCTCCAAACATAACTGTTGGCATGAAAATAGAATGACAGTAAGTTACTGGGGACTATGGCATTGTTCTCTGTTTTTGTTTTTTTAGTTCTTGACTTTGCTACGATTTAAGTTCGTTAGCAAACGATTGTGTGACTTGTTTTAAGCTGATTAAAATTTAATGTAAAAAGTCACTCAAGGGGCAGAACAGGGGAACTTCAGAAATGAAAACAAATCAATTCAATAAAAATTCACCCAGTCCATGTAGAGGCCTTTAAGGGATAAGGGAAAGTCTAGATGGCTCTTCCTTGGTGGAAGTGGAATGAATGGTGAGTTCATTGAGGACCTCAACAGCCCTGAGCTCAGGTATCTCTCTGGTTGGGACTCATGGTTCAGCTCTTTCCAGTGGAAGAGGCTGGATCATGAGATTAGGTGAATCTATAGTTTTCCCAGAAGCATGGCTTTTTCCCCCTATGGCCTTTGAAGAAGACATTCTAATAAAAGGAAAAGATACCAAAATAATATTTTAACAGCAAAACTCATTTTTAAAAAGTTTTATTGGAGATAGTTGATTTACAATGTTGTTAGTTTTAGGTGTACAGCAAAGTGATTGTTTTACATATACATATATTCATTCTTTTCCAGATTCTTTTCTCATATGGGTTATCCCAGAATATTGAGCAGAGTTCCCTGTGCTATACAGTAGGTCATTGTTGGTTATCTATCTTACATATAGTAGTGTGTGTATGTTAATCCCAAGCTCCTGATTTATCCCTCCCCACCATGCCACGTTTCCCCTTTGGTAACCATAAGTTTTTATTTTGTTTTTTTTGTTTTTTTTTATTTTATTTATTTATTTATTTTTAACATCTTTATTGGGGTATAATTGCTTTACAATGGTGTGTTAGTTTCTGCTTTATAACAGAGTGAGTCAGTTATACATATATATATGTTCCCATATCTCTTCCCTCTTTGTCTCCCTCCCTCCCACCCTCCCTATCCCACCCCTCCAGACAGCCACAAAGAACCGAGCCGGTTTCCCTGTGCCATGCGGCTGCTTCCCACTGGCTATCTACCTTACGTTTGTTAGTATATATATGTCCATGTCTCTCTCTCGCCCTAACACACCTCACCCTTCCCCCTCCCCATATCCTCAAGTCTGTTCTCCAGTAGGTCTCTGTCTTTATTCCTGTTTTACCCCTAGGTTCTTCATAACATTTTTTTTTCTTAAATTCCATATATATGTGTTAGCATACGGTATTTGTCCTTCTCTTTCTGACTTACTTCACTCCGTATGACAGACTCTAGATCTATCCACCTCATTACAAATAGCTCAATTTCGTTTCTTTTTATGGCTGAGTAATATTCCATTGTATATATGTGCCACATCTTCTTTATCCATTCATCCGACGGCGGGCACTTAGGTTGTTTCCATCTCCGGGCTATTGTAAATAGAGCTGCAATGAACATTTTGGTACATGACTCTTTCTGAATTCTGGTTTCCTCAGGGTATATACCTAGTAGTGGGATTGCTGGGTCATATGGTAGTTCTATTTGTAGTTTTTTAAGGAACCTCCATACTGTTCTCCATAGTGGCTGAACCAATTCACATTCCCACCAGCAGTGCAAGAGTGTTCCCTTTTCTCCACACCCTCTCCAGCATTTATTGTTTCTAGATTTTTTGATGATGGCCATTCTGACTGGTGTGAGATGATATCTCATTGTAGTTTTGATTTGCATTTCTCTAATGATTAATGATGTTGAGCATTCTTTCATGTGTTTGTTGGCAGTCTGTATATCTTCTTTGGAGAAATGTCTATTTAGGTCTTCTGCCCATTTTTGGATTGGGTTGTTTATTTTTTTGTTATTGAGCTGCATGAGCTGCCTGTAAATTTTAGAGATTAATCCTTTGTCAGTTGATTCATTTGCAAATATTTTCTCCCATTCTGAGGGCTGTCTTTTGGTCTTGTTTATGGTTTCCTTTGCTGTGCAAAAGCTTTGAAGTTTCATTAGGTCCCATTTGTTTATTTTTGTTTTTATCTCCATTACTCTAGGAGATGGGTCAAGAAGGATCTTGCTGTGATTTATGTCATAGAGTGTTCTGCCTATGTTTTCCTCTAAGAGTTTGATAGTTTCTGGCCTTACATTTAGGTCTTTAATCCATTTTGAGCTTATTTTTGTGTATGGTGTTAGGGAGTGATCTAATCTCATACTTTTACATGTACCTATCCAATTTTCCCAGCACCACTTATTGAAGAGGCTGTCCTTTCTCCACTGTATATTCCTGCCACCTTTATCAAAGATAAGGTGACCATATGTGCATGGGTTTATCTCTGGGCTTTCTATCCTATTCCATTGATCTATCTTTCTGTTTTTGTGCCAGTACCATACTGTCTTGATTACTGTAGCTTTGTAGTATAGTCTGAAGTCAGGCAGCCTGATTCCTCCAGCTCCATTTTTTGTTCTCAAGATTGCTTTGGCTATTCGGGGTCTTTTGTGTTTCCATACAAATTGTGAAATTTTTTGTTCTAGTTCTGTGAAAAATGCCAGTGGTAGTTTGATAGGGATTGCATTGAATCTATAGATTGCTTTGGGAAGTAGAGTCATTTTCACAATGTTGATTCTTCCAATCCAAGAACATGGTATATCTCTCCATCTGTTTGTATCATCTTTAATTTCTTTCATCAGTGTCTTATAATTTTCTGCATACAGGTCTTTTGTCTCCTTAGGTAGGTTTATTCCTAGATATTTTATTCTTTTTGTTGCAATGGTAAATGGGAGTGTTTTCTTGATTTCACTTTCAGATTTTTCATCATTAGTATATAGGAATGCCAGAGATTTCTGTGCATTAATTTTGTATCCTGCTACTTTACCAAATTCATTGATTAGCTCTAGTAGTTTTCTGGTAGCATCTTTAGGATTCTCTATGTATAGTATCATGTCATCTGCAAACAGTGACAGCTTTACTTCTTCTTTTCCGATTTGGATTCCTTTTATTTCCTTTTCTTCTCTGATTGCTGTGGCTAAAACTTCCAAAACTATGTTGAATAAGAGTGGTGAGAGTGGGCAACCTTGTCTTGTTCCTGACCTTAGTGGAAATGCTTTCAGTTTTTCGCCATTGAGGATGATGTTGGCTGTGGGCTTGTCATATACGGCCTTTATTATATTGAGGAAAGTTCCCTCTACACCTACTTTCTGCAGGGTTTTTATCATAAATGGGTGTTGAATTTTGTCAAAAGCTTTCTCTGCATCTATTGAGATGATCATATGGTTTTTCTCCTTCAATTTGTTAATATGGTTAATCACATTGATAGATTTGCGTATATTGAAGAATCCTTGCATTCCTGGAATAAACCCCACTTGATCATGGTGTATGATCCTTTTAATGTGCTGTTGGATTCTGTTTGCTAGTATTTTGTTGAGGATTTTTGCATCTATGTTCATCAGTGATATTGGCCTGTAGTTTTCTTTCTTTGTGACATCCTTGTCTGGTTTTGGTATCAAGGTGATGGTGGCCTCGTAGAATGAGTTTGGGAGTGTTCCTCCCTCTGCTATATTTTGGAAGAGTTTGAGAAGAATAGGTGTTAGCTCTTCTCTAAATGTTTGATAGAATTCGCCTGTGAAGCCATCTGGTCCTGGGCTTTTGTTTGTTGGAAGATTTTTAATCACAGTTTCAATTTCAGTGTTTGTGATTGGTCTGTTCATATTTTCTATTTCTTCCTGATTCAGTCTTGGCAGTTTGTGCATTTCTAAGAATTTGTCCATTTCTTCCAGATTGTCCATTTTATTGGCATAGAGTTGCTTGTAGTAATCCCTCATGATTTTTTGTATTTCTGCAGTGTCAGTTGTTACTTCTCCTTTTTCATTTCTGATTCTATTGATTTGAGTCTTCTCCCTTATTTTCTTGATGAGTCTGGCTAATGGTTTATCAATTTTGTTAATCTTCTCAAAGAACCAGCTTTTAGTTTTATTGATCTTTGCTATTGTTTCCTTCATTTCTTTTTCATTTATTTCTGATCTGATTTTTATGATTTCTTTCCTTCTGCTAACTCTGGGGTTTTTTTGTTCTTCTTTCTCTAATTGCTTGAGGTGCAAGGTTAGGTTGTTTATTCGAGATGTTTCCTGCTTCTTAAGGTGGGCTTGTATTGCTATAAACTTCCCTCTTAGAACTGCTTTTGCTGCATCCCATAGGTTTTGGGTCGTTGTATCTCCATTGTCATTTGTTTCTAGGTATTTTTTAATTTCCTCTTTGATTTCTTCAGTGATCACTTCGTTACTAAGTAGTGTATTGTTTAGCCTCCATGTGTTTGTATTTTTTACTGCTCTTTTCCTATAATTGATATCTAATCTCATGGCGTTGTGGTCGGAAAAGATACTTGATATAATTTCAATTTTCTTAAATTTACCAAGGCTTGATTTGTGACCCAAGATATGATCTATCCTGGAGAATGTTCCATGAGCACTTGAGAAAAATGTGTATTCTGTTGTTTTTGGATGGAGTGTCCTATAAATATCAATTAAGTCCATCCTGTTTAATGTATCATTTAAAGCTTGTGTTTCCTTATTTATTTTCATTTTGGATGATCTGTCCATTGGTGAAAGTGGGGTGTTGAAGTCCCCTACTATGAATGTGTTACTGTCGATTTCCCCTTTTATGGCTGCTAGTTTTTGCCTTATGTATTGAGGTGCTCCTATGTTGGGTGCATAAATATTTACAATTGTTATATCTTCTTCTTGGATCGATCCCTTAATCATTATGTAGTGTCCTTCTTTGTCTCTTCTGATAGTCCTTATTTTAAAGTCTATTTTGTCTGATATGAGAATTGCTACTCCAGCTTTCTTTTGGTTTCCATTTGCATGGAATATCTTTTTCCATCCCCTTACTTTCAGTCTGTATGTGTCTCTAGGTCTGAAGTGGGTCTCTTGTAGACAGCATATATATGGGTCTTGTTTTTGTATCCATTCAGCCAATCTGTGTCTTTTGGTGGGAGCATTTAGTCCATTTACATTTAAGGTAATTATCGATATGTATGTTCCTATTCCCATTTTCTAAATTGTTTTGGGTTCGTTATTATAGGACTTTTCCTTCTCTTGTGTTTTTGTCTAGAGAAGTTCCTTTAGCATTTGTTGTAAAGCTGGTTTGGTGGTGCTGAACTCTCTCAGCTTTTGCTTGTCTGTAAAGGTTTTAATTTCTCCATCAAATCTGAATGAGATCCTTGCTGGGTAGAGTAATCTTGGTTGCAGGTTTTTCTCCTTCATCACTTTCAGTATGTCCTGCCACTCCCTTCTGGCTTGTAGAGTTTCTGCTGAGAGATCAGCTGTTAACCTTATGGGGATTCCCTTGTGTGTTATTTGTTGTTTTTCCCTTGCTGCTTTTAATATGCTTTCTTTGTATTTAGTTTTTGACAGTTTGATTAATATGTGTCTTGGCGTATTTCTCCTTGAATTTATCCTGTATGGGACTCTCTGTGCTTCCTGGACTTGATTAACGATTTCCTTTCCCATATTAGGGAAGTTTTCAACTATAATCTCTTCAAATATTTTCTCAGTCCCTTTCTTTTTCTCTTCTTCTTCTGGAACCCCTATAATTCGAATGTTGGTGCGTTTAATGTTGTCCCAGAGGTCTCTGAGACTGTCCTCAGTTCTTTTCATTCTTTTTTCTTTATTCTGCTCTGCAGTAGTTATTTCCACTATTTTATCTTCCAGGTCACTTATCCGTTCTTCTGCCTCATTTATTCTGCTATTGATCCCATCTAGAGTATTTTTCATTTCATTTATTGTGTTGTTCATCATTGTCTGTTTCATCTTTATTTCTTCTAGGTCCTTGTTAACTGCTTCTTGCATTTTGTCCATTCTATTTCCAAGATTTTGGATCATCTTTACTATCATTATTCTGAACTCTTTTTCAGGTAGACTGCCTATTTCCTCTTCATTTGTTAGGTCTGGTGGGTTTTTATCCTGCTCCTTCATCTGCTGTGTGTTTTTCTGTCTTCTCATTTTGCTTATCTTACTGTGATTGGGTTCACCTTTTTGCAGGCTGCAAGTTCGTAGCTCCCGTTGTTTTTGATGTCTGTCTCCAGTGGCTAAGGTTGGTTCAGTGCGTTGTGTAGGCTTCCTGGTGGAGGGGACTAGTGGCTGTGTTGTGGTGTATGAGGCTAGATCTTGTCTCTCTAGTGGGCAGGTCCACGTCTGGTGGTGTGTTTTGGGGTGTCTGTGGACTTATTATGATTTTAGGCAGCCTCTCTGCTAGTGGGTGGGGTTGTGTTCCTGTTTTGCTATATCCCTGTTGCTGTGCTGTCCTCCGCGGCTCCGAAGCTCCCCGCTCCGCCTCCCGCAATCTCTGCCCGCGAAGGGGCTCCTAGTGTGTGGAGACCCTTCCTCCTTCACGGCTCCCTCCCACTGGTGCAGGTACCGTCCCCATCCTTTTGTCTCTGTTTATTCTTTTTTCTCTTGCCCTACCCAGGTACGTGGGGAGTTCCTTGCCCCTTGGGAGGTCTGAGGTCTCCTGCCAGCACTCAGCAGGTGTTCTGTAGGAGCTGCTCCACGTGTAGATGCATTTCCGGTGTATCTGCGGGGAGGAAGGTGATCTCCGCGTCCTACTCCTCCGCCATCTTGGAAAGAGTCTCACCATAAGTTTTTGATATCTGTAAGTCTGTTTCTGTTTTGTAAATAAGTTCATTTGTATCATTTTTAAAAATTAGATTCCACATATAAGTGATATCATATTTGTCTCTCTTACTTCACTTAGTATGATAATCTCTAGGTCCATCCATGTTGCTGCAAATAGCATTATTTCATTCTTTTTTATGGCTGAGTAATATTCCATTGTATATACATACCACATCTCTATCCATTCATCCATTGATAGACATTTAGGTTGCTTCCATGTCTTGGCTATTGTGAATAGTGCTGCAATGAACATCGGATTGCATGTCCCTTTTCAAATTATGGTTTTCTCTGGATATATACCCAGGAGTGGGATTGCTGGATCATATGGTAGCTCTATTTTTAGTTTTTGTAGGGAACCTCCATACTGTTCTCCGTAGTGGCTTCACCAACTTACATTCCCACCAACAGTGCTGGAGGGTTCCCTTTCCTCCACACCCTCTCCAGCAGTTATTGGCAAAATGCATTTTTGACATTACCAAAACCAAGCACAAAATGGACTTAGTCACATGTCCCTCTCCTGTTAAACTGGAATATTTGATTTTTGAGCCCCACTGGTAAACAATGGATGTCCTCCTTCAGTGCTGCTGAAAGAAGCCTGACTGTATTCATTCTTTCAAAAGCCAACAGTGTGGGCAAAGTATGTAATGTTTGGTATCAATTTACAGGAAAAAAAAGTTTTCTAAAGCTGTGAAGGGGTAAATGCAACTCATTGGTCATATTTCTCAAATTACTCTTACATTTGAATAATGGGAAGACTAAAAGAAATCATAGAAATATTTGGTTAGAAGGCAGTATCAAATCCAAATTCTTTACATTTTACAGATGAAGAAACCCAGAGAAATTATACTTTGAAACAAATGATTTAACCAACAAAACCTGTAAAGTTGAGGCCAGGGAATTAAAAACAGCTGTGAAAAACATCATTCGCAGTTAGTTCCTGGAGACCATTGAAGAAACAAGAAATGTAACATGAACGAGTGAAGATGAGTGATAGCCTAATTAAAAAGCAGGAATTGTGCAGTATGATCCGTTCCTGAGAGAAATTTATGACCAAGGTAATGGCAAAACCTCTCAGACTTTCACTGTTCTGTATCTTCAGGTGCCCACACTCAGGTGAAGCAGTCATTCGGTTGTTGTGACAGACCCTCTGGAAAGGGTCAGCTCAGATGCTGTGGAGACAACTTCAGCAGCAGTAAAATAAGAACTCAGTGAATTTACGGATGATGTTTAGGGAGGCAGATTTTAAAATAACAGCCCATAAGTGGTGGTTGCCTGGACTTAACTCAGAATCCCTGAGAAATTTTTGTTCTTAGAACTATATTAACAATCAGTCTTTATTCATCATAGTATTCTCCGTTAGATGACTCATCAGGAGGAATATTTTACAGGTATGAAAACTAAAGGGCAAAATAGAAGCAGAGAATCAGTAGCAACACATCCTCCGTTAAGCTTTCGAAGCCTTCGTTCATTGTTTAACCAGAGGTCCCACAATCCCCAGTGAGGGGAAAATTTTAAGGCCAATACTGGGAAGGAGCCAGTACTTGTTAATAAAGTGGCTCAGGGTTGTTGTTCCCCTCTTATTTTTCTAGCGGGGAAAGAATATGTCGTAGTAGGCAAGTTAGTCTAACCTCTAAGACTTGGTGTCTGATTCTCTTTTCTGTTAAGATAACAGTAATCATACTAGAGCAAAAAGACTAGGAAACTCCAAATGGAATCAGGAGACTCCACTGCTTACAAAACCTCCATTGGTTTTTCCTTGGACTTTTTAGGAGCAAAGATAAAAATCCGTAACATGACCCCACATGCTCTGCTTGATCTAACCTGGCCCTGGTTGTCTTCTCTCACGTCCTCAGCTACACCGTGACCCATTCTGCCTGAGGGTTCAACCCATGCTGTTGAATGTTAATTCATACTCCATCCTCAGAGCTCAATGTACTTTTTAAGAAAGCCTCTTCCATCCCCTACCTTGTTATTATACATTCTCCCCCACACCCACGGATCAGTTATTTAAGCAACTAGTTACTGAATGTCTTTCACTTGCTTTTCTAGAGGTGTGCTTTGTGCCTCTGGTTTACTCTTATATCTGTAGCACCTGGTGGCCCATCTGGCGCATAGGAGGTGCTTAAATATTTGTGGAAGGGAATGAGATAACAGCTGATTGAAATACGTGGTACAGAGTTAGCACTCAATCAATATTAACAGCTAGATTAATTCTGAATTTGTTTTACTCTCCCTCTGTTGTTTGATCTGCCTTGTTTTCGATTGCTCAGGGTTACAAGACCCTGCCCAGCTCTGGGGCCGAGCAGTGTGCTGCTGTATGCAGTGGGAGCTTCATACATGTCTTATGCTCACTGCATGACAGGTCTAAGGACCCTGCCCTTGGACCTGCTGCCAGTATAAACTAGGTTAGCTTTCAGGGTGCTTCATCATAGTTGGGTATGTTAACTGTGGTGATACTACATTAGCTACATGTTCTAAAAATTCATCAAGTCTTCTGTTTAAATGTTTATTACAGATGACTTGTTCTGCTATGGACGCCTTTAGAAAGCTGAAAAAATTCTACCTCCTGGTTCTGTCAGAAGAAGCTGAGATAGCTTTAATATTTATTTACTGTCAACAGGTAGTGATAGTCACTGTTCAGACAGTCCCTTTTTAGAGTGGCTTCTCAAACAACCTCTGGATAGTCAAATTACAGTGGAACTGAAGGTTAAAGTCATGAACTCTGGAGACAAGAATAGAACTGGGTTTCTATCTCCCCTTTACTATCTGTAGCAGTGGGACCTTGGGCAGATCAACCGTCCTAGCCTAGGTCTTCTCAACCGTAAAAAAGTGGTTTGTGATAAATGATACCAAGGTGTTCAGCGAATCCCTTTCACACTGTTGAAAATAACAACATAAATATCCTTCTCTACCAGTTACTGTCGGTGGTGGTGGTGGGAGGGAAGGGGTTTTCTCTCTCAGGAGACAATATATCTGGAGATGATTTTTGTTGGTCACGCTGGGGGTGGGCTGGTGGAGGAGAGATGGTTTGCTACTGGCCTCCAGTGGGCGGAGGGCAGGAATGCTGGTAACATCCCACAATGCATAGGACAGGTCTTTATTATTTTATTATTGTGTGTGTGTGTGTGTGTGGTGAAGGAAAGTGCAGCATTTATTGTAAGGCCATACAAGTAGTCCAGGACAGCTAGTGGTCAAAAAGCCCAAACTCTCTGATGAGTTTCAGCAAAGCATTTTTTTAAAGGCCAGGTGAGGGAGTGGGCATCGCAGGATATGTTATCAGCCTGTGCGCAGTTCTGATTGGCTGATGCTGAGGTCTCAGGGCAGTGTCCCAGGGGTTAACGTTATCAATCCTCAGCCTCCCGTAGGCCTGGGGGCTACGTGCTCCTGGTCATCAAGTATCAAGTACCTTCTTCCATTTGGTGGGGGATTTTCACATCTGTGAAACAATTCAGGAAAAGTGCATCAGATGCTGTTATCCAGGTACTTCAGAGAGGAGCTAAAGCAGGATACGGGGGAGGGGGGTCTATCCGGGGAAGGCCCCAGGGGGTCCTGCTGGGTTACAGAAGGACTGTTGAAATCTGTGCCCCCCTGCCCATTCCAAAGTGAGGGCAGCGCTGGAAGGGAGCTCATTATTAAAACCAGCATCAGGCATCCATTTCTAGGGTGGAGTTGAAGCCGCAAAACTCAGATGGGACTTGAAGCCAGCCAAAACTCAGACTGGGAGTTGAACCCATTGTCTTTTAAAATCACACACCTGGTCCCAAGGACTTAATGACGCTCAGGTTCTTTGTGTCTCGTCACAGAAAGAATTCAGTGAGGGACTAAGTAATAGGTAAGAAGTGGATTGATTGATTGATTGATGGCTGAGTTGGTGCACGTGGGCTTTCTCTAGTTGTGGCGAGCGGGGGCTGCTTTTTGTTGTGGCGCGCGCACGGGCTTCCCATTGCGGTGGCTACTCTTGTTCCAGAGCATGGGCTCTAGGCATGCAGCCTTCAGTAGTTGTGGCTCACGGGCTGTAGAGCACAGGCTCAGTAGCTGTGGCGCACGGGCTTAGTTGCTCCGCCGCATGTGGGACCTTCCCGATCCAGGGCTCGAACCCGTGTCCCCTGCATTGGTAGGCAGATTCTTAACCACTGCACCACCAGGAAAGTCCCCAGAAGTGGATTTATTTAGAGCTATACACACTCCATAGACAGAATGCGGTCCAGCTCAGAGAGTGAGAGCAGTCCCAGGGCATGGGGGCATCTGGGAAAGTGAGAGAGGCCCAGGGAGATATACACTCCACAGACGGAGTGTGGGCCATCTTGGAAGGCGAGAGGCGGGACAGGTCTTTAAAGTATCATCCAGTCCAAAAAGTCCATAGTGCCTGCTTATGGTGAAATGGTTGAATAATCACTGCTGTCGTTCAAAGAATGAGAGAGGTCTATGCACAGACGTAGAAGGATTTCCAGGAGACACTAAGTAAAGCAGCTCACAGGGATATATTTATAATATCTCATTTATTACTACCTCTCTGCTGTGTGCATGTGTGTGTTTCCACACACATATGAAAGATCTGGAAGGACATATACCAACGTGTTAATCACTGATATCTATGGGGAAAAGGCATGCTAAGGAGTATCTGCATTTCTTACTGGACATACTTTTTACTGGGTTTTTACAACCCAGTAAGCTATTACCTTTATAATTCTGAAAATTCCTAACTCATACTGTTCCTGTAAGAATTAAAGTAAAATGTTAGTACAGTGCCAATATATAGTAAGTGCCAATAAATAATAGTTATAATTGTTATTAGAACAATGTTATATTTCTTTCCTGAAAATCGAGGGAGTTTAGGAAGTGAAGGTATGCAAGTGAATATGGTAATAGATTTCATTAATGATTTGCGGAGTTTCAGATGTGGCAGCATTCTTTATTTAATCACGTAAGTTTCCTTTTGTGCTTATTGAAAGAACTGTTCGATCTTACATCATTTTTTGTAGGGGGGAGAGCACACATAAGGGAAACATATGAAATAAATTGGTAAGGGTATTCCTGCCACTTCACATTCAGGATACAAATCTTCTAAATCAGTGATCAACTCAGAGGCATCAGTGAGCCTGTCTTTCCACACACCCTCACCCTTATTTCTATCAAGTGTTGGTGATACAACATTTTTAAAGTAAATTGTTTTTTTTTCCTCATGGCGCAGCTTGTGGGATCTTAGTTCCCTGACCAGGGCACCCTCACCCTTGGCAGTGAAAACGTGGAGTCCTAACCAGTGGACTGTCAGGGAATTCCCCAAAGTAAACTGTTTCTATTAATGTAATTTAAAAATTTATTTATTTATTTTTGGCTGTGTAGGGTCTTCATTGCTGCGTGTGGGCTTTCTCTAGTTGTAGCGAGTGGGGGCTACTCTTCATTGCGGTGTGCAGGCTTCTCACTGCGGTGGCTTCTCTTGTTGTGGAGCCCGGGCTCTAGGCGCGCGGTCTTCAGTAGCTGTGGCACGTGGGTTCAGTAGTTGTGGCTCGTGGGCGGTAGAGTGCAGGTTCAGTAGTTGTGGCCCACGGGCTTAGTTGCTCTGCAGCATGTGGGACCTTCATGGACCAGGGCTCGAACCCGTGTCCCCTGCATTGGCAGGCGGATTCTTAACCACTGCACCACCAGGGAAGCCTAAAGTAAACTTTTTAATTAAAGCATAATGTTCATTTAGAAAAGTAATTCAATACGTACAGCTGGATGAACTTTCAACATGAACAGAATCATAGATTCACTATCTAGTTCAAAAAATGGAAATTACCAGCACCCAGAATCCTCCCACAGGTAACCACATCCTGACTTCTACCATCATAGATTAGTGTTGCCTGTTGCTAAATTTTATATAAACGGAGTCATACAGTATATATTCTTTGCTGTTTGACTTCTTTAGCCTAACATTACATTTGTGAAACTCATTCCTGGTAGGTGGAGCAGTGATCACTCACTGTCATTGCTGGACGGTTTTCCATGGCGTGCAAATGTTACATCCGTCCCACCACTGATCGACTCGGGGATTGCTTCTGGTTTGGGGCTACTATGAATAGTGTTGCTATGTACATTTTTGTGTGTGTCTTTTGGTCCATATAAGTATGCGTTTCTCTTTGTATATACCTAGGAGTAGAATTTTTGTCTCAGTGATGGAATTATGGGGTCATTTTGTTGTTTGCTTTGTATTTACACTTTCTATACTTGTAAAACAAACATGTTATAATAACAGACATAATATAAAAAGTAGCTGCATTTCCCAAAGTCTTTTCATTGAAACCAAAATTCAACAATATTAATAGGTATTCCTGCCAATAGTTTCAAGGCTAAGTAAGTTTAACTTGTTCATGGCAGCTTGCTCTGAGACAAGAAATGTTAATGTTATCTGATGAATCTCTTATGCTTGGGTACTACACAATAGTGTGCATGGTTTCAGGGATTTATAATTTCCAAAATCTCTGTTAATGCCTCAGGGAGCTAGTATACTGAGAAACATTATTTGCAAAATGCTGGAATGGGAGATGGAAAAAATGTCATACATAAAAATAGGTTACAAAAAGGCAAATAATTCTTACCATAGGTGGCGTGTCCAGAAACAAGTCTTCCCTGTATGACTGCACATTCAGAATTTTTAATGCTGCTTTAAGTATCTTTTACTATGAATTTGAAGCTCTCCAAAATGTGAATCCAAGAGTCCAATCCCTTGGTACTTCTGTATTCTTCCTGCTACCTTTGAAAGTTAGCTATTTGAGTGTCTTCTGTGATCATAACACTGGATTTATGTTATATGGTTTAAAATCATGCACATGGAGAGATGTCCCTGGACCCCCAGGGTCTCGGACCTCAGGTAGTCTTTGATCCTTTGGACTGACTCCAAAAAGCAACTTATTTTGTAACAAGGCAGGATAAAGCAGATTCAGGCTAGTGTCCAAGAGAAGTGCTAGTCAGTCCTACACATTGTGGATGCTTGTCACCGTAGTTCAGTGATAAAATGTAACAACCGAAGGGTTTTACCAAGGGCCAGATTTATTCACTAGTATTGCCAGCTTCCTAGCACATTGCGGAAGATGCTCCACTGCCAAGTATGGCAGCCAACCTGGCACTCTGACAGAAGGGTGTGGTTTGGACAAAGAGAGGCTTGGGCTTGAATTTCAGTTCCACCACTTGTTCAGCTCTGTGGCTTTCTATGACAATTTCCTTGGCTGTGAAATAGGAATGATAATACCTCCCTCTTAGGGTTGTTGAAAGTTAATTAAGCTGATATGTGTGAAAGTGCCTGCCCAGTACTGTGCTAAACAGATAGTAGGGTTCTCGATAAATGGGGTTATTCCTTCTTCATAAAATGAAGCATAAGCATTGGCTGGGCTACAACTCATCGACTTCCATGGACAGAACGTGTTCACTTTCTCTGCTCAGTTTCACTCGGTCCCACCCCCAGTTCCTTTCCCTGGTACCATAATCTCTCCTCTTTC
>NW_006792323.1:1385740-1387141 GCF_000442215.2 Lipotes vexillifer | reverse complement strand
TCTTTCCCTCCTCGTATCATCCTGCTTTTCATTCCTAAAGAAGAACAATGCTTTAACTAATTCTTCATAATCTGTTAACGGATAAAGTTTAAGGTACTTTACCCTCTTTGGTATTCAACCAAAGACACTCGAAAAAATAAGACTTAAGGATCCTGGTCAAGTTTCAGCACCATCACGGTGATGGGTGAGATGTTTTGCTTCGAGGAACTTTTTGATATGCCTCACAGTCATTCTTTGAGAATTTATTTACTGAATACCTACTATGTGTCAGGCTTTCTAGGACTGGATAGCAGTAGGTAGTGTACCATTTACTGAACAGACCGGTCTTGTTCTTTTACTTTTCCCAAACAACGTTTAAATCAGAAATACGTTCCTTAAGGAGTCAGCATCTTAGGCCTGCTTCTGGATGTTTCCACATTCAAACAGCACTCTCGAAGTAAAGAAGAAAGCTATTAGACAAAGATATCAGTTACGTAAGATATCTGGGCTAATCTGTGCTTAGCTGTTTTTAAGTAGGGAACGGTTGCTTTTTGTTAATTGGCACACTAAAAGATGGGATATTTTCAAAGTTCTGATTTCTAATTATCACCTTGGGTAACCTACAGGTATCTTTCTCGAAACCCCTGTAACTTGAAGGCTTTCCATCTCAGATTTTTCTGGTGTAGGTATTTCTCGTACTTCCAGCCCCGTACCATCCAAGTTCCTAGCTCTTCTGAAATGCAAACAGTGGAGTTAGGAAAGCCACTGCTATCTTATTTCTTTAGGTCTGAATCTTATAAACTCACTGAGTCACTCGATCCAATGACTCTAAAGAGACGTCTTAATACAACGTAGCCATACGCGTGCTAGGATCACATCACATTCTGTGGGTGAAGGTCAGGAGAATGACAGCATCTAATGCTTCCCCAAGATGGGGTTTGCTTAGAACAAAATGCTTCTTTGAAAGCCCAAACCTAATGGTACACCCTTTCAAAGCCCAAGTACAGCATTTTTAACTATATGCCAATCATATGCTAATTATGCCTTCCATATTACATAATTTAGTAGAGTAATTGAGAGGCCTGGTCCATATCACTTAAAATAAGGGAAAATGTCCCTTCTATCTGTACAAGTAATTAGAGACATCATCAGAGGATCAGCATAGCTTGCTTCGCCAAAACCAATCAAAATAAACTTCTCCAAATCAAAAAGGCAAACAAGATGAACCTGCTATAATTATTATAGGTAGAAATTGAAGACCTTTAGCCTTTATCTGTCTTCTCAGTGGTGATAACACTCAGCAATGTGGTGGTCATTAATGTCTTCTGCCATCAATAAACACCTCTTACTTTTGGTGCTTAGGTGTATATATATATATATATATATATATATATATATATATATATATATATATATATATAT
>NW_006792323.1:1381023-1385663 GCF_000442215.2 Lipotes vexillifer | reverse complement strand
TTTGCGGTACGCGGGCCTCTCACTGCTGTGGCCTCTCCCGTTGCGGAGCACAGGCTCTGGACGCGCAGGCCCCGCGGCCATGGCTCACGGGCCCAGCCGTTCCGCGGCATGTGAGATCTTCCCGGACCGGGGCACGAACCCACGTCTCCTGCATCGGCAGGCGGACTCTAAACCACTGCGCCACTAGGGAAGCCCCTAGGTATATTTTTAAAAGTAAAAATATACTTAGAAAATATTTGGAGCAACTAGTCTCAAAAAGCAGAGTTAATAATCTTATTATGATATTTACTATAGAAATGCTGAAACCCAAAAGGCTACATTGATGGTAGCTTTCTTCCCTAACTTGAGCATATACTTCTAAAGAAATACTGATATAACAGAGTAAATCACATTGAAAACATTTAATAGTCATTATCTGGAAAACCATTTATTAAGTTTACTGAATTTTTCTTATTCTTTGCCTAGCAACTTTGTATATATCTATGATCCATAAAAGCTAACACAAATAAGAGGAAGGGAGAGGTAAAATTGCAGACACTGAATCTTGAATTCAAATATTAACTTCTTTAAATGCTCACTGGGTTAAAGATAGCACCTCTCCCCTCACCTCCCAACTGCACCTCAGTGTTGGAACAAGACATGATTTAAGTGGAAACTCTGTTGAAACTTTGCCATGTATCTAGAAGTTTTTGTTTTGTTTTGTTTCTGTTTTTGTTTTTGTTTTTTGGTGGTACGCGGGCCTCTCACTGTCATGGCCTCTCCCATTGCGGAGCACAGGCTCCGGACGCGCAGGCTCATCAGCCATGGCTCATGGGCCCAGCCGCTCTGCGGCATGTGGGATCTTCCCGGACCGGGGCACGAACCCGTGTCCCCTGCATCGGCAGGTGGACTCTCAACCACTGTGCCACCAGGGAAGCCCAAATCAATCATTTATTGATTAAAATACCTGCTGTGTTTAAGCTCAATGAAAGGTGTGACACATCAGGTAAACTGTTTATTAAATAGCAAAGGGATGCATATAAATTGCTTTTTTACTGAAAAGCTTAGCTCAAAACTATACTGCACAAGGTGTAAACTCAAGGCAGAGACTACATCCTTATAACTTTCTTGAATTCTTAGGTCCTGAGTACCTAATACATAGCAGACATTTAATATTTTTTTGATTGCTGTAATAGGGAGACATAAGATCTAAGAATAAAAATTCTAAAGTTAGGATAAATTCCCATGGAAGCTATTCAGAAAGCTTGATTAAATAAAGGCCTTTATTTTGGCAGTTAATGGAATTGACTGATTTCTACAATTTTTCAATTTGGCTGGTGCCTGCCATGGGGTGGAAATTAAGTCTTTAAATGTAATAAACGCATGAATAAAGTAATATTACAAACGAGACAAACCTTGACATAGAAGATTTTTTTAAATTGGAGTATAGTTGATTTACAATGTTGTGTTAATTACTGCTGTACAGTGAAGTGATTGTTATACATATAGATTCATGTTTTTTTTCATTCCCATTATGGTTTATCGCAGGATACTGAATACAGTTCTCTGTGCTGTACAGTGGGACCTTGTTGTCTATGCATTCTATATATACAAGCTTACATCTGCTAACCCCAACCTCCTCCCCCTTGGCAACCACCAGTCTGTTCTCTATGTCCATGAGTCTGCTTCCGTTTTGTAGATAGGTTCATTTGTGTCATATTTTAGCTTCCACATATAAGTGATATTATATGGTATTTGTCTTTCTTTTTCTGACTTCACTTAGTATGATAATCTCTAATTGCATCCATGTTGCTGCAAATGTCATTATTCCATTCTTTTTTTATGGCTGAGTAATATTCCACTGTATATATGTAGCACATCGTTTTTTATTTTTTAATTCATTTTTGGCTGCATTGGATCTTTTGTTGCTGCACGTGGGCTTTCTCTAGTTGCTGCGAGCGTAGGCTACTCTTTGTTGTGGTGTGCGGGCTTCTCATTGCAGTGACTTGTTGCGGAGCATGGGCTCTAGGCACACAGGCTTCAGTTGTGGCACGTGGGCTCAGTAGTTGTGGCTCGTGGGCTCTAGAGCACAGGCTCAGAAGTTGTGGTGCACTGGCTTAGTAGCTCCACTGCATGTGGGATCTTCCTGGACCAGGGATCGAGCCTGTGTCCCCTGCATTGGCAGGCGGATTCTCAACCACTGCGCCACCAGGGAAGTCCCTGTACCACATCTTCTTTATCTGTTCATCTGTTGATGGACATCTAGGTTGTTTCCATGTCTTGGCTCTTGTAAATGGTGCTGCTATGAACACAGGGGTACATTTATTTTTTGAATTAGTTTTGTCTGGCTACATGCTCAGGTGTGGGATTGCTGGATCATATGGTAATTCTATTTTTAGTTTTCTGAGGAACCTCCATACTGTTTTCCATAGTGGCTGTACCAACTTACATTCCCACCAACAGTGTAGAAGGGCTCCCTTTGTTCCACATCCTCTCCAGCATTTATCTGTACCGTTTTTAATGATGGCCATTCTAACCGGTGTGAGGTGGTACCTCATTGTAGTTCTGATTTGTATTTCTCTAATAATTAGCAGTGTTGAGCATCTTTTCATGTGCTTATTGGTCATTTGTATTTCTTCTTTGGAGAAGTGTCTATCTAGGTCTTCTGCCCATTTTTCGATTGCGTTATTTATTTTTGTCGTTGTTGAGTTGTATGAGCTGTTTGTATATTTTGGAAATTAAGCCCTTGTTCACATCTTTTGCAAATGTTTTCTTCCATTCTGTAGGTTGTCTTTTCATTTTTGTTTGTTTTTGCTGTGCAAAAGTCTAAGTTTGATTCGGCCTCATTTGTTTATTTTCATTGGTATTTCTATTGCCTTGGGAGACTGACCTAAGAAAACATTGGTACGATTCATGTCAGAGAATGTTTTGCCTATGAGCTCTCATAGAAGCTTTTTAATATGGCAATTATTGCAATAATTACTCTGTAAATGGAAGTTATTTGACAAAACCCCAGAAGGGAAAGCTACACTGAAGTTCAACACAATCACTTTTATCATAAATATATGCTGCAGGAAGTGAAACAGGTCAGTGTGTCTTCAGGAGCTGAGATGCTTGTGATCTACGTACATTTTCCCCTTCATGGCAAACCTCTGCTTTAAACTGTTGATTTGCATTTATATTCAACAGCTCCTTTATTTGTGATTCTTTTAGGTAAGTCAGTATTTTCATAAGAATAAATCAAGTTACGTTTACTAGAGGGTCTTCATGCTTAGAAGGCTAAAGACCTCAGTGCCTCATGTACAAGGCAAGTGAAAAGATGAACATGAATTTCCATTAGTTAACCCATCTGACTTTTGAATATATGGTTTTATTCATTTGAAAATTTGAGACTGAAGAGCTTTGAAAACTGAAGTTTAAAAAAAAGGAGATGGCTATATATTTTATAGCTTGGCTTCTATTTAACACATATATCTTTATTAAAAAACAACCCCTCAGAGCCCTTAAAATTATTTACCCCTTTTCAAACTTGTAGAATATATGTGTACTTTGAAGATGTAAAGACAGAGTAAGTACACGAGCAAAAATCCTCAATTTAAGGAGGAGCAAACAGAGGTCCGTGAAGTTAAATAACAAGGCAGGAGTACTTAGCTGATCAGGTTCAGAGCCTAGATTAGACCCTGGTCTGTCTGATTTACAAGCTGGCACCTCAAGTTCAAGGTAAAGAAAGGCTTCACTGTTCTGAACTAAGGTCCCAAATATGCCAAAATTATATGGCCGCTAGAGAGCTAATTAAGAAAAACTATGTCTAAATTATTTCCATGTTTCAGAGTTCTCCTCTTTGGATTCAGAAGTCAGTTGAAAGCTGTGACCCGAGACATTTTTGTTTTCCCTTGAGAGGAAATGCACAGTTGGAAGTTCACAAAAACACCTTTCCAAGAGGCAGCGATAAGGTTTTCAGCTTTTTAAAAAGCTCTCTTGTCCCAACGATTTGGTGGCACTTCAATGCCCTCAAGTACGCATGTTGGTGATAACTCCCTTTTAGCCTGTCTCACAAGCCAGGCTATCAGTGACTTGAAATCAGGGGCCCCGGTTTTATTTTGAGCCCACGGCAGAGCCTGGTACAGGGTGGCGGAGTGTGGCATGGATTTCCATCCAAAAGCAGGACAAAGCCAAGCCATCTTCCTCTGCCAGACCGTGCTGCGGCTGTGTGGGTAATTTTCTTCCTTAGAAAGCTTTCATGTGAATGACTTGATTCCTTGGTGCGTGCACTGGGACATTAAAGAATTAAACGTACTCTTAGAGACAGAAGGCACAGTTCTGGACAGAAGAGAATGGAACGTGACAGTGACATGTCCTCATTGTTCAGAAAAGAGAGGTCAACAAAGAGTAGACTCGGAACCCTCGGCCCACCGGGCATTCTTTCCCGGGAACGTTCTCTGTGCTTCCCGTATCGTTTAAGTTCTTTAAAAGCAGTTTTCTTGAAACACAGCGGGTCTCTTTCGCGGTGAGGGGAATAGAGGGCGGGAGGAGATGGAGGAGGGGAGGTCTGAGCAGAGGATTCTTCCACAGCAGCGTCCACTCGGGGCCTCGGGAGGCCTGGGTCACGGGGTCCTCCTTGCACCAGTGATCTGCAACGTCCCGCCTGCGGTTTACAACCG
>NW_006792323.1:1280924-1380514 GCF_000442215.2 Lipotes vexillifer | reverse complement strand
ATACTTTCCCTTTGGGACGGCGGCTCCCGGCTGCTTCCTGCCCCCTCCCCGCCCCCTCCCACGGCCCCGGGCAAGGAAGGGCCTGGGCTTCGCCCTCAGGGCTAGAGTAAACAGCACGCTCGGAGGATTAAAATCGACCCAAGGCCAAGTCGACCTTTTCCCTTTGCCGCCCTCAAACGACCCTTGACTGCAGCCGCTGCTCTGCCTTCAAACGGAAAACCCTCAGACACACACGCAAACAAAAACCCCCAATTCTTCCCTTCGGTTGCTACCCGCAATGACGTTTCCCGCTCGGGTCCCGCCCCTCCTGGGGCTTGGGAATTTGGGATTGGCCGAGAGGTTGGCCGACGGGGCGCCGATTGGGCGCCGCGGCGTGAGTGACAGCGGGGCGGCCGCCGCTCCCGCTCGCCCTCCCCCCGGCCACCCCAGCCCTCCCGGGGGTGCGAGTGTGTGCGGTGTTATGCCGGACAGGAGGGAGGCGACCGCGGCGGCTCCGCTTATTGTCCCTCTCGGCGAGTGGATGTGAAGAAGTCGGGCTGCGGCACGGCCGACACAATCGGCTTAGGCGCCGGCGGCGGCGACCCCGCTTCCGCTCCCCGAGGGCGGCCTCCGCGGAGCCTGAGGAAGGACAGGGAGCCGCTGCGTCCCCGCCGCGTCCGGACGCCCGCGCTCGGGGCCTCGGCCGGCCCGGCGGGGAAGAAGCAGCGCCGCCGCCCACCGCCGGCCTCCGCGCTTCCTGCTCCGGCGCCGCCTCCTCAGCGGTCGCGCAGGCCCGGGCGCCGCGGCCGCGCGCCTCGAGTTTGAGGGCGGCGGGCGGCGAGGCCTCCTCGGCGGGCTCGGCCGGGCGTCCGCCCCGGGGTCGGCGATGGGGCACGGGGGGCGGCGCCGCTAGGAGAGCGGCGGGCGCGCGGTCGGTGCGGAGCGGCGGGGCCGGGCGGCCCGCGGGAGGCGGAGCGGCGGCCTCGGGCCGGGAGCGGAGGAGCGCGCCATGGCCAAGGCGGGCGGCGGCGGCGGCGGCGCGGGAGCTGGCGGCCTCGGGGCGCTGACCTGGGTGGTGAGTGGGGGCGGCGGGGCCGGGGTCTGGGCCGGGGCATTGTTCCCGGGCGGCCGTAGAGGGCTCCGCCCGGTGGATCCTGCTGGGGGTGGGGGAGGACGGGGAAATCCGGGCCCCCAGGGGCGCGCCCCGTCGGGGCGCCTGCCGGCGGAACCCCGCGCCCGCCCCTTTTCTTTCTTCTCCGCCTCGGCGGGGGCTCGGGCTGCGGGCGCGCAGCGTGCAGTTGAAACTTTGGGGGCCAGACCGTGAGCAGGACGGGGGGCCCCCCCGCTTCATTTTCTTTGCTGTTAAGCAAGCTTTGCAGGGCTGTGGGGCAGGAGATGGTGGGGATGGTAGGGGTGCGTGTGTGTCCGTGTGGGTCAGCGGTTGCTCCAAATGTGTCTTAAGAGAAGCCGGGAGAAAGGTGCGGGCCCGTGTGCGTGTGCTGTAAGTGCCACCATGTGTGACGCTCTCGCGTCTCAGGGAAGAATGGATTTGGGGAGGGATGCGGCTGCAGCCGTGTGCACTTCAGTGCCGAGGGTCTCGTTTGGTTGGAAGCGCGCTCGGGATGGCTCTTTCACAGCAGTGAAACCCTGTAGCTCGTACGTCTGTCATAGGGGGATTATTAAAAGCGCTTACCTGCGTCAGCTTCGCAGGCGAAACGGGCGGGGGGCTGCGTGGCCAGTGTCGCCGAGGTGACCCAAGTGATTTGTCCTGGAGTCAGAGCATTTCGGCGCTCGGTTCCTGCTGCTGGCAAGTAGTAGAGGAGGGAAGACCTAGAGAGATCCGATTCCCACGGCGGATCGATAATTCAGCCGCATTTCACTGGCTCAGAGAGTTCAGACCAGGGTCACTTCCTACACACGCACGCACACAGCAGGGTCACTTCACACACACACACACACACACACAGCAGGGTCACTTAACATTCATACACACACACACCCGGCCACTTCACACACACACACACACACACACACCCGGCCACTTCACACACACACACACATCCTGCCACTACACACACACACACACACACACACACACACACACACACACACACACACACACACCCGGCTCAGCCAACTGACTAGGCATCCAGGAGAAAAATATAAAGCCTTACATTTTCCCAGGGCACTTTGGATTCACCCTCCCTTTTCCAAAACACCTAAGGAGACTTTCATATGGGCATTTTTATTAAGTTCTTCATTTTCTCTTTGTTTGGGTGAGGTTTAGGTGAGTTGTACCGCTAACAGGAAAATATTTTAACCATTTATGTTTGCATGCCAAGATGCTTTGCAGACTAACTTGCCAGACTGTCATTGTTGGATCTGTCCGAATTTTGTGTATTACTTCAATAATGTAGTAAGTATGAACAGACTAGAGTCAGGAGAGAGAAAACGTCAGATAATAAGTTATCCGTTCATGTGAACATGGAGGGGGGCGGGGGGGAGGAGGGGGAGGTTTGCATAAAAGTAAAAGAAGGCCTTTACCCTCGTTACTAAAATCAAACAGCTTCGGAAAGTGGAGTTAGCCAGATGGTTCTCATTCACTGTTTGGAAGTGTTGAGGCCTCATCAGTGTTTCCTCTGAGGACCTCTGATTCTCCGTAATGGTAAACATTTTGCTCCAAGATTGAATTGGTTAGTTTTAACATTTAAAAGCAATATTTTTGTTTACTGTTCCTTAACTTTGTAGATAATAAAATGACCACTTTTTCTTTCAATCTCAATAGGAAGTTTTCCTTTCATTTACAGAAGAAATTTTGTGAAACTTAGAGGGTGTCATTCAATATCAGAAAAATTCATTTGAAACTAAAATTGACTTACTGATTCAGTATTTTCTCACTGTAAACCTATATGGGAAATATAGTAAAATAAATAAAAATCAATCTTTTATTTATAAATTATATCCTCTTGTTGAATTAGAAATTTATTAAAAAGATAATCACTACCTAAGTCCACTTTAAGATTTGATGCTTGCTTTAAATTTGTCAGGTTATATGAGCATCTTTATGTCCATAATATACACTATAGACCATAGTTTAATTTTATGTGGAGGCAATATAGGGAGGTAGTTATGAGCATGGACTTTGGTATCATATTGATGTAGATTCAGATCCTGCCTGACACGTAATCACTGGGACTTTGCACAAAGGGACCTAATCTTTCTAAGCCTGTTTCTTCATCTGTAGGGTAAGGTTGCATTGATAATTAAATGAGTAATATATATAGCACATTGCTGGGCTTAATAAATGTTTGTCTTTATCGGTGAAATTCAAGAAATACTGAGAAGAATAAAGTTGCTTTTACATAAAATATCTTTGAGCTAGAGTGAAAGCAGATTATTCCTTTGCAAGAGTTCAGGAGTTTGTTGTGGAGGTCATCTATTTCTGAAGAGGGTTAATTTTGCCTGCTTTATTGAAACGTCATATTGCTACTTGTTTATGGGTAACAGGAAGAAATAAAAATTGAATCAGTCCCTGCTATCGTTCTTCTTTTTAGGGGGTGAGGGTGGGTAACACCATGTGTTGCTGGTAGTAACTTGTGTTGGGATGCGTGCTACAGGGTAGTGTTAACATTGTCACTGCACAGAAGTTTACATTTCTGAAACCACAAAGCAAAGTGGTTTAAGATGATTAACTTCTTATAATAGTGCATTGGGTTTGTGTTTGATTCGCAATATCTTAACAAGATACTTTAAAAAATTAAAAAGTGAGGGCTTCCCTGGTGGCGCAGTGGTTGGGGGTACGCCTGCCAATGTAGGGGACAAGGGTTCGTGCCCCGGTCCGGGAAGATCCCACATGCCGCAGAGCGGCTGGACCTGTGAGCCATGGCCGCTGGGCCTGCGCGTCCGGAGCCTGTGCTCCGCAACGGGAGAGGCCACAGCAGTGAAAGTCCCGCGTACCGAAAAAAAAAAAAAATAGTGAAAAATATAAGTACTATAGTAAAACTATTTTGAGTTAAAATTGACAACAGCTATGAAAGCTTCTCTGAAGCAAGCAGAATTTCTTGAACTAATTTTTAGTTTGTAAAGCTTTTCTTTAAAAATGTTTATATATATTATTTATTTATTTTGGCCGAGCCGGGTCTTCGTTGCGTCGCGTGGGATCTAGTTCCCTGACCAGTGATCTTCCCCAGCACCCCCCGCCGCACTGGGAACGCGGAGTCTTACCCACTGGACCACCGGGGGAAGTTCCTGGTTTGTAAAGCTTTGATTTGTAGACCCTAATAATCTGTTTCATTCAGTCAGTATTTTATCATGTTTAAGTGGTTGCAAAAAACAAATTTTGTTTTATTAGAATACAGTTAATCACTATGTGAATATTGATCTTTTCCCAGTACTACTCTAATTTAGTAGATTAAGAAAGAAAAAAAACAACACTGTAATGGAAAATATTAAGCCTATAAAATTATGGTGGCCAGAATGGTATAAAGACACTCCCTCTATCATCAGGCTTCCGCAGTTACAGCTCAAGGTCACCCACCTTTCCCCTCTCATTATCTTGAAGCAAAGCAAATCCACTTTATCTGTAGATATTTCAGTATTCACCTCTAAAATGTAAGTTTCTTAAACATAAAACTACTATTAACATTGGAGTTTTTTAAAAGTAAAATTCAATGAAATATAAAACATTGTTTTGACTATGAATATTTCTAATTTAGGAAACGTGACTATATTTAAATATTATTTAAAGATTTATATTAAAAACGTTGTTATAGTGGCTTATTATTGCAAGTCTAAACTCCTCAACCAGACTTTCAATCTACTTCTGTAAACTATGTGCCAACTGAAATTTATTCCTTATCATCCTCATAGTTAGATTTACCTCTTCACTTGTCCCCTGGGCATGATGTTTTTTGTCACTTTACATGCTTATCTTTCAACAGAAATGCCTCTCTCTTTACCAGTCTAAATCTTAATTACTCTTCAAGGCTAGCTCAGGGTCTCACCAAACGTTTATCTTCCAGTTTATACTCATCTTTTTCTGTCACCCTTATGGATCATAAAACATAAATATCTTTCCTTTTAATTAACTTTCATGTTTTAACAATTAGATTATCAACTCCTGGGGTCAGAGACCATGTATCCTTTATAGTTTTTAGCAAAGAGCTGGATACATAATCCAACCTCAGTTATTGTTAACCAGTTAGATAATTGACATACTAACTTCCTCAAAAGTCTTCTGTCATTCTTAGGACAAGTGGTTACATAACAATGTTCTTTAGATACGTTCTCAAGTAACTAATTGCAGTTACAATGAGAACAATTTTTAGAAACTAACTTTTCTGAATGGAAGTGGGTGTGTCCATCAGTAGTTTCAGATATGTTTAATACTTGGGTGGTAGCAACAGTTGCATTTTACTAAGTACTTAAAAAAAATAAGCCTCTTTTGTATTTTTTAAAATCTTAATACAAATAGGACTCAGTTTTAAAGAAGAGGTGAGATCGGTATAATTATTCCCATTTGCAGAGAAGGAAACGGGCTTACGGATTAGGTAACAAACTGTTAATCATGTGACTAAGGCAAAGGTGGGATTTAAACCAGGCCTCTGTTCCTAACCATCATTTATACATTCCCCTGGCTTAAAGACAGTAACAACCAAAACAATTTGTCTTTTATACCGTGATATCTTTCCACTAACCTTTATTTTCACACAAAAAGGTACGGCGTACACTCCCCTTTCAGGGTGTATGTATTTTGAATAATGTTGTAAGTGTGATACCGTTTAAGAGTATGGGCTACGAAATCACATCACCTGGTTTCGTAACTCAACTTCTTCAATACTAGCTTTGTTAGCTTACATTCTTCAGACCTCAGTTTCCTTGCTGTAAAAAGGGAGTCATTAGTAATGGTGTCTACTTCATGGAGCTTTTATGAGGAATGAGAGTACTCATATAATTCCCACAGTGCTTTCTTTGCCCATGGTAAGCTCTTAGATGAGTGTACACACACACACACACACACACACACACACACACACTTCCCCCTCTTCGTTTTTAAAAAATCAAGGGATCAGTATTTTCACTTCTTTTTTAAATTTTATTTAATTAATTAATTTATTTATGGCTGTGTTGGGTCTTTGTTTCTGTGCGAGGCCTTTCTCTAGTTGCGGCAAGCGGGGGCCACTCTTCATCGCGGTGCGTGGGCGTCTCACTGTCACGGCCTCTCCCGTTGCGGAGCACAGGCTCCAGACGCGCAGGCTCAGTAGTTGTGGCTCACGGGCCCAGTTGCTCCGCAGCATGTGGGATTCTCCCAGACCAGGGCTCGAACCCGTGTCCCCTGCATTGGCAGGCAGACTCAACCACTGTGCCACCAGGGAAGCCCTGCTCACTTCTTTTGTCTGGGAAGATTTTCTTATATTGCAAAATGATCACCACAATAAGTCTAGTTAACATTCATCACCATACATAGTTACATATTTTTTTCCTTGTGACAAAAACTTTAAAAATCAACTCTTAACAACTTTCAGATAGACAACACGGTATTATTAACTATAGTCACCTTACCGTACATTACATCCCCAGGACTTATTTTATAACTGGAAGTTTGTACCTTTGACCACCTTCACCTATCTCCCCGCTCCCCTCAACTTTGGCAACCACTGATTTGTTCTCCGTATCTATGAGTTCGGTTTTTTGTTTTGTTTTAGATTCCACGTGTAAGTAAGATCATACAGTATTTTTGTCTTTCTCTCTCTGACTTATTTCACTAAAATTATGCCCTTTAGATCTACCCATGTTGTCCCAAATGTCAAGATTTCATTCTTTTTTTATGGGTGAATAATATTCCATTGTATATAAACACCACATTTTCTTTATCCGGTCATCCATTGATGGACATTTATGTTGCTTCCTTGTCTCAGCTGTTGTAAACAATGCTGCAGTGAACATGGGGATACATGTATCTTTTCAAATTAGTGTTTTCATTTTCTTTGTATAAATACCCAGGAGTGGAGTTGCTGTATCATATGGTAATTCTATTTTAAATTTTTTGTGGGACTTTCATACTGTTTTAAATAGTGACTGCACCAATTTATTATTTTAAGGAAAAAACTTTTAACCAGCTTTATTGAGATACAATTTACATACCATAAAATTCTCCCATTTATAACATACATACAAGTCAGTAGTTTTTTTTAATTTTTAAATTAAATTTTATTTTTTTATACAGCAGGTTCTTATTAGTCATCAGTTTTATACACATCAGTGTATACATGTCAATCCCAATCGCCCAGTTCATCACACCACCCCCCAACCCCACCATGGCTTTCCCCTCTTCGTGTCCATACGTTTGTTCTCTACATCTGGACTGCACCAATTTACAGTCTCACCAACGTATACAAGGGTTCCTTTTCTCCACATTCTGCTAATACTTGTTATTTCGACAATAACCATTCTAACAGGTGTGAGGTGATATCTCATTTTGGTTTTGATTTGCATTTCCCTGAGATTAGTGATGGTGAGCACCTTTTCACATACCTGTTGGCCATCTGTATGTCTTCTTTGGAAAAATGTCAGTTTAGATCCTCTGCCCATTTTTTTAATGAATTGGTGTTTTTTTGTTTTTTTTTTTTTGTGTGTGTGTGTGTGTTTCGTTTTTTTTTTTTTTTTTTTTTTTGTGTGTGTGTGTGTGTTTCGTTTTTTTTTTTTTTGCTATTGACTTGTATGAGTTCTTTATATATTTTGGATATTGCCCCTTATTAGGTATATGATTTACAAATATTTTCTCCCATTTGCTAGGTTGCCTTTTAATTTTGTTGATGGTTTCCTTTGCTGTGCAGAGCTTTTTAGTTTGTTGTAGTCCCACTTGTTTATTTTTGCTTTGGGGATCAAGTTAAAAAAAAAAAATCGCAAACACTGATGTCAAGGCATGTACTGTTTATGTTTTCTTCTAGGAGTTTTACGGTTTCAGGTCTTACATTCAAGTCTTTAATCATTTTTAGTTTTTGTGTATGGTGTAAGATAGGGGTCCAGTTTCATTCTGTTGCATGTGGCTGTCTATAGTTTTCTCAACACCACTTATTGAAGAGATTGTCGTTTTCCCCTTGTATATTGTTGCATCCTTTGTCATAAAGTAATTGACCATATACGCATGGGTTTATTTCTGTGCTCTCTGTTCTATTGATCCATGTGTCTTCTTTAAATGACGTTCACCGTTTTGATTACTATATTACTTTGTCATATAGTTTGTTTGTTTGTTTTGGCCATGCCACGCGGCATGTGGGATCTTAGTTCCCCTGCATTGGGAGAATGGAATCTTAACCACTGGGCCGCCAGGGAAGTCCCTGTAATATAGTTTTAAATTATACCTCCAGCTTTGTTCATCTTTTTCAAGACTGCTTTGGCAATTCAGGGTCTTTTTTGGTTCCATATAAAATTTAAGATTGTTCTATTTCTGTGAAAAATGTTGTTGGAATTTTGATAGGGATTGCATTGAATCTGCAGATTGCTTTGGGAAGTACGGACATTTTAGCAATATTCTTTTAATTCATGCACATAGAATTTTTTTCCATTTATTTTTGTCTTCAGTTTCTTTAATCAATGTCTTATGGTTTTCAGTATACAGTTCTTTTACCTCCTTGGTTAAATTTGTCCCTAGGTGGGGACTTCCCTGGTGGTCCAGTGGTTAAGACTCCATGCTCCTACTGCAGGGGGCATGGGTTCCATCTCTGGTCGGGGAACTACCATGCTGCACCGTGTGGCCAAAAAAAAAAAAAAATGTATTCCTAGGTATTAATTTTTATTGTTTTTGTTGCAATTGTAAGTAGGATTTTCTTAGTTTCTCTTTCTGATAGTTCATTGTTAGTTTACAGAAACACAACAGATTTTCGTATAATGATTTTGTATCCTGCAACTTTACTAAATTTGTTTATTCTGATAGTTTTACGGTGGAGTCTTTAGCATTTTCTCTACATAATATCATTTCCTCTGCAATTAGTGACAATTTTACTTCTTTCTTTCTGATTTGGATGCTTTTTAGAGAAAGTATATTTTTTTATTTTCACTATGGACATTTAAGCATTTCTTATGATATTAAGTATCCCTCATCTTCTACCTCTCTCCTTGTCCCTTGGTTTGGGAGGGCATTTCTGGAGGTACATTAATGCTGGGTAGATAACATGGCCCTCTCCGTGGTTATATGGGTGAAATGTGGCTGAAATGAATATCAAAGCATGGCAACCTTGAGGGAGAAAAGAAGCGGAGATATTTTAAAAGGGTAATGTGGAGTCTGAGACAGTCTTTATAAAAGATAGGAAAAGAGGCTTGTTGCTAAACTTTTGCTGGTCCCACTTTTGTTGGCTTGGTGATGGTGAGATTTCTGTGCCTGTTGTGTGGATGAGTGGCTCAGTTCCTTTTTTGCACCAACTGGCAAACCATCTCCTTTCCCCTCTTTGGCAGCAATTCATTCTTCCACAGAAAAACAAACTATGGGCGATTGTCTCAAATTGCTGTATATCAGGTGACCACTCTGAATGGAAGAATCTTTCTTTTTACAGAATGATCTTGGTACATACTCTTAGTGAAATTAGGAGTTTGTTTTATTGGAATTTTTTTTTTTCCTTTTCTGGTAGTTGAAGTATTCTTGATAAAGGTTGAGTCTTTGATAAATATTAAATCTATATTCTTTTATTAGAAGTTAGCAATATTGCAAAAAGTGCTGTAAAATAGATTAATATTTTAAAGTAGATTTAATGTATTATTTTGACATTTTTGTTATAATTTAAGAATTCTCAATAATGCATTGTTTAACATGGCAGCCAGCTTTTGAACTTTAGAAAAAGTCAGTTATGGCATCATCATATGTATAAATCACAAATGATAGAATTAAAAATTTTTTAGATACCTGGAGGATATTTATCTTAATATGGGTTTATTTTGCATTTTCATTGTCTTTAGTTTTATGTGGGGATGAAAATGTGCCCTGAGTGCTGAGATTCCAGTATAATTGGGTGCTGGCGTTGTTTATTACTATAAATATTTTGGTGCTTTGACCGAACAAAGACAATAAAATAAATTACAAATAAACTTAACTCATAAGATTTCAATTCTGTCAGACCTTAATGAAAATTTATTCAGAATGCTCTTTGTAGTTGATTATTTTCAATGGCATACTGTTAATTTTTATTCAATGTGGAATACTTAGTGCAATTACTATAGTACAAGATACCGTATTGCTATGAAGATACAAGATAAGAAAAGGTTAAATCTTTTGTCAGAAGACGCCTTGTTTTCATCGCTGAAAATGAGCATAATTCTGTTAGCCTATAGGTATCAAAATGTATATCACTCTCCTTTTCATCTGTGGGCTTGAGAGTGCTTTTATTAATGTGTAGATATGAGTTTGCTGGACTGTTTTTATAGAAGCTAATTTCTTGATCTCTTTTCTGAATATTATCAGCAACACCGATTGAACTGAATTTCTACTCAGTGACTATCTTTTCAAGAGCTAGAGACAGTGGTAATAATAGCTGCGGTGAAGGTGATCAGTGAACTCTTCTCATTTAGTTTCTCTGTTCTCAGGCCAAGGATGTTTGTATTCACACCTGTTTGTTCTAGGGATGGGGCCATCCCATTGAAGCGGGGGGAGTTGCCCTCTCTCCCCTTACCTTGGAGAGTTTTAGTGGCCTGGACAATATTCAGGGGGACAATATTTGAGTTTTAGTGGCCTGGACAATATTCAGGGGGACACTTTCTGCTAATAAACAGGAGCTGCAAGAGACCATTAATCCAGGCTTCCGTCAGAAAAGCTGACAGACCTCTCAGGGGAGACCCTTCTGTGTTTGCTGCCCTGAGTCAGTGCGCAGTGCAGGCTGCCCCTAGTTGAGAGTAGGAACGTGCACTCTCTGCCTTCTACGCTGCCAGGACTGCCGGCTTGTTTTGGTTTCACTGAACCTTTTTGCCTAGATTCTAGTGAGAAAGTTGGGACTGCAAGTAGGTACAAACAGTGTCTCTAAAAAAAGAAACCTTCAGTTTTATTCTAGCTTATGTTCTCATATACATGGATTAGCTTTTAAAATAGTTTAATATATGTTCATTGTAGAAAGTTAGAAAATGTCTATCAGAAAAGAATGTGAAAAATATTTCTACTTCTCACAATTTTTATTTATATTCTGTTGGGTAAACAGCATTTCATATTTTTTCCTAGGCGTGTATGTATTGTGTGTAATTTTTTGATGAAAATGGGCTCATATTTTTTATATCCTTTTGTAACTTTGTTCACTAAACAGTATAATTTTAATAACCTAATTTAAAAATACTTGATTATATATAATTTTATATAAAAGTCATAGTAAGAGAAGTTTCTAATTAACACACCTATTTTTTGGTATAGGTAATTAAAAATATTTACTCAATTAAATATCCAGGTTTAAAGGTTTATATGAAGTTTTGGAAATTATTTAATACCACCATGGAGAGTTGATTTGAAATATCTACAGATCATCTGTTTTATTATGGTATTCTATAAACAGTGCATAGTCCTTAAGCTTTTCATTACTTTAAACAGAATGGTACCTTTTTTTCTTTCCTCAACACCTGTCATATGACATGTAGGAAGAAATATTTTGGCATAAAATGTTTTAAGTATATTGTCACACTTATTTTTTAAGTATTTATGTATTATTATATTCCTGGGAAAGATTACAAATAGTAATCTGACAAAGCCGACTACGTCGTATTACATAGTCTTTGATTTTTGAGACATTCTAGCAAGAATGACAACTTTTTGAACTGGATAAGGATCTGGCAGGTGCAAACCAAACATTCCCTATTCTCATGTACCGATTTGGGAGGAAGAGATGGCGACTGGTTGTAAGGGGATGTGGAAAAAGTTATAAATCCTTGAAAAAGGAGTGAGGTGGGGCTCTACCCCGTTTTCCATACCAGGGTGCCAATTTAGCTCAGTGTTAACTCGTTAGGGCTAAATGCAGAAGTCTCCGTTGGAGTCTAATCTTAAAAATGTTTTCTTTGTGGTGGGCTTTGTTTTGGAGGAGTAGCCTGGGATAGGAAAGCCTTTACTCGCATGGTTATTATAAGTTCCTGAGCTTTATGCCAAAATTGCAAACTTCTAAGTTCATGGTGAGAGGTTACTGTTATCCACCTTTGAATGCATAGCATTTATCATCCTTAAGCACTTTCTTAAAGAATGAGATCTTGGTCATTATGATCGTTGTTCTAACTATTCTGAGGACCCATTAAAGAAAATCAGTTATGTTTTTATTATTAGATTTGTTTCTATAACATCTCATCTTGAAAAGCAAGGGACATGATTAGAAATTTGGAGACTATCTGGCATTTTAAAAATACAGTTCATTTTTCTGGCCAGCAGTTTCGTCATGTAATTAGCTTGACAGAAATAGAATATGAAGACTTTAATGAAACAGAGTTTTCTTATGTCCAAAGCTATTTTTAATTGACTGAGCAGTGTTAATGGGTAACCTTACAAATGAAAGAATGTATAAGAATATCTCTTTAATTTTATGTAAAATTTATGGCATTGGAAGATTGTAATTGATGTTTGAATTTCCATAGGTTTTATCTGTTAAAATTCTTGTCTTGCTTTAGACTACTCAGAAGTTATGTATTTTGATTTTTTAAACATACATTTGACATGTTTTTGAAAATAATAACTTAAAAGATGATGGTATGGCTATGCCTAGGTCTTGAAGTGGTATGTTGCTTGTTCAAATACACAAAATCTCTCTGCCCCCCCATTGTTTGTCTTCTGATTGTTTAATTTCTCCTAAAATTCAAATACCTATGAAAATATCTTGCTGTGTCTTACAGTTGAGTTATTTTGGGGCTCTGAAAAAACGGCCATCATAATAACTTTCTCTTAGTGGGATGTCTTAGTTGTCAGCATTAGGGAATCACAGAAGGAGAGATGTGTTCTCTGTTGCTATTAAGAAGACAGGGAAGTCTCCAGACCCTAGGAATTTTTGTTTGGGATCCTTATCTCTGTAGGAGTTAGAATTAGGATCACAACTTCTGCCTCCTTGGAATTAGCAGAGAAACTGGAATTATAGGGTGCCTCAGAAATGGGGCATTAGTGCTGGTATGTAAGGAATTATTGGCATGGCCTACAAAAGTGTGAAGTTTGAGATGTCATAAAACCATGCTTGGTATTCTCAGCCCTGTCAGTATATGCTAACTACATAGGTTACTATTTTGTGCAGGTTATTTTTGCCCACTCTTTACTATAGTCTTCAGTAGCTTAATGGCAAAGGCTTACATTTGGAAGTTTTGGGGAGCCCTGCAGCCAGCCAGGTTCAGTCGTTGTCAACCTATAACCTGATAAGAATTCACATTCCTTGGAAAGTTTTGAAGACTACAAAAATTAACCTGATATCTTACAGAATTGCCAAATATTTCTTTTTTTTCATTGCAAATATTTATTTCCATTATGAGATCTACAGAGGCATAATACTGTTAAAATGAGAAGAGTTTCTGAACCGCATACACTTTTTTTTAACATTTTTATTGGAGTATAACTGCTTTACAATGGTGTGTTAGTTTCTGCTTTATAACCAAGTGAATCAGCTATACATAAACGTATATCGCCATATCTCTTCCCTCTTGCGTCTCCCTCCCTCACACCCTCCCTGTCCCACCCCTCTAGGTGGTCACAAAGCACCAAGCTGAACTCCCTGTGCTCTGCGGCTGCTTTCCACTAGCTATCTGTTTCTCATTTGGTAGTGTATATAGGTACATGCCACTCTCTCACTTTGTCCCAGCTAACCCTTCCCCCTCCCCGTGTCCTCAAGTTCATTCTCTAGTAGGTCTCCATCTTTATTCCTGTTCTGCCCCTAGGTTCTTCATGACCTTTTTTTTTTTTTTAGATTCCATATATATGTGTTAGCATACGGTATTTGTTTTTCTCTTTCTGACTTAGTTCACTCTGTATGACAGACTCTAGGTCCACCCACCTCACTACAAATAACTCAATTTCGTTTCTTTTTATGGCTGAGTAATATTCCATTGTATATATGTGCCACATCTTCTTTATCCATTTATCTGTCAGTGGACACTTAGGTTGCTTCCATGTCCTGGCTATTGTAAATAGAGCTGCAATGAACATTGTGGTGCGTGACTGTTTTTGAATTATGGTTTTCTCAGGGTATATGCCCAGTAGTGGGATTGCTGGGTCATATGGTAGCTCTATTTTAGTTTTTTAAGGAACATCCATACTGTTCTCCATAGTGGTTGTATCCATTTACATGCCCACCAACAGTGCAAGAGGGTTCCCTTTTCTCCACACCCTCTCCAGCATTTATTGTTTGTAGATTGTTTTTTTTTTTTTTGGTACACGGGCCTCTCACTGTTGTGGCCTCTCCCGTTGCGGAGCACAGGCTCTGGATGCGCAGGCTCAGCGGCTATGGCTCACGGGCCTAGCCGCTCTGCGGCATGTGGGATCTTCCCGGACCGGGGCACGAACCCATGTCCCCTGCATCAGCAGGTGGACTCTCAGCCACCGCGCCACCAGGGAAGCCCTGTTTGTAGAGTTTTTGATGATGACCATTCTGACTGGTGTGAGGTGATATATCATTGTAGTTTTGATTTGCATTTCTCTAATGATTAATGATGTTGAGCATTCTTTCATGTGTTTGTTGGCAATCTGTATGTCTTCTTTGGCAAAATGTCTATTTAGGTCTTCTGCCCATTTTTGGATTGGGTTGTTTGTTTTTTCGATATTGAGCTGCATGAGCTGCTTGTAAATTTTGGAGATTAATCCTTTGTCAGTTGCTTTATTTGAAAATATTTTCGCCCATTCTGAGGGTTGTGTTTTGGTCTTGTTTATGGTTTCCTTTGCTGTGCGAAAGCTTTTAAGTGTCATTAGGTCCCATTTGTTTATTTTTATTTTTATTTCCATTTCTATAGGAGCTGGGTCAAAAAGGAGCTTGCTGTGATTCATGTCATAGAGTGTTGTGCCGATGTTTTCCTCTAAGAGGTTTATAGTGTCTGGCCTTACATTTAGGTCTTTAATCCATTTTGAGTATATTTTTGTGTATGGTGTTAGGGAGTGTTCTAATTTCATTCTTTTCCATGTAGCTGTCCAGTTTTCCCAGCACCACTTATTGAAGAGGCTGCCTTTTCTCCACTGTACATTCCTGCCTCCTTTATCAAAGATAAGGTGACCATATGTGTGTGGGTTTATCTCTGGGCTTTCTATCCTCTTCCATTGATGTATCTTTCTGTTTTTGTGCCAGTACCATACTGTCTTGATTACTGTAGCTTTGTAGTATAGTCTGAAGTCTGGGGGCCTGTTTCCTCCAGCTCTGTTTCTCTTTCTCAAGATTGCTTTGGCTATTTGGCGTCTTTTGTGTTTCCATACAAATTGTGAAATTTTTTGTTCTAGTTCTGTGAAAAATGCCAGTGATAGTTTGATAGGGATTGCATTGAATCCATCTGTTGGTATCATCTTTCATTTCTTTCATCAGTGTCTTACAGTTTTCTGCATACAGGTCTTTTGTCTCCTTAGGTAGGTTTATTCCTAGGTGTTTTATTCTTGTTTTCGTAATGGTAAATGGGAGTGTTTCCTTAATTTCACTTTCAGATTTTTCATCATTAGTATATAGGAGTGCAAGAGATTTCTGTGCATTAATTTTGTATCCTACTACTTTACCAAATTCTTTGATTAGTGCTAGAAGTTTTCTGGTAGCATCTTTAGTATTCTCTATAGTATCATGTCAGCTGCAAGCAGTGACAGCTTTACTTCTTGTTTTCCGATTTGGATTCCTTTTATTTCGTTTTCTTCTCTGATTGCTGTGGCTAAAACTTCCAAAACAATGTTGAATAATAGTGGTGAGAGTGGGCAACCTTGTCTTGTTCCTGATATTAGTGGAAATGGTTTTAGTTTTTCACCTTTGAGAACGATGTTGGCTGTGGGTTTGTCATATATGGCCTTTATTATGTTGAGGTAAGTTCCCTCTATGCCTACTTTCTTGAGGGTGTTTATCATAAATGGGTGTTGAATTTTGTTAAGCTTTTTCTGCATCTATTGAGATGTTCATGTTTTTTTTTTTTTTTTTTTTTTTTTTTTTGTGGTACGCGGGCCTCTCACTACTGTGGCCTCTCCTGTTGGAGAGCAGCCTCGGGGTGCGCAGGCCCGGCGCCCCCGCCCCATGGGCCCAGCCGCTCTGCGCACAAACCCGCGTCCCCCACATTGGCAGGTGGACTCTCAACCACTGCGCCACTAGGGAAGCCCGTTCATATCGTTTTTATTCTTCAGTTTGTTAATATGGTGTATCATATTGATTTTGTGTATATTGAAGACTCCTTCATTCCTGGGATAAACCCCTTTGATCATGGTGTATGATCCTTTAATGTGCTGTTGGATTATGTTTGCTGGTATTTTGTTGAGGATTTTTGCATCTATGTTCATCAGTGATATTGGCCTGTAGTTTTGTTTTTTTTTTTTTTTTGCAGTATGTGGGCCTCACTTACGTGGCCTCTCCCATTGCGGAGCACAGGCTCTGGACGCGCGGGCTCAGCGGCCATGGCTCACGGGCCCAGCCGCTCCGCGGCATGTGGGATCTTCCCAGACCAGGGCACGAACCTGTGTCCCCTGCATCGGCAGGAGGACTCTCAACCACTGCGCCACCAGGGAAGCCCTGTAGTTTCCTTTCTTTGTGACATCTTTGTCTGCTTTTGGTATCAGGATGATGGTGGCCTCGTAGAATGAGTTTGGGAGTGTTTTTCCTTCTGCTATATTTTGGAAGAGTTTGAGAAGGATAAGTGTTAACTCTTCTCTAAATGTTTGATAGAATTTGCCTGTGAAGCCATCTGGTCCTGGGCTTTTGTTTGTCGGAAGATTTTTAATCACAGTTTCAATTTCATTGCTTGTGCTTGGTCTGTTTATGTTTTCTATTTCTTCCTGGTTCAGTCTCAGGAGGTTGTGCTTTTCTAAGAATTTGTCTATTTTCTCCAGGTTGTCCATTTTATTGGCATATAATTGCTTGTAGTTATCTCTCACGATCTTTTGTATTTCTGCAGTGTCAGTTGTTATGTCTCCTTTTTCATTTCTGATTCTGTTGATTTGAGTCTTCTCCCTTTTTTTCTTGATGAGTCTGGCTAATGGCTTATCAATTTTGTTTACCTTCTCAAAGAACCAGCTTTTAGTTTTATTAATCTTTGCTATTGTTTCCTTCATTTCTTTTTCATTTATTTCTGATCTGATCTTTATGATTTCTTTCCTTCTGCTAACTTTGGGTTTTTTGTTCTTCTTTCTCTGCTTGCTTTAGGTGTAAGGTTAGGTTGTTTATTTGAGATGTCTCTTGTTTCTTAAGGTAGGATTGTATTGCTATAAACTTCCCCCTTAGAACTGCTTTTGCTGCATCCCATAGGTTTTGGGTCATCGTGTTTTCATTGTCATTTGTTTTTAGGTATTTTTTGATTTCCTCTTCGATTTCTTCAGTGATCTCTTGGTTATTAAATAGTGTATTGTTTAGCCTCCATGTGTTTCTGTTTTTTACAGATTTTTTCCTATAATTGATATCTAGTCTTATAGCATTGTGGTTAGAAAAGATACTTGATACGATTTCAGTTTTCTTAAATTTACCAAGACTTGATTTGTGACCCAAGATATGTTCTGTCCTGGAGAATGTTCCATGAGCACTTGAGAAGAAAGTGTATTTTGTTGTTTTTGGATGGGAAGTCCTATAAATATCAGTTAAGTCTATCTTGTTTAATGTGTCATTTAAAGCTTCTGTTTCCTTATTTATTTTCATTTTGGATGATCTCTTCTGTCCATTGGTGAAAGTGGGGTGTTAAAAGTCCCCTGGATTGTGTTACAATCCATTTCCCCTTTTATGGCTGTTAGCATTTGCCTTATGTATTGAGGTGCTCCTTTCTAACAAATATCTACAATTGTTATATCTTCTTGGATTGATCCCTTGATCATTATGTAGTGTCCTTCTTTGTCTCTTGTAATAGTGTTTGTTTTAAAGACTCTTTTGTCTGATATGAGAATTGCTACTCCAGCTTTCTTTTGGTTTCCGTTTGCATGGAATATCTTTTTCCATCCCTCACTTTCAGTCTGTATGTGTCTCTAGGTCTGAAGTGGGTCTCATGTAGACAGCATGTAAATGCGTCTTGTCTTTGTGTCCATTCAGCCAGTCTGTGTCTTTTTGTTGGAGCATTTAATCCATTTACTTTTAAGGTAATTTTCAATATGTATGTTCCTACTATGATTTTCTTAATTGTTTTGGGTATGTTTTGGGTATGTAGGTTATTGTAGGTCTTTTCCTTCTCTTGAGTTTCCTGCCTAGAGAAGTTCCTTTAGCATTTGTTGTAGAGTTGGTTTGGTGGTGCTGAATTCTCTTAGCTTTTGATTGTCTGTAAAGCTTTTAATTTCTCAGTCGAACCTGAATGAGATCCTTGCTGGGTAGAGTGATCTTGGTTGAAGGTTTTTCCCTTTCATCACTTTAAATATGTCCTGCCACTCCCTTCAGGCTTGCAGTTTCTGCTGAAAGATAAGCTGTTAACCTTATGGGGATTCCCTTGTACGTTATTTGTTTTTTTTCCCCCTTGCTGCTTTTAATGTTTTTTCTTTGTATTTAATTTCTGGTAGTTTGATTAGTATGTGTCTTGGCATGTTTCTCCTTGGATTTATCCTGTATGGGACTCTCTGTGTTTCCAGGAATTGAGTAACTATTTCTTTTCCCATATTAGGGTAGTTTTCAACTATAACCTCTTCAAATATTTTCTTAGTCCCTTTCTTTTTCTCTTCTTCTTCTGGGATCCCTGTAACTCGAATGTTGGTGTGTTGAATGTTGTCCCAGAGGTCTCCGAGACTGTCCTTAATTCTTTTCATTCACTTTTTCTTTATTTTGCTCTGCAGTAGTTATTTCCACTATTTTATCTTCCAGGTCACTTAACCATTCTTCTGCCTCAGTTATTCTGCTATTGATTCCTTCTAGAGAATTTTAAATTTCATTTATTGTGTTGTTCATCATTGTTTGTTTGCTCTTTTTTTCTTCTAGGTCCTTGTTAAACGTTTCTTGTACTTTCTCCATTCTATTTCCAAGATTTTGAATCATCTTTACTGTCATTACTCTGAATTCTTTTTCAGGTAGACTGCCTATTTCCTCTTCATTTGTTTGGTCTGGTGGGTTTTTACCTTGCTCCTTCATCTGCTGTATGTTCCTCTGTCTTCTCATTTTGCTTAACTTACTGTGTTTGGGGTTTCCTTTTCTCAGGCTGCAAGTTCTTACTTCCCATTGTTTTTGATGTCTTCCCCCAGTGGCTAAGGTTGGTTCAGTGGGTTGTGTAGGCTTCCTGGTGGAGGGGACTAGTGCCTGTGTTCTGGTGGATGAGGCTGGATCTTGTCTTTCTGGTGGGCAGGTCCGTGTTTGGGGGTGTCTGTGACCTTATTACGATTTTAGGCAGCCTCTCTGTTAATGGGTGGTGTTGAGTTCCTGTCTTGCTAGTTGTGTGGCATAGGGTGTCCAGCATCATAGGTTGCTGGTCATTGGGGTCTTGGCGTTGAGATGGAGATCTCAGGGAGATTTTCGCCATTTGATATTACGTGGAGCTGGGAGGTCTCTGGTGGACCAGTGTCCTGAACTCGGCTCTCCCACCTCAGAGACAGGCCTGACACCTGGCCAGAGCACCAAGACCCTGTCATCCACACAGCTCAGAATAAAGGAGAAAAAAGGAAAGAAAAAAATAAAGTTATTAAAATAAAAAATAATTATTAAAAATAAATTTAAAAATAAAAAAAGAAGAGAGCAACCAAACCAAAAAACAAATTCACCAATGATAATAAACACTTAAAACTATACTAAAAAAAAACAAAAACAAAGAAACCAACAGAGAGAACCGTAGGACAAATGGTAAAAGCAAAGCTTATACAGACAAAATCACACACAGAAACATACACACTCACAAGAAGAGAAAAAGAAAAAAATATATATGCATTGTTGCTCCCAAAGTCTACCACCCCAATTTGGGATGATTCGTTGTCTATTTAGGTATTCCACAGATGCAGGGTAGATCAAGTTGATTGTGGAGATTTAATCCACTGCTTCTGAGGCTGCTGGGAGAAATTTCCCTTTCTCTTTGTTTGCACAGCTCCCAGGGTTCAGCTTTGGATTTGGCCCCACCTCTGCATGCAGGTCACCTGAGGGTGGTCTGTTCTTCGCCCAGACAGGACGGGGTTAAAGGAGCAGCTGATTCGGGGGCTCTGGATCACTTAGGCTGCGGGGAGGGAGGGGTGCGGATGCGGGGCGAGCCTGTGGCCTCAGAGGCCAGCGTGACGTTGCACCAGCCTGAGGTGCGCTGTGCGTTCTCCCAGGGAAGTTGTCCCTGGATCACAGGATCGTGGCAGTGGCGGGCTGCACAGGCTCTCGGGAGGGGAGGTGTGGATAGTGACCTGTGCTCGCACACAGGCTTCTTGGTGGCAGCAGCAGCAGCAGCCTTAGCGTCCCATGCCCGTCTCTGGGGTCTGTGCTTATAGCCGCGGCTCGCGCCCGTCTCAAGCTTGTTTAGGCAGTGCTCGGAATCCCCTCTCCTCGCGCAACCCAGAACAATGGTCTCTTGCCTCTTCAGCAGCTCCAGACCTTTTCCTGGACTCCCTCCCGGCTAGCTGTGGCGCACTAGCCCCCTTCAGGCTGTGTTCACGCCACTAACCCCCGTCCTCTCCCTGCAATCCGACCGAAGCCCGAGCCTCAGCTCGCAGCCCCGCCCGCCCCGGTGGGTGAGCAGACAAGCCTCTCGGGCTGGTGAGTGCCGGTCGGCACCGATCCTCTGTGCGGGAATCTCCCCGCTTTGCCCTCCGCCCCCCTGTGGCTGCGCTCTCCTCCACGACTTCGAAGCTCCCCCCACCCCGCCACCCGCAGTCTCTGCCCGTGAAGGGGCTTCTAGTGTGTGGAGACCTTTCCTCCTTCACAGCTCCCTCCCAGAGGTGCGGGTCCTGTCCTTATACTTTTGTCTCTGTTCTTTTCTCTTTTGCCCTACCCGGGTACGTGGGGCGGTTTCTTGCCTTTTGGGAGGTCTGAGGTCTTCTGCCAGCATTCAGTAGGTGTTCTGTAGGAGTTGTTCCACGTGTAGATGTATTTGTGGTGTATCTGTGGGGAGGAAGGTGATCTCCGCGTCTTACTCTTCCGCCATCTTGAAGCTCTTCCAATATTTATTTCTTGATTGAATAGTTGTAGGCTGTTCTAGCTATTCTGGTAACTATGTATACATACTTTTTGGGCTCAGTCAAAACTGCAGCTTCACACTATATTATAAAAGGTACTAGATTTTCAGTAAATAGATCTGTGTTCTCTTTAGAACTTAAAAATCAGAGCCTGAAAGATAATTTTGTTGTTAAAGAGAAAACCTATGTTATGTGTCCATATACATTTTAGTTTATCCCTTGGTAGGTTATTTAAATTTGATTTTTTGGTTAATTTTAGACTCTTTTTGATCAGAACAATGCTGCAAAAAAAGAAGAGTCAGAAACTGCAAACAAAAATGATTCTTCAAAGAAGTTGTCTGTCGAGAGAGTGTATCAGAAAAAGACACAACTTGAACATATTCTCCTTCGTCCTGATACGTACATTGGGTCGGTGGAACCATTGACACAGGTAATTATTAAATTTTACTGAAATTAGATGTATATCTACTTTTTAATAAAATTTTGTAAGTATATGCTCTGAGTACACAATTTCATGTCTCTGGTAATAACAGAAAGTAGGGAGAGAGATCTAAAAGGTAGAAATGTCTTAATTTTTCACTAGAAATTAAAAAAACTGGGAGCTAAAAACTATCTGAGAAGTATAGAGAAGTAAAATGATGCTATGTGAACTTTTAAAAAGTTCTGAAGTTCATGCTGTGGTTTATTTTAAATTCTGGAATTTATATATACACATTGATGACTATTTAATGCTTACTGTGGACTTGGCTTACACATAGCAATTTTTTTCTAGCAGTTAAATTTAAGTAAGTTGCTCAGACCTCTCAACTAGTGAGAGCTGGGATTCAAAGCTAGGTGTCTTTGACTCCAAAATCATGCTGCATTCATACTGTTTTACTCTGTGCTACTTATACTACAGAAAAATATAATGTGTGAAGTAAAAGTGTGAACATAATTTTTTTCCTATTTTATTTAAATACTGTTTCTAACAATTTTTGGTGCCTTATATTAAAGCTGACTTTATATATGAGTAAGAACACAGACTTGACCCAGAATGAACAATTTCTCAATTTTGAGGCTATTTAAATTGAAGATGAATACAGTGAGGTTGACTGCAGCTGAAGTAGTATGTTTTTCTACTTTGAAGATCTAAGTATTTACAGCCTAAATGACAAATATGGGTTTATGCTTTGTAAAATTGATGTTAAATATTTTTTACTCCATAAGTTCTTTTGAATTTTTCTCTCAATGCAGCTCATGTGGGTGTATGATGAAGATGTAGGAATGAATTGCAGAGAGGTTACCTTTGTGCCGGGTTTATACAAGATCTTTGATGAAATTTTGGGTGAGTACTTGCTTAAGATTTAATGCATCTGTTTCTATCGATATCATTATAATGTCCCTATATATGTAAAACCAGACTTATAAATTTTAAAGGCATATCTCTGGTTTTTATGCTGAGTATCAATGTTCTTCAGAAAATCTGTGTTACTTGCTATAATATGTTCATATATCTGGATCTCATGTCTTTGTGTTTCGGTTTGTTCATCTGTAAAATGCATTTGTTGTAATTGATCAGTAATCCCAGGGTCATTGTATGGTCCTGTATGTGCAGTCGTCTCGGGGCTGCTCGCATCCCAGTCAACAGGGGAGGGCATGTTAAAAATACAGATTCCAGGGCCTGATCCTTGCAGGTTCAGTCGGTTTGAGTTGAGACACATAAAAATGGGTTTTTCACCAACACATTAGGTATTTCTATTGGACAACCAGGTTTAACAGCCATTGTTCCAAATACCTCTGTCCATTCCAAATCACATGATTAGTTAAATCACAGCGAAGTGTGGATACCTAATTGACTCCTAGGACAGGCTTGCACTTTGGAAACGTTTTTAGCCAAGGATTATCTATAGAGACTCATCAGTGCCACTTGAGGTTTCCTACCAGGGTTGTTTGGGTCTCTTGAAGCTTCTTTTGGTCTTTGGGAAAAGGATAGGAGAGTAAAACTGGTTACTTACGTTTTGTACTTTTCACTCTTGTCCGCCAGTTTTACTTTTAGGTTACACAGTGTTTATCAGGAACATATTCCTTCTGTGATTGAAGTTCAGTTTGACAGCTAGCTAACCACTGAAGCTGTGGTTAATGTATGCAAGTATTATCAGTTATAGTTCATAGGATTTAAAACTTTGATTTCTAAGGATGCTAAAGAGTGCTTTTCTAATTCAAAAATAACTGGTTTCAGCTCAATCTGTCTATAAAATCACTAGTTTATTGAAGGAGAGCAAGAGAAAGTAGTTATGTGTTGCCAAGATAAAATATAGTTAAACCCGATACTTTACTTTTAGACCTGTATAGGGGTTTGTAAACTGCAGATGTTTGTTTTTACTTAATTTGTTTTTGTATATCATAGAATCATCCCCCCCCCCTTTGTTTTGTGGTAGAAGATGTAACCGTAATTTGGTGTGATATAAAATTTAAGAATATTATTTGGAAAATAAGATTTTGTATTAGAAGTTAGCAGTATTATTTTCATTAACTATTACTATATGTAAATGTTTATATTAAGTAGTGATGCACATGTAGCTGTATGTTTATGTATGTCCTTATATGTTTATTTATTATAACTTTATATATTTTATTACTTACCAAAATATTTAATTTTGTAGTTAATGCAGCTGACAATAAACAGAGGGATAAGAACATGACCTGTATTAAAGTTTCTATTGATCCGTAAGTATATTTCAAGTTTAATTTTTTATGCTAAGTTGTTTTATTCAGATGTTCAACTTCGAACATTCCTCAAAGGAAATATGCATACAGTTAGTACTCTTGAGTTTCTTGTTGCTTGAGACCTTGTTATTTTTGCCTCTTTTGGCCAGAATGCTACCCTCTTATAGTTTCCTCTGTCATTCATGATCTTTTTCTCCAAAGTATTCAGTACTTCCTTATGGGAGCACTTGGAGACCATTTTTCTCCCTCTTTGATGCTGTGGATACTGTTTCAGCTGCTAGAATAATCAATCTTTTCTTATTTTTGCTTTGGTACTCAAGGCTACGGGCTATTGTTAGTACTATTCCAGTTACAATATGGGTTAAATTTACTTTTTCATAAGCAACATTTGGACTTTTCCATTTATAACATTTGTAAATTGGGAACTGCTGGTATTATAGAATATATATACCAGGTGTTCAGCCGATAACTACAGTGATTTTTTTTTGGAGGACTGAGGGGGAGTGAAAATAATAAAGTATTTCTAACTTAAAGCTTTATCCTGTTTTCACCAGGATGCTTTTGTGAGATATTACGTTACATTTATCCTTTATAATTGGTAATTTAGCATGATTTTAACATGAAAATTTTCTTTAACATGAAAATTTAATAATTCAGTTATAGCCTTACTGTCAGTAATCTAATTTGAAGGACATGGTTAAGATAAATGATAAAAATATAATTTATATTTGGTTATACCATGAAGTTGACTGTATCTTATGAAAATATTACCACATAACTATACTGTTGAAGTTCTTGATTTTTCTTTTTCTTCCTCTCTTTTTTTATTTTTCATTTGCATCATTTCTATAACAAATAAATTCTTGAGAATCTGTATGGTAAGATGCACAGGACACTTACAAGTTGCAACTTAGGCAGACATTTAAAAGGAAATTTTGGCTGCCAGGATTTCTTTTCTTCCATATTTAGGAAGTTATCAGTTAAAAATGGTATCATTTGTTATGTTTTAGGAGAGCTAGTAAGGAGTAATAGATGTTGAATTTTTGATATCTTTAAGCTTTTTTAAAAATCAGAACTGAAAGATTCTGAAAACTAAGGAAGGCCTTTTCTTAAGTACATTCATGGTGAACATGGTTACAATATTTGGTTCTTTTATCTTAATTGTTTTGACCCCATTGATCCAACAATGTGGACTTTAAAAAAAAAAGATAGAACCCCATCATATCAAAGTGATCAAGAAGTGAGCTATAAAACAGCTCTGTAGACCAAATAATGACTCTTGGTGGCAGGTTTTAAGTTTATTACAGATTAGGGACAAAGTAATTCTATGTAACTAGTGCCTTTATTGCTCTCTTTCTAACTCCCTTTTCATTCAGCAGACATTTTTGTGTGAGTATAAGAGTGTCATAGAATTATAACTAAATTTATTTGCTTCTTAATGGTAATCAGATAACAGTTTCTTTTTTCTTAAATACCTCTAAGTCATTTTAACTGCTTCTGCTGGAAAGTTCTTTTATTTCATATAAAATATGTATATAAAACAAAAATTCATAGTCGACTATTCCAAGGAAAAAAGGGTAAAGGTAGTATATTTTTCACCTCTCCTTTCCTATTTTACTTTTGTTTATAAATTATTGATGAGACTCTTGAATCTTTCTCCTGCTTTTAATTAAAATATTTTATACACACATATTTAAAACTGGCAACAGACAACCATTTTGGGACATGTTGCTGATCCTTATATTTTATTATTTATTTATATTTGTTAATTTTAACAATAACATTTTGACTTTTGTGAATATTCTCCTATAAAATCATTCGTTATGTTTTTCCTTTACTACATATATTACAGAATTCATGCTACTTTTATTAAAATAAATTTTATTTCAGAGATGCAATTTTTGCTTAAGTTAGATTTCTAAATTAAGTCATTTTAAAGCAGAATTCAGATGGGGAAAAGTGCTGTTAGGCTGTTTATTTTATTGACCCATTTTTCTCTGCTGTCCATTTTTTATATTCTTAGGGTTTCATTATTAACATTTTTGTATAGCAGATTTTATTTTTCTTTGTGCATGTGTGTACATGAACTCTTTGTGTAAAAGAGAGGTTAAATTTTGATAGTTAATGGGTTAAGTGTAGAGGATACACAGCACAGTTTAGCTCTCATTCCTCTTTTGATAATACTTTGTGACGTGGGAATAAAATTTAAGTAAACAGCCATGGTTGTAAAAACAAAACAAAAAAACAAACAATAAAAGTAGGAATAGATTAGCAAGGAGTGCCATGCAGAATTTGGACAGCAATTCTAGAAAGAATTTGAAGCAACTTCTTACAGGGGAGCTTAAAACCCATTAAATAGTATAACATAATGGTTAGTTGTTATTGAAACAACTTATTTGTTGGCATCTATTTGATTAAAATCAAATAACCGTGGAAAGCACATTAACCAGGGTTCTGTTTCTCTAGCTTACGTATTCTTATTTATTCAGGGTTGAAACTTAAAGCTGTAGCTTTCAAAAAATAATACACACTCATACTGAAATATATGTACATATATGTACACATTTTTAAAAAATCGCCTTCTGTATACTATTTTGTATCTTTCAATTTTTATTTGACATACTGTGGGCAGCCTTCTTTATTAACTTATGTAGATCTACTTAATTCTTTTTAATGTTCCTGAGTATTTTATTATGTCAGTATGTCATCATTGTTTAACCTCTTTCCAGGTAATGAATATTGGATGTTTTCCAGGTTTCTCGTTAGCTTTAATTATTTTGAAACTTTATTTATAGCTTATTCAAGGACAGCATTCTTTTTCTTAATACTAATGTGAAGATTATTGATGGAGCAAAGAATATAGTTACAGAATTCTGAATCACTGTTAGAGAGTATAGAAATAAGTACCAGATCTAGGAAGTGAAATAGATTGAAATTTTGTAATAGGTGACTTTGATAGAAAATTTCAGTTTCATACTCATACAGGCTTATAGAATGTACTTGATATCAAGCCTCATTTTTTGAAACTGTGATGAAGATAACGCATTTACAAAGTGCCGTATTTTAATTATAGTACCACATGTATTAAGTAGGATGAAGAAATTTTAAGGGTTTCATGAGTTTGTTGACTTTTTGTGTCATTCTGAGACGTTTAATATCTGTAATTTTCCATTCATTGTCTTTATTTCCTTCAGAATTCTCTATAGTTTTAAACTCCATGAAGTGTCTTGTTAAAAAAAAAAAAAAAAAAGGTGCTTAATAAGTTACAGGTTTTAAGCCCAAGCTAGGAACTATTTGGAAGTCTAAAAAAGTAATACAATACACGGCCCTTGTTTCTAAGGCCCACTATTTTGACATCTGCATTTAGGACACACAAGGTAAAGTACAGTAGCTAATTTGAAACCATTACATACTTAAATATTCAGCTGTGTATTCTGTAGAGAGTGTTTACCCACAAGTGAGCTAATCTAATTATGTCCTGAACTTAAATATTCAGCTAGCTGTGTATTCTGTAGAGAGTGTTTACCCACAAGTGAGCTAACCTAATTATGTCCTGAGGTCTCCTGTAAATACTTTAGATTTTTTTTGCAAGTTTCAATATAAGGAGGGTTGGGAAACATTGTTTTAGGCTGGGTGTAAAAGGCTTGTGGGAGAACCGAAGTCATAAATTGATCCTTGAAGTTAAGGTAAAATTTGGCCAGACAAAGAGGGAAAAGGTAGTATAGGCAAGGGAAAGACCAATAAACAAAGAAATGGAAGAATTGGGAATGAACATGGACAAGTAATAAAACTGACCTGCAGGAAAATAGGATGCCTGTTGCAGAATAGTGGTAGTTCAGTTTGACTCTGAGTAATGATATGGATAATGGGCCTGGAACATGCAATAGAAGACACTTAAACTACTGATGTGTCCTGGAGCAAACAGTAGTGTGAGGAAAGCTGTGGTATCAGAATATAGTTAAGGGGAGTGGCTAGCTCTGTGTTTTAGCAGTGTTGCAGTAACAGTATTTAAGGTGATGCTAATTTAGACTCCTTATACTGGCATTTGGAATGAAGGAAGGTCGGATACTGCTGAAATGAATCTAATAGGACAAATTAATGTCTTGATGACTAAACGACTTTAGAGAATGATCAGGAGATATGAATAAAAATGATATCAAAATTTGAGTCTCCACGATTCGGAGAGTTGAACCTATATTGTAGAGCGAGGGGAAGAAGATGATGTGTTAAGTTATTTTTTAGTTTCTTTTTCTTAAACCTCTAAAAATTAATTTCCTCCTGGATCTTTGATTTTCATTTTGGCTTTTATAACATTTTTTTGTTGTTGTAATAACTACTTCTAGTAACTCTAGAGAGATTAAGCTATGTATGTGTGAGTGAAACAGTGTGTCTAAGAATAATTGTGAATCAGATTGGCAAATGGTAGCTTTTTAAGGTAATTCTCAGTGAAGCTGTGTTTCTTTGCACGTTTGGCTAAGTGGGTAAAGGCATCGTAATATATACTCCCCTGAAGCAATAAATAGGGTAGGCAAAATTTTCCATCAGGACTATGGCCTACGTCAAGTTGCTGTTAACTGTAGGAACCTCTACTCCATACCTTTTAGGACTAAAATGGATGGCTTTGTGACTGAAAAACCTAAAAGACCTAAAATAGGTAATACTTAACATATTTTAAAACCATTAAGGTTAGTTTATAACAATGCCACAATACGAACAACCCTCTAACATTTAGGCGGAGAATGGAGTACATTTCAGGCTGTTTTTCCTTTTCTGTCTGCCCTGCTCAGCAGTCAGGTAGGAAATAAAAATGGCCATGGCCACTGGCCCTGCAGAGCCCGGGTTCACAGGTGGCTGACTGGCAGGGTGAAGCAGGAAGATCATGGCTAATGTGTATGAAAAGAAAATGAAATTGGTAGCTGGCTTCTTATAAAAGCTTCACTGCTTTTACTACTGAGAAGAGTTTCTTTTCCTGAGAAATTTTGCAGTATTACCTGCAGATCTTAGTGATCCTAATTTGAGTTATGACTCAGGGATAGAAATGTGTGTCCTCAGCAGGTATTTTCTTGGAAGACGAGTGAGTGTCTCCCAATTGGTAATGGCTGGCAAACTCAGGTTTATTCTGGGTTACATTACTTTTGATGTAAATTAATTGATATAGCTTATAACTATTTTAAGCTCTAAACTCTGCTTGTTTATTTTACAGTGAATCTAACATTATAAGCATCTGGAATAATGGGAAAGGCATTCCGGTAGTAGAACACAAAGTAGAGAAAGTTTATGTTCCTGCATTAATTTTTGGACAGCTTTTAACATCCAGTAACTATGACGATGATGAGAAAAAAGTAACAGGTAAAGTCTGATTTAGGCTGATCAGAATTTTTATTGAAAAATATTGCCCTCTCTTATTCTTTCTATATAAAATATTATAGAAAAGGAAATCTGTAGTTTTATTATGAGAAAATCCTTTTCAGAATTAATATATAAAAAACTATCATGTTTAATTGTTTTCTTGGTTATAGTCTGATAGAGACTTAACTCTCGTAGTATGCTGACTTCTGCTAGAACTCCTAGAGCTCTAACCTGGCTATAACGGTTTGGGTTTTGAATTAGAGTCCTGATGAAAATAAGATGTGTATGATTCCTGTTTGTATGTGAATTTATTTTTACATAAGCACCATGTCTTTTGGTATCAATTAAATTGCTTTTAAACTGATTTAAGAGGGTCAAGATTGAAAGTCTAGACTCTATGAATAGAGTTGAAAGCACTTTGACCAAAACCAGATGTTTTTCTACTTATTTACATTTCCTAAGTAGATTGATAATTTTTTTCCAAAACCAAGGCTGTAGGAAGTTATATAGATTAAAATTTTGTAATAGAGAAGTAACTTTGATAGAAGGCTCAGATTTCATACATAGACTTACTGAATTATAGGAGATACAAAGCTTAATGTTTTTGAAGTTGTGATGAAGATAATGAATCGACAAAATGCATATTTCAATTTTACTATATGTGCTAAATCTTAATTGTATTTTTCTTTAAATGAAAAATCTAAATATACTTTGCATTATCATCAATTGATTATTTCAATAAGTGGAAACTGTTGTGCAACAGACCTGCTGTATGGTGGGTGAGTTAACAAAGTTTCTTTAAAATCATTTTCATTAAACCTTTCACATTTAATTGTTTTTACAGGTGGTCGCAATGGTTATGGTGCAAAACTTTGTAATATTTTCAGTACAAAGTTTACAGTAGAAACTGCTTGCAAAGAATACAAACATAGTTTTAAGCAGGTATGATAGAAATGTGCCTAATTCTTTTTTTTTTTTTTTTTTTTTTAATAATCATGTTTGTTGCTTTGCCAAGATAATAGACCTTAGGTAAATTGCAGTGATACCCATATAACGTTTTTTTAAAGCATTAAGCAAGTAATCAGAGTAAAAAGACTTCAGAATGCCTGGGATATTTTACATAAACCTATCTTTCTCCTGTTCCTTTAAAACAAACGCTTTACTTAACAGACTTTTCCTTTAACCTATTTAAACAATAGGGAAAATGTCCTGACCCTCATAGGCAGATTGAAATACATCCGCTTAGCATGTTTGAAAAATTCCTTGTTGATTCATCAGATTTACATTTCAAAATTTTATATTTCACTTTTGTAGACCTTTGAAAATAGTTTGAAATTTTACATAGGCTAAAATAATTTTGTCAGGAAAAGCATCATATCTTTTTATTTTTGTAAAATTCTGTATGGTCATGTTGAAGAATTTGAAAGATGTTTGAACTAACAATGTATAAAGTTGTGCAGTTTATTCTGCTTATTTTCAGCATGAGGTTATAATAGTATTTAAAATTTTTTCATTTATAATATCAGTTTCAAGAATTTGGTTTGTTGTGAAGCTGGAAAACGGATATAGTTGTGGTAAATGAGTGTTATCTCATTAGCTGAGTCTTTATGTATTATCAAATATAGAAGCATTATAGAAACATTTGAATATTTTTTCTTTTACAGATATGGATGAATAATATGATGAAGACTTCTGAAGCCAAAATTAAACATTTTGATGGTGAAGATTACACATGCATAACATTCCAACCAGATCTGTCCAAGTTTAAGATGGAGAAACTTGACAAGGACATTGTGGCTCTCATGACCAGAAGAGCTTACGATTTGGCTGGTTCATGCAAAGGAGTCAAGGTTATGTTTAATGGAAAGAAATTGCCTGTAAGTGTCTTCTAAAATAGTTAATGCTTTGTTAATTCGTACACAGCTTATATTAGATCTTGCTTTTCAAATCTAATCTGTTAATCTCTTTTGACCAGTGTGTTTAGATGATTCACATTTAAAGTGATTATTGATAACATTTGGATTAAAATTTACCATCTTGCTATTTATTCATTGTATTTGTTCTTTGTTTCTTATTTCCCTGTATCCTGCCTTCTCTGGTTTTAATTGAGCTTTTTGTTTTATGATTCCATTTTATCTCTATTTACTTGTTATTATACCTGTCTTTAAAATGTTTTTAGTGGTTGCCCTAGGGTTTATAATACACAGGTGTAAATGATTTGAGTCCACCTTCAAATAATTTATCACTTCATGTGTAGTGAAAGGACTTTACTTTTTCATGGAAAGGCATTTTATTTTAAATATAGAAGTGTGTACACGTCAATCCCAAACTCCCTAACTATCCCTCCCTCCACCTTTCCCCCACCTTCGTTCTCTAAGTCTGTGAGTCTGTTTCTGTTTTGTAAATATGTTCGTTTGTATCATCTTTTTAGATTCCACATATAAGTGATATCATATGATATTTGTCTTTCTCTGTCTGACTTCACTTTTATGATAATCTCTAGGGCCATCCACTTTGCTGCAAATGGCATTATTTCATTATTTCTTATGGCTGAGTAGTATTCTATTGTATACATGTACCACATCTTCTTTATCCATTCACCTGTTGATGGACTTGTTTCCATGTCTTGCCGTTGTGAATAGTGCTGCTGTGAACGTAGGGGTGTGTGTATCCCATGTGTAGTGGAAGGACTTCATAACAGTACATCATACATTTCACTTTTACATGTGCTATAAACAACAGAAGAAGAAAGAAAATGAGGTGGAAGAAATATTTGAAGAAATGATGGCAGAAATGTTTCCACAACTAGTGATGATGTTGTTAATGCTTTAAGCAGTCAGTTATCTTTTAGAGTAATTAAAAATACAATAAAGAATTATATTTTACCTTCATTTATTCCATTTCCAGTGCTGTTAATTTCGTGGTGTGGATCTAAGTTTTTGATCTTAATCATATTCCTTCTGCTTGGAGATTTTCCTTTAATATTTGTTTTCTGTAGAATAGGTCTGCTGGCAGTAGATTCCCTCAGTTTATGTTTGTCTGAGAGAGTCCTTCTTTTCCTTCACTCCAAAGGATACAGAGTTTCACTGAATGTAGAATTATGGGTTGATAGTTTAATTTTTTCAATACTTTGAAAATGTCACTCCGTTGTCTTCTTGCTTGCATGGTTTCTACTGTAGTTCATATCCTTCCTCCTCGGCTGGTAAAGTGTTTGTTTTTCCTCTGGCTGCCTTGAAGACTTTCTGTTTGTCTTTGGTTTTTGAGTATGCTATGCTAAATTATATATATGGGTTTTTTGGTTGGTTGGTTGGTTTTTTTGGTGGTGTTTTTTGGTTTTCTTGGTACTCTGTTTGGTGTTTTCTGAGCTTCTTGGATCTATTGTTTGGTGTCTGTCACTAATTTTGGAAAATTTTTGGCTGTTCCTTCTTCAAATATTTCTTACATGCTTTTCTTTCTTTTCCTTTTGGTGTTCCAATTATGCATATATTGTAGGGTCCCAAGCTCTTGGACGTTTTGCTCTGCTTTATTCACTCTTTTCTCTTTGTGTTTTAGTTTGTTTAATTTCTATTGCTGTATTTTCAAGTTCGTTGATCTCTTTCCTCTACTGTTTCAAGTCTTTTGCTGAGCCTGCCAAAGGCATTCTTCTTGTCTTCTACTGTGTTTGATTTCTAGGATTTCCAATTGATTCATTCTTAAAGCTTCTATGTCTGCTGAAGTTACATATTGTCTGCCTTTTCCACTAGAGATGAACAGATTAGCCATAGTTATTTTAAATGTCTTATCTGATAGTTAAAACATCCGTGACAAATCGAAGTCTGGCTCTGATGATTGCTTTGTCTTTTCAGACTGTTTTTTCTTGCCTTTTGGCATGCCTTGTAAGATTCTGCTGAAAATCAGCTATGTTGTATAGGGTAATAGATATGGAGTACCTAGGCTTTAGTGTGAGGGTTTATGTTAATCTGGACAGAGACTGGGCTGTGTCTGCAGTCTGTTGTTGCTGTGGGCACCAGGTACTTCAGATTGTTTTTGTCCCTTCTTTTCGCTTTGGGCCTTCCCTTGGAGCTGCCCCTCAAGGAGGGTCTGTCTCGTGTAGCTCTCCCAGCTGAGAACCACTGTTGTTATCGGAGGCCTGCTAGCCTGGTTGTAGGTTGTGGAGACGCCCACGTCTGACTAAGTCTCCGGCTTCAGAGCACACAGTGAGCCCGTGTCTCAGGGGTCTGGCATTCGCAAGGGTGTCTGCCCCTCCGCTGGAGGTGGGGATTGTCCCTTTGTCGTCTGTTCTCTTGCCCCAGTTGCAGCAGGTAACCGCCAGTGTTCTCATTCAGTATCCTTTAGGCTCCCTGCCCTGCAGATGAGATGGGGGTGAGGTGGGGTGGCCCGGGGCAGAATTGCTTCATCCCAGCTGCAGTGCCCTTTTCCCCTGTGGATGAGGGGGTTCTGCTGCTGCTGCTGCTTGTTTTTCTTTTTGATAAGGGAGATGGGTCTGGGTGGGATTCCCAGGGGCTGCTCTTCTCCCCCAGCTGGCCCCACGGGGGGAACTTCTTCTAGATTCCTCTGATCTGCCCTGTGAAAACCTGCTCCACGGTTCCTGGAAAAGAGCAGGAACCCTTTGACCACAGCCCTCAAGTTCCTCACACGCTCACGCCGGTCCACACGTGTCCGGTAGCAGTTCGTCAGAAGCTCTGGCTTGAGGCTCCTATGGGCTTACATAACCAAGTAGCTTCTGTCCCAGTTAAGCAAAAGGCTTAGGTTCCGTGTCTCCCTACAGACACCTGTCTCTCTCCAGACTGAGGATGGCCAGCTGTCCTGTGATCTCAAGCTTTTGAAGATACATAAAACATTTGTCACCTGACCAGCTGTTTTCTTGTAAAGGGAGAAGAAAACTCCTCCTCCTTTGTCCTCTGCATGTCCACTCAAACTGGAGGTCTGCTTGGTCATTTTAAAAATGTAAACTTCTGAAAAGTTTTATAATAATTTACCTGTCCAGCTGTCCCTTCATAACCTCTCTTTGTCAAGTACATACGGAAATGAATTCCCTTTCAAAGGGCAGAAATCAAGGAGTAGAATAAGGTTGGGATCTGCAGATTGAGAGGTGTTGTGAATGAGGGGAAATGAGAGCATGAGTACCTGTTGGCATTCACCTAGTTCAGCTGCCAGTAGGAGAGAAATTGTTTCTTGTTCTTGTTTTCCAAATTATTAGGTAAATGGATTTCGCAGTTATGTGGATCTTTATGTGAAAGACAAGTTGGATGAAACTGGAGTGGCCCTAAAAGTTATTCATGAACTTGCAAATGAAAGATGGGATGTTTGTCTCACACTGAGTGAAAAAGGATTCCAGCAAATCAGCTTTGTAAATAGCATTGCAACAACAAAAGTAAGTACCCTAATTCTTTGTTTCCAAGTCAGTGGTAGAACAGTGCTTCATTAAATACAATAAAATAAACAACAAAAACAAAAACAAAAAATACCCAAACCTGCTTTTGTGAAATCACAATTGACTTAGGAAAAGGAAAGCTTATTTTCTATGAAATAGCTGTCTTACAGTTTAAATATCCATTGAGAAATAAGTTTATATGATTAGTGTTTATAATTGAATACATTTATATTTTATGACATTTAGAATGATATTCTGTGTTCTCAGAGTTTTGAGTGTAAAAGAACAAATAATAGGGGATGAGTCTGTTTTGGTGTCAGATTGTGAAATGTGTTATCTGCCATTCTGAGGAGTTTGAACCCTTTTCTGTAGGCTTTTAAATTTCCAAATCAAATGAAATTCTTCTCATCTATAAGCATTTATCCAATGACCATAGTAAAATATTAGGCACTACAAGTGTGTATTTTAGAATAAGCTAAAGCAGTGATCTGTCACTTTGTCACTCTTGTTCAAGTTTGAACTTATTTTTTTATTGTTTTCTATTTTTTTTATAATCTAGCATCACTTTCTCTAGTCAACAGAAATCTGTATCAGATATGATTGCATTTTGTTATGTGTAACAGAAACCTAGTATACAGTGGTTTGTAAACATGTAAAGGTTTTATTCTTCCTCGTATGACTGGAGACTGATGGTAGGCAGTATTAGTCTGGTTCGGTGACTCCAGAGTGTCATCAGGGACGTACTCTCTTCCTGGCTTTCTCTTCTGCCACCCTTAGCATTTGGCTTTCGTTCTCATGCTGCACCCTTCCAAGTTCTAGGGAGAGAGAATGAGTTTGGGCAAATGTATATGCCAACTAGAGCCTCTCCCCTTTGATCAAGAATGCAATAGTTTTGGGGGTTCCCTGGTGGTGCAGCAGTTGAGAGTCTGCCTGCCAGTGCAGGGGACACGTGTTCGTGCCCCGGTCTGGGAGGGTCCCACATGCCACGCAGAGTGGCTGGGCCCGTGAGCCATGGCCACTGAGCCTGCGCGTCCGGAGCCTGTGCTCTGCAGTGGGAGTGGCCAAAACAGGGAGAGGGCTGGGTACCCCAAAAAAAAAAAAAAAAAAAAAAAAAGAATGCAATAGTTTTTCTGGAAGCCCCATCCAGTAGACCTCTGCTAGCATCTCTGGCTAGAACTGGGTCAAGTGGCTACCTCTAGCTGCGAGGGAGTCTAGATTGGTGAATATTTTTAATTGGGTATGTTGCCAGTTAAAAACAAACAAATTGGGGTTTGTCAGTAAGGTAAAAGGAGAGAATGGATATTGAATGGACAACTGTCAATGGCTGCCACGGTCCCTAAGTGTCAGTCTTGTGAGTGTCACTGCCACCACCAGGCCAGTGTTCATTCTCACTTCCATGTTTCTTTTTTTTGCGGTACGCGGGCCTCTCACTGTTGTGGCCTCTCCCGTTGTGGAGCACAGGCTCCGGACGCGCAGGCTCAGCGGCCATGGCTCACGGGCCCGGCCGCTCTGCAGCATGTGGGATCTTCCCGGACCGGGGCACGAACCTGTGTCCCCTGCATCGGCAGGTGGACTCTCAACCACTGTGCCACCAGGGAAGCCCTCCATGTTTCTTTTTATTCGATTGCTTTCACTTTGTATGGAGTCTTATGGAGTTGCTAATTGGCTCTATGGCCAAGAAGACTTTATTTTTTAAATCCGAACTCTGGCATTCTGAGACTCATCTTAACTCTTTGGAAAATAGGGTTAATAATATAGTCATACTGAATTCACAAAGTTGTGGTGAAGATTAAACGCTCATTCCAGAAAAAAATGAATATGTAACTATTTTGCTACCTTAACTATAGATTTTGGATTCTCTTTTTTTTCCGTCTTTAGGGTGGACGGCATGTGGATTATGTAGTAGACCAAGTTGTTGGTAAGCTGATTGAAGTAGTGAAGAAAAAGAACAAAGCTGGTGTGTCAGTGAAACCATTTCAAGTAAGTGATGTTTTATATATTCTGTTGAATTATTCAATAATATCGGTTCTGATATTGACCTTTTTTGTATGTTTTCAACAGGTAAAAAACCATATATGGGTTTTTATTAACTGCCTTATCGAAAATCCAAGTTTTGATTCTCAGACTAAGGAAAACATGACTTTGCAGCCCAAAAGTTTTGGATCCAAATGCCAACTGTCAGAAAAGTTTTTTAAAGCAGTGAGTAAAATCTGTATTATTTTTCAGTGTTTTTTGTTTTGTTTTGTTTTTTTTATTGAGAGTTGATTAAGTAGTTTTCTTGATTTATTCTAATTCTAAATCATTCTAATTATTTGGATTAGTCTCTTTCTTATATTAATTGTGGGTACAGGCATACTTATACTAAAAACTGATATGATTCTGAAAACTTCAAAGGGTAGATAGACACTGTTTCATAAAGCAATCAATTATTTTGCCAAGCATTAAAGTGGGGACTCATGTAACTAATTGTGGTTTTAGCTTCGCATTGTCCTTTATAAAGACAGATTTGCCTCTAAAAAGTGTACAGGTCCTTATAGGACTCCTGATTTCATCCTTTCTACTTATTTCAAATTCATATACTGATTTTTACCTTTATGTAGTTTAAAAAAAATTTTTTTGGTAACATAGGCATAACATAAAATTTACCATATTGTACATATTTTAAAATTTCATTTTACTTTGTGCATATTTGTTTAGGCTGCCTTAACTTTTCTGAAACAAGGTGAGAGTATAAATAAATAATAAATCTTCTATTTATAACTGAGCCTTGTGGCTGCTAGTTATTTCTCATAGCCTCTTATGTATCAGCAAGATTTGCCTCAGTTCTCTTGTTCATCAGGACCATCAAACATATATTAAATGATCGTATCTAAAGTGCTTTTAAATATGTTTGCCCTGGGAATGTAAAGATGAATAAATTACAGCCCCTCCTCTTTGGAAGTTTATAGGTTTTTGGAGGAGTATCATGTAATTGCAGTAGAAATATTTTTATCAAATTCTGGTATTGGAATTTCAAAGGTAGGGTCTTACAAACAAAAAGAAAAGTTGGCTTCCCTGGTGGTGCAGTGGTTGAGAGTCTGCCTGCCGATGCAGGGGACACGGGGTCGTGCCCCGGTCCGGGAAGATCCCACATGCCGCAGAGCGGCTGGCCCCGTGAGCCATGGCCGCTGAGCCTGCGCGTCCGGAGCCTGTGCTCCGCAGCGGGAGAACCGGACCAGCTAGGCCCGTGAGCCACGGCTGCTGAGCCTGCACATCCAGAGCTTGTGCTCCGCAACGGGAGAGGCCACAACACTGAGAGTCCCGCGGACCGCCAAAAAAAAAAAAAAAAAAAGGTTGTTTTTTAGGTTTTAGTTAAAGGCCTATAGAATAGTACTGTTGGGTCTAATCATAATGAATTCTGAATACAGATGACCCAGTGTTAATGATAGCCCAAATTTCTGCCCTCATCAACAGTTGTAATTTGATTTTAGATTTTACACATTTTCATTTTTTGGCAGAGAAAGTTTAGATTTGACAACATATAGTTCACTTGTTTTTATATCTGAAACATTCCAGAAAACTATTTCATACACCTAAAATCAAACTACCCAGGTTGATGAAAAATAAATAACTCCAACTTTTGTTTGGAGATGCTTTACTTTTTCTTGTGGAGAGGTTGGGGGGAGGTTTGACATCTTGTCACCCATTAATTCACTGCAGAATGACACATATGTAATGTTGAAATCCTTAGTACCGAACTTTTAAAAAATAAGGACTATTCATAAGGTTTTTTTTGTTTTGTTTTTGTTTTTTTGGCCACTTCATGAGGTACATGGGATCTTAGTTCTCCGACCAGGGATTGAACCCGTGCTCCCTGCAGTGGAAGCACAGAGTCCTAACCACTGGACCACCAGGGAATTTCCCATAAGATCTTGAGTTTATCCTAATATTCCCTTCATGTTAATATTTCTTTGTTGTAGGGAATTCAAGATTAACATTTTTGTGTTGAGGGACATCAAAAATGTCAGTGTCTAAAATTTCCCAGGTAGTAAATTCAAAGGTGGATCAGCTTTTACTGTGTTAATTTTCACAAAACTAACTTGTAACAAAAGCTATGCATATTTCTTATGGAGTTTATTGTAATAGAACTTTTTTCATATGTAGTAAGGTCGGCCTTTTTTTCATGTGTTTACATTTCAGTACAATAGGTCATTGTGAATAGCTGCCTGAGTTAGTTTTACTGTAGTTAGAATAATATTTACCAGCATATATCACAATTATTATCATCACTACTATTGTTTTGCCTTATAACTGCACAGATTCCAAGTATTACACTAATTTTCGCTAAGTGTATAAACTTCTGGCTTGCTTGTATATTATTACTCTTTGATTTTTAGGCCTCTAACTGTGGCATTGTGGAAAGTATCCTGAACTGGGTGAAATTTAAGGCTCAGACGCAGCTGAACAAGAAGTGTTCATCAGTAAAGTACAGTAAAATCAAAGGTATTCCCAAACTGGACGATGCTAATGATGCTGGTAAGGTTCAGATTTGTTTTTAGATTTTAAGTTTGTGTTTATTCAGTTAGAGACTGTTTTAACTTTCCACATATAGAGCATAGGGTTCTAAGTTCAGAGTATGGTTTTACTTCACTAAAATTGCCATATGTACTACAGATTACTAATTTTGGGGGGGCCGGAGTTCCATAAAATGTGCTTAATTTTTAAGTTACCCTGAGCATGGTGTAAGATGCTCTTACAGCGCTCCGTGGTCACTGTGATCATCAGTCTCTCGGCTCCGCACTGTCATGGGCGGACTCGAGAACTTTGGAATGTGTGTCCTCTGCCCCCAGGTGGCAGGCACTCCCTGGAGTGCACGCTGATACTGACGGAAGGGGACTCTGCTAAGTCGCTGGCCGTGTCCGGACTGGGCGTGATTGGGAGGGACAGGTACGGGGTCTTCCCCCTCAGGGGCAAGATCCTCAACGTGCGGGAGGCCTCTCACAAGCAGGTGCGTATCTGCGCCCGTGCCCGCGGCACTTGAGTGCCTCGCTAGCACTGTGAGCTTTATGCGTCCCTGCGACTCACCTTTGGTCTCTGGAGACACTCTAAAACACTTCTATCCTTTTCATGTTTGCACAGATCATGGAGAATGCAGAAATAAACAATATCATTAAGATAGTTGGTCTACAATACAAGAAAAGTTATGATGATGCAGAATCGCTGAAAACTTTACGCTATGGGAAGATTATGATTATGACTGATCAGGTTAGTTTAAAAGTTGCCACATATTAAAACATATCTTTTTCAGAATGTCCTTTTGATATTTGTTTCATGAGATTTGTCCCAAGATGGTAGACACGGAAGTGATTGTATTTACATCTGGGGGAAGATATTGTTTAATGGCACAGTTTGTGTGAAGCACATTCTACATTATCTAATTTATGGTAACCACCTCTTTGGTTAGGTATTTAAAAACTATTTTTAAATGCGACAAGTATGGGAAGAGTAGAACACACTGTAGTATTATGGGGTTGAAGCCCACCTATCTATAAGCAGGAAGGAAATGGTGAAATTTACAAGAAAGGTTAATCAGTAGGATAATGGCTAATATTGGTATATGATGGCATAATTTGGCATGCACAAAAACATTGGAGGACCTGAATAGTGAAAAGGCAGTAATTAGGAAAGAAGTAGAAAATTGAAAAGGAAGAATTCCACATGCATCCAACTGCTTGTCTCTTACATCCTCTAATTGAAAGGATTTCTAGAGAAAATATTCAATGAGCAGCTGCTGTATAGTTTTAAGCAGAAATTTATCAGTTTTTACGTTAAGAGAAGACTTGTGAATACCTGTACTCCATGGATTTCTGCTTCCAGTGAAGCAGCATTATAACTCTGTTTCATTAATTGCCATCTTTAAATCATTCCTTTAGTGAAATCTGGGCAAACTATAAAAAATAAAGGTAGCGTATTTAATGACAGAAAGATTTAGTCTGTCACTTAGCTATATTCTTCATTTGAATTTTAAGAAAAAAATTCTTTACTGTGATCATCCAAAGAATGTCTTGTAAAGCACAGTTGTAAAATTTGAATGGAATTTTGCCTCATTGCTGCATTCATACATCTAAAAATTTGGTGTTGTAAGTAATTATATTTCATAAATTATTATAGCACTCTTTACTAACATTTATTTAGGATCAAGATGGTTCTCACATAAAAGGCCTGCTTATTAATTTCATCCATCACAATTGGCCATCACTTTTGAAGCATGGTTTTCTTGAAGAGTTCATTACTCCTATTGTAAAGGTACTATTTACATTAATATATTTTTATACTGTTGTCTTAAACAGTAGCAGAAAATCTAATTTTTTTTTTTAATTATTCATTTAAGGCTAGCAAAAATAAGCAGGAACTTTCCTTCTATAGTATTCCTGAATTTGATGAGTGGAAAAAACATATAGAAAACCAGAAAGCCTGGAAAATAAAATACTACAAAGGTTTGTATTCTAAAACACTTAAATTTTGTGAAGTTACTACTGACGTAAATTTATTTTTGTGAGAGCATTGTAAAATACTTTGAAAGTTTTTCTCTTTTAGCTTTCAGAAACAGCTATGGCTGATTTTTAAAGAATTGTTAGGGGGCTTCCCTGGTGGCACAGTGGTTGAGAGTCTGCCTGCCATTGCAGGGGACACGGGTTTGTGCCCTGTCCGGGAAGATCCCACATGCCGTGGAGCGGCTGGGCCCGTGAGCCATGGCCGCTGAGCCTGCGCGTCCGGAGCCTGTGCTCCGCAACGGGAGAGGCCACAACAGTGAGAGGCCTGCGTACTGCAAAAAAAAAAAAAAAAAGAAAAAAAAAAAATTGTTAGGGAAAATTTTATGTAAGTAGAGAGAGTAGTATAATGGGCTTCCCGTGTTCTTAAACGGTCACCGTTCTGCAGCCAGTCTTGTTTCATCTGAACTCTTGTCATTGCCACCCCATTAGTTTGAAATAACTTCCAGGCATTAATTATTTCTATACTACTTTAGTATGTATCTCTAAGAGAATTTTTTTTATCGTCCATAATACCATTATCATACCTTTCTTTAATAACCTTAAATATTCAATCCAGGTTAAAATTCTGATTATATTAAAATGTTCATTTTTATAGTTTTAATTTTTTTATTTTTTTTGAATCAGGATCCAAACAAGGCCCACACACTGCATTTGGTTGATAAGTCTATTTAATCTTAATACATTACTTCTCTTTTCATATTTTTTTCTTGTAATTTATTTGTTCAAAAAGTTGGATTGTTTGTCCTGTGTAATTTCCCATATTCTGGATATTGCTCATTATTCCTATATATATATTTTTTCTTGTGGAGAGAACATTTTAAGATATTCTCTCTTAGCAATTTAATTTATTTGGTTGCACTGGGTCTTAGTTATGGCAGGTGGGCTACTTAGTTGTGACTTGCAGGCTCCTTGGTTGCAACTTGTGGGCTCCTTAGTTGTGGCATGTGGGCTCTTTAGTTGCAGCAGGTGGGCTCCTTAGTTGCGGCACATGAACTCTTAGTTGTGGCATGCATGTGGGGTCTAGCTCCCTGACCAGGGATGGAACCTGGGCCCCCTGCAATGGGAGCGCGGAGTCTTATCCACTGTGCCACCAGGCAGGTCCCTCTCTTAGCAATTTTCAGGTATACAATATAGTATTATTGACTATAGGCATTATGCTGTACATTAGATTCCCCAGAACTTACTCATCTTAAACTGAAAGTCTGTACCCTTTGACTGACATCTCCCCATTTCCCTCTCCCCCCAGCCCCTGGCAACCACCGTTTTACGCTCTGTTACTATGAGTTTGACATAGATTTTTTTTTTTTTTTTTTAAGATTCCACATATAAGTAAGATCATACAGTATTTGTCTGTCTCTGTCTGGCTTGTTTCCACTTTTCTTTTTAAAATTGTGCAGGGTTGGGTACCAGTACAGCTAAGGAAGCCAAGGAATATTTTGCTGATATGGAAAGGCACCGCATCTTATTTAGATATGCTGGTCCTGAAGATGATGCTGCCATTACCTTGGTAACAAAGTTCATTTAAAAAAATCTTTCCTAATATCCATTCCCTCTTTCTGCCATACTTTTCTTCCAATCTTGGTTTTCTGTGATAAGTCTCTTTAGAATTCTAAGCCCAACCTAGTTAATCTTGGTGTCATTCCCCATCACCGCAGATTATGCCCTGCTTTCGTAGTTCTTTAATTCAGACACCACTGTTCAAGTGTATTTTTGATAAAAGCATATTGGAAAAAAGTTAATTTCCCAGAATTTAATAATTAGTTAATTGCCTTTATAAATTTTGATTTTATAATGAAATTCTTTTTATTTTTAATGTATGAAATTGTTACCTGGAATCTTTCAGGCATTCAGTAAGAAGAAGATCGATGACAGAAAAGAATGGTTAACAAATTTTATGGAAGATCGGAGACAGCGTAGGTTACATGGCTTACCAGAGGTTAGTCATAAAGAGTGGTGATCTGGGGGAAGAAAGAGAAAAAGGCTAAAATTCATGCAGTAATCATGACATAATTGCTGTGTAACTTTTCTCTTAGCAATTTTTATATGGTACAGCAACAAAGCATTTGACTTACAATGATTTCATCAACAAGGAATTGATTCTCTTCTCAAACTCAGACAATGAAAGGTCTATACCATCTCTTGTTGATGGTAAGTAGCTTTTGTTTAACAATCTTTTTCATTTTTGTATGTCATTGAATATATTTTAATTTCATGTACTTTAACCCATCCTTATAATAAATTTAAAAATTCTGAAGTTGCTCTCAAGATGTTTAGTAGTTCTGAAATTTTATATTGTTTATTTGAATCTTTCAAACCCTTTTTGAACTTTTAAAGAAAATTAGCTTGCAGAATTTTAAAGCTTTTGCCCCAAGTTGTTGGAGACTTTTTAAAATAAAAAGTAAAATGTGATTTTGATAAGTTCTAAAGTATTTATTGGAGACTGAATTTTAAAAACACCTTTACTCCTCAATACCCAAAACCTAATGCTTTTAACTTATTTAACTTGACAGAAAAGTTAAACTGCTACCCAGTACTTAGAGCAGATTTTAGTCTTCTATCTAGAGCATTTTGATTTTTATAACTTTTAGCAAATTAGTTGATCTTCCTGTTCCTTGGTATTTCAGCTAATAACAGATGGTTCTACTAATCCATGTAGTTCTAGCTTTAAGTTACATCCGTTCTCTGATGTCTTCCCTAATAATTGCCGTCTAAATTGGTCTCAGATGCCTATAAACTTCTATGCCGATAATTGTATGCCTCTTATTTTACTTGTGTTAATTTTCCTCTTCAATTAGATTGTAAAATTCTCAAGGAAAGTGGCCATATTTTATCATCCTTTTGCTTCTGCCATGCTCTGGGCCCACGTTGATGATGATGATAGCTAGCATATACTGAAAAGTTTATTACTGTGCTCATTGGCCTAGAGCAAGAATAATGCTCACATGAGTGTTTGGGAACTCCTTTGAAAGGAATTTGGTGCCACTGAGCAGTTCTTTAAGACCGGAGGGTGTCTTTCTTTTGGTTCTTCACTTTAGAATAGATTGAGATGGTATAAAATGTGTTAGTATGTACTCATTTTGTTACAGAATCTCAAGTAAACAATTTTACTTATTTTTCGGAAGCAAACTATATCTTTGCTTTTTTCTCTTGAATATATAAAACATTGTTGTCACTAAAAGAAACATTACAACTATATCCCGAGCAATATTTTTAAAAGAGGGTTGTTGTTTTTAAAAATAGGCTTTAAACCAGGCCAACGAAAGGTTTTATTTACCTGTTTCAAGAGGAATGATAAACGCGAAGTAAAAGTTGCACAGTTGGCTGGATCTGTTGCCGAGATGTCTGCTTATCATCATGGAGAAGTAAGCATGGAGATTGGAATTAATTGAGAACTATACTTATGGTCATGAAGGAGGATAGTAGAAGGATAATTCAGCATAATAAAGTGTTTTTTCTTTTATAAGTTCTTTGGAAATGTAAAAAGAGTTGAGAGTTTGGGTTTTAATAAAAATTCGGAAATCCATTTAGAAAATCTGGAATGCGAATGTTGTATTCTGTCTGTTTCTGTTTTGCAGCAAGCACTGATGATGACTATCGTGAACTTGGCTCAGAACTTTGTGGGGAGTAACAACATTAACTTGCTTCAGCCCATCGGTCAGTTTGGAACTCGGCTTCACGGGGGCAAAGATGCTGCAAGTCCTCGTTACATATTCACGATGTTAAGGTAATCATTTGCTGATATAATGGTATAAAGCTCTATTTGAAGTTTATTGGAACTAACTAAATGTGTGATAGAATTATAACTACGGAGAGAGGTGATTGGGTATTATGTTGAGGGTGAATGTTCCAAATTATTTGATCACATATAGAATGAAATTTGTTGATCTCAGTTTTTATGAGTTACTGGTGGAACCAGTCCTAATGAACGTAAGGATTTTTTCTGATCCAGCTTTACTTTTTAGGCTGAAGATGGGTTTTGTGGTTTAGTCAGAATAAGATGAAATCCTTAAAAGGTTATTTATCAATACTAAGAATTTAGGAAGGTAAGTCAGTAAATAAGTAAAACAACACTGTCTTATTCTGGCTTTGTGCCTGAGAGAAATATATTTGGTAATAAGGTTAGGTAAATTTTATTGTTAAATTTAAATTAAGCACGTGTAACCAAAATTCTTAACAAATGCATTCTTTTTAAAAGATTTTTTGAAATGTAAAGTCTTTAATTAAGTATGAAGTTTTATTTTCTAAAACCATGATACTGCTCCATGTCTTTCTTTTTCCTTTTATTAGCTCTTTGGCAAGACTGCTTTTCCCTGCTGTGGACGACAACCTGCTTAAATTCCTTTATGATGATAATCAACGCGTAGAGCCTGAGTGGTATATTCCCATAATCCCCATGGTTTTAATAAATGGCGCTGAGGGCATCGGCACAGGATGGGCTTGTAAACTACCCAACTATGATGCTAGGGAGATTGTGAACAACGTCAGACGGATGCTGGAAGGCTTGGATCCTCATCCCATGGTGATTACGTAGAACTTATTGCTTATGTTGTTTTAACAAATGATAACGTGTAAGCTACAAAGGCCAGTCATTTTAGAAAAGTAATGGAATCATTTTCATTTTAGAACTTATTGTAGACAGTAAGGACCCTATTAGTGTGTAACTTGTTGTGTGCTTACTGTAAAAGGTATAGAGTTTGGGGGACTTCCCTGGTGGCATAGTGGTTAAGAATCCGCCTGCCAGTGCAGGGGACAAGGGTTTGAGCCCTGGTCCGGGAAGATCCCACATGCCACGGAGCAGCTAAGCCTGTGCACCACAACTACTGAGCCTGAGCTCTAGAGCCCACGAGCCACAGCTACTGAAGCCTGTGTGCCTAGAGCCCATGCTCCGCAACAACAGAAGCCACCGCAATGAGAAGACCATGCACCGCAACGAGGAGTAGCCCCCTCTCGCTGCAACTAGAGAAAGCCTGCACGCAGCAACGAAGACCCAACGCAGCAAGCAAGCAATAAATAAATAAATAAATAAATAAGAAAGAAAGGAAGAAAAGAAGAAAGAAAGAGAAAAAAAAAGATACAGAATTTGGAAAAAGCCTGGATATAAGGTTTATGGGAGAAACTGTTTATTAAAATTTTTAAGTACCCTGTAGTTCAGGCTTTCAAATATCTAACTTATATAGAGAATAATGTTTTTATGACAAAGTTATATGCAACTTTATGTTATTGTTCTTAAACTATTAAGTCATATTAGAGTCATTAAGGATGCTTAAAGACACCTTATATATATTTTAATAATCCCCATAGTTTTCATTTTTTTTTCATTTTTCATCATTCATCATGTTCAGTTCTTCCCCCAAACTCCCTCCAAGAAAAACCCTCAAAAAAGTGTCTTAGGCTCTTCTACATGATTTAAAGTCATCTAGAAATTTCCCTTTATCATGATACACTTAAATAGAAGAATATTTGTATTACAAAAATGATAGTGCTCATTGTAGAAAATATAAATAAGCAAAGAGGAAAAAATACTCCCCGTATATAGAAACAAACTTAATATTTTTAAGTGTTTGTCTCCAAGTTTGATTTCATATTTGTATTTTAAAAGAAAATTAGATTATGGGGATGATTTAACATCCTTTTTCTCCTAAATACTTTAAAGTACTTAAAAATATTTCTAACAGAAGTATCAAATTACTTTTAATGATTATAGCATTTTATTTTATTTCAGATACATTTAGAGTATTTATTGTCTCAGTGTATTTGATCAATACTTGTTTCATATATATATATATATATATATATATTTTTTTTTTTTTCTATATATGATACTGTGCTAGGTGGTAAGATAAAGAACCATGATCTCTGTCTTCAAAAAGTTAATCTGTTGTCAAGATGAGACCTCTGGGCATGAAGTTTGCAGTGACAGAAGATATTAACAGTTGCTCAGTGAGCAGAAGTGTCCTATGCTGTATGCCTGATTTCTTAGTGATGATAACACATAGGAATTTTAGAAGAGGGAGAGATCACTTGTCATTAGGCTGAGAAGGCTAAGTAAGATTTGTATAGATGCATGGGGTGTGGAGAGCTGAACAACCGTCAGGCCTGGTGGATAGAGTGAGTGAAAGTGAGAACATCCAGAATATTCAAGAGAAACGTGGAAGAGTAGTGATCTGGAAGGCACATCACTGGAGAAAAGTTAGAAGGTTAGCTTGGCTTGTAACGTAATGTCTGAGGAGTTTGGATTTGAAGGATTTTTAATCTAGGGGGTGGATGGAGGGGTAATCTGGAAGAAAAAAAGGCGATATTCTTGGAAGACCAGGAAAGGTGGTTCTGAGGTTTTGAGATTTGGGGGGGCTGTTGAGAGTATATTAACAGAAGCTGTGAATTCAAGATTGAGTGATTGTTTGGAGAGGGCCTATTGCCGACGAGAGGAATTTAGTTTCAGTTGTGTGAACCTGTCGGTAGCAATAGGTCATCGACTAAGGGGCATTCAGAGGTGGCACTGGCACTCAAGTGAGAAGTCAGGGCCTTTAGGTATTTTTATTTTTCTCTACAGCTTCCAAACTACAAAAACTTTAAAGGAACAATCCAAGAACTTGGTCAAAACCAATATGCAGTCAGTGGTGAAATATTTGTGGTGGATAGAAACACAGTGGAGATTACAGAGCTTCCCGTTAGAACTTGGACACAGGTTGGTATAAGACGTGAGCTGCCTGTGAGCTGTGTGTGGCAGTTGTGTTAGGCAGTCCTTTCTGGTGAGAATATGATTGTTTGCCCTGTGTCTATAGTGTTTAAACATTCATGTATACACTTTTGACACATTCATTAGAATATTCCAATGGTAATTTAAAAGTTATCTAAATGTAGAATGACTTAGCTTTTAAAAAGACTATTATCTTTGTTTACGTTGCAATGACTAGAATAGTACGTAACAAATAGTGTTTTGAACCCTTATAAATATGGTCAGTAAACTCATGTCATTCAGTATTGGATCTAAAAGTACGCACGTCACCTGGTCAGTGCTAGTTGATGCCATCTGCTTTGTACTCTCAGCCTCTTGTTGCCTTTTGAGTATGAGCTAGATCAGAACGAGTACCTTGTATATCGTCTTTCTCCGTTGAGATCCCCATGTATTGTCAGCTATAGTGACTGGGCAGGAGATGATAGAGATGAGGTTTCCCCTTTTTCCCCACTGGAATCGAGAAGTTGTAAAGATTGCATGACTTTTAGAATGAGAACATGAATGTGTGTCATGAAAGAATTACTTATTTTTAAATCTTTTATAGGTGTACAAAGAACAGGTTTTAGAACCTATGCTAAATGGAACAGATAAAACACCAGCATTAATTTCTGATTATAAAGAATACCATACTGATACAACTGTGAAATTTGTGGTGAAAATGACTGAAGAGAAACTAGCACAAGCAGAAGCTGCTGGATTGCACAAAGTTTTTAAACTTCAAACTACTCTTACTTGTAACTCCATGGTAATTGACTAGATTTACTATGAATGTAACCTTGCATTCTGTAAGTTGGATTTTTGTAATTGGCTTCATGATGGGAGTAGCTATAGTAAGTCTGAATGCGTTTCCCCCTGTATGTTTGCTAAAGAATCTAGAGGTACATTCCCTTTCCTCTAACGTTATCCTCTGCTCTTAACCCCAACACTGCATTTGTGCATCTGGGCTTGAACACACAGGATACACATACCCTCACACACACTGACTGGAAGTTCTGAGAGTGATTGTTGCAGGGTCTCCTTGTGCCTCATGCCTGTCTCTATTAGCATTTTCGTTGAGTTCTTATCTCCTCATGACTCTAATCTGCTTTATTAAACTTCAGATAATTGGGGAGGAAGATAAAAAGTGAACATGTGTGATTATCCTGTTCCATTCCAAATTAGCTTTTTAGACTTGAGAAAGAGTAAGAGAAAAAAATCCAGCAATAGCACAGTGACTGAGAAGAAGTGCCATAGAGAAGATGTAAAATTTCCCTCTAAATTGAAGTTTGAGTGAATTATAGCCCATTCATAAAAAAAACAAAGAGAGAGGCAAATGCATGTCCATTGAGTAATGGGAGAGAGAGAACTTTAATATTTAAAAAATTACAGATAGAATATGCTTCTTTTTGGTTTGAAAAAAAATTTATTAGGTGGCTTTATAGCCATAGTTTATACAGTTTTAAGTAAGAACCTTTTTTTTAAGGACCTATTTTTATCTTTCAAAATTATTCCAATTTTAAATATTTTCATAGTTTTGAGAATAGAATTTTATCAGTTTCTTGGAGCCACCAAAGGAATATTTACTTAATAATTTTGTTCTGGATTTTAGGGTTGGTGTGTATTCATAAACATGTATTATGGTTATTTTAAATACTGTAGCATACAAGTTAAAAATACCAGCACAGATTTATATAATCTTCAAAAACTTTGTGTTTTGTTTAGGTACTCTTTGATCATATGGGATGTCTGAAGAAGTATGAAACTGTGCAAGACATTTTGAAAGAATTCTTTGATTTACGATTAAGCTATTATGGTTTACGTAAGGAGTGGCTTGTAGGAATGCTGGGAGCAGAATCTACAAAGCTTAACAATCAAGCCCGTTTCATTTTAGAGAAGATACAAGGGAAGATTACTATAGGTAAGATGCAACCTTTAAAAATTTGAACATTAGTTAAAATGGAAAAAAAAACTTTATTAATAGAAGACGTTTTTATCAGTAGAATATAAACAAATACAAATTGACTCTCTTTTCTTGATCCTAACTTTATTTTTCCCTCACATAGAGAATAGGTCAAAGAAAGATTTGATTCAAATGTTAGTCCAGAGAGGTTATGAATCTGACCCAGTGAAAGCCTGGAAAGAAGCACAAGAAAAGGTAATCATTTGCAGAACGAGACATTCAGAGAAGCTTTTAAAAGCAACTTCCAAAGCAAACAAAAACCCCAACCCCTAAATTTTGAATTTAGTACTGCTAAAGGTGCTGAGTAGTCTGTTTGGAGACTGAAGTCTTCTGTGTAGCCACAAAACAGATAGGGTGCAGGAACTTGGCAGTGCACACCCACTGCCAAGCACTTTGCCAGTGTGGCTCATCCAGGGCCTGGAGAAATGATCTGGTTGGAGAAGGTCACTCAGCCTTCTTTCTGAGCCTGCTGTTGAAGGACGGTGGTGGTGGTGGTGGTTTTGTGAGGTGCATGTCACTGTCTGGGAACTACACTGGTAGCACAGAAATCATTTCCCCCTGGACAGTTTGTGGCCACAATGTGGAATCCACTCACCACTCACTCGATCTGGTTTTGGTGTACGCTGGGGAGACTAGAGACAGAATGGTCAATATTTATCAGTATTTATCGAGCACCAAGTATGTGCTCTGACCTATGCTTAGGTCTTTCGCTGGAGATCTTAAACCCCGGAACTTCAGATTAAAAGTCTGATGTTTTATTAAATTGTCCATTTTAGATCATAGAGTACTAATATTAATTCGGTAAATGGGATATTGAAACGTGAGATTCTTCTCAAGAATTAGCTTCTTGCTGTTGTGGACAATTAAAAAAAAATTGAAAAGGCAGTACAGCATTGTGGTTGAGAACACAAATGTACAAAAGGAAGAATGTTGGAAATGATTAATTTTCAGATACTTAATTATAATATTTTATATATATGTAATACTGATAAAGTTCACATCTTTAAAAAATAGTTATGATTATGTGATGTAATTCGAACTGAAACTTTGAACTTCCCAACATTCATGAGTTCTCAACCATAATGTTTTTCATATTTTTCATCAAACTCCATTGACATAGTGTTTTCATTTACATTGTTTTTTTTTTAAATTTTGAACTGTCAATAGATTGCCATATGTTAGAGTGAATAAAATTAGAATAAATTACATATTTACCAATTACATGTTAAGAGAATAGGTTTATTCATTGAGGAAAATTGGGTAGGACAAGTTGGGGGAGTATTCAAAATTAAGATGACTCAAGCATGTTGCGTTCCTTTCAATGTGTTTTGTTGCATTCTTAAACCCCAGATTACGGTTTATACACTACTTGCCCTTCTGTATCATTGTTGGTTTAAATTATATCTTTTAAAAAAATTAGCTAGTAAGCTAATGAATTTAATGTTTAGTTTTAAAAAATAAAGGTGTTTAGGGTTTGAGAATGCCCTTCTGGCGGAAGTAGACTTCATGGGTAAAAGCTAGTGCTTGGATTTAATAATTTCATTGTTACCCTCAAAATGTTCCCAGCATCTTGGCCATGTGTTCACTTTGGGGGTTCAAGAAACAAAAGGAACTGCTCTTACAAGAGTGTCCTGTTTTGTAGAGTTGTAGAAGAGAGAATTATAAAGCCGATAATTAGAAGATCAAAAACATAGTAGAATTGTCATTGGAACTTGAAAAGTTTCTTGGTTTTTGTTTTCTTTCCCTGAAAGTATCCTTAGTCATCTTCATGATAACAATGATAGATACACATATTCATGGAGCGCTCATTAACAATACTTGGTGTGTCATCAAAACCTAGAGCAGATAGACTTCTAAAGTGTGGATCTAAATAGGATTTTATGACACCCTAATAATAATATTTTAATAGTAGTTTAGCAACCTAAAATTCCCTAGCAACACACTGTTTCATGAAGAAATTTCAAAAACTGTAGACTGTATTACTTTGTCATAAATTATCTAGGTACTTAATCTATATCAACTCAACAACAGCATTCTTTATTTGGCTAATGTTACTTAATTGAGTTTATACTTTTACGTAATGAAGCATCTTGCTTTGCAATTTTTATTTTTATTCCTTTACTTCTAAAATACACTTAACGTTTACTTTGTATATACACATTATTTTACCAAAAATTTTAAATTAAATTGTAAAGCTTTATTTTTTTTTTCTCTTTTGATTGCTAGAAGTGAACTTTTGTTTTATGGAGTATCATGGCTAACTCATTTTTAATTATCTGAGTGCCTTTAAAAATTGAGATGAAATTTTATTTAACAGCTGTTGTTATTTAAAAAATTTTAAAGATGATGTCACCTATAATAACTTCTATTAAATTCATTGGACTTTGAAATTTAATATTAGCATAAGGTTTTTTATTGCAACTGCTCCTATGAAAGAAGGCCTTATAGATAAACTTTTAGAATAGCCCTTGTGACTCTGCCTCACCAGCTGTTAAATGCTGGAGTGAGCTTCAGCTTAGTCCTTGAGTGAATGTTCTTGCTTGAGGGAATCTTTATCAAGAATTCATCATAGTGACTGACTACTTTAGCATATTTATTATAACTGTAAAACATTCTTCATAAGTGATATTTATTTTAGGTTTCAGATTGTTCACTCACCAATATAAAGATCTGACAAGATGCATGATAAAACATTAGTTCTGCTCTATTAATTTTAAGATGTGGTGTCTTCTCAAGCAGTTAATTGTTCACCAGATTCCTGGGTAGAGGCTGAATATACCATTCCTTTTGATGATTTTATTGTGCATTTTTAGAAAATTTAAACTTTTTATAGGAAATATATTTTCATAGATAATCTTGCAGATAATCTAAAATAAACCCACCACCCTGAAGATGTAGCTTTAAGAGTATAGCATTATGGAATTTTAAATTCAGTATTCAATAAAATTCAACATTGATTTGATATTATATAGGACTTTAATATAAAGTTTATTATTTTTTACAGGCAGCAGAAGAGGAAGAAACACAAAACCAGCATGATGATAGTTCCTCTGATTCAGGAACTCCTTCAGGCCCTGATTTTAATTACATTTTAAATATGTCTCTATGGTCTCTTACTAAAGAAAAAGTTGAAGAACTGATTAAACAGAGAGATGCAAAAGTATGAACTTTTGTGGGTTAAATAATTTGAAACTTTAAGTGCTATCCATATCTTTATTTTTCTTTTCCAAAAATAAATAGTTTTATTTAGCCTTTATGTATACATTTGAAAATTATACATTTAAAATTGAATGTTTAAATCGTACTACTTTTTTATTATAGGGGCGAGAGGTCAATGATCTTAAAAGAAAATCTCCTTCAGATCTTTGGAAAGAAGATTTAGCAGCTTTTGTTGAAGAACTGGATGTAGGTTAAGTCTCCATTAAAATATATTTGGAAAAGTAATGTTTATGAAACAATGAAAATTTTTAAAATTAAATTATCTCAGTGTTTCCTTTAACCCTACAAAAGTTAATATGTTTATAAGCTGCAGAGGATTAAGCTTCTAGCTCTGTGAAACCATAAAGAAAAGTTATATCTGATGCAGATGAATAAGAGCTATGGAGTTGAAATTTAGAATAAATTAAATTCTAATACTCTCTGCTAGTTAAAATTTCTTAACTGACTTCAAATTAGCTTATTGATTCAATTTTAGTGTTTTCCCCCAAAGAGGTAAGAGCAATATATATGATTGAATAGAGGTACTTTGAGTTTTAAAAAGTAGAATGATAGTCTCCTTAGACTTTTAATTGAGAAATTATAATATTTTTTGTTATAGCTTAGTTTTCTCCAGGTAGAATTCCAATTTTAAAAATAAAAATGTAGAGAAAGATGTAAAATACAAACTTTTTCTAAAATTGCCTAATTTGTTTTTAAGCAATTAACTCACTTAAAATCTTAGAATTAAATTCACCGTAGCAGTATGATCACCTGATTTTGAGTAGCACAAGGTAAATTACTATTTATTTTTACTCATATGATATTACTTATATTTATTACTTTTTAGTTGTTTCATTGATTTACTGTCCACATGTTCTAATTTTACTTTTATGGCCCAAGTCAGAATTTGAACTCTTAAGAATGAGTGTGGTGTATTAGTTGCCTAATAAAATTTCTGGAATTGTTTAGTCCTATTGTTCTGGGTTCCCTTAATGATCTTTGAAGTGCCGCAATATAATTATGCCTTGGTGTATACTTTTCTTATATTGTTATGAGTTAGATTTTTTAAAAATTGCAGACTCTTTTTTTTTTTTTTTTACTGTTGACTTACACATTTAAAAATTAATGTCCATTAAAAATGAAGCAAACTAAAACAGTAGTAAAGAATAGCTTCATATTTGTTAACAGAACTTCCTTTTTGTGTGATTTGCTGGGATTCTGGTGATACCAGGTCATCAGAAGTCTTGATCCCATAATACGTTGTAGGATCCTAGAATTGGAAGGGATCATATAGGTCATTTAGTTACTACCCCCTTGTATTGCAAATGAGAAGCTAGTTAGATAGAACTGGGACTACAGCCCAGGTCTTCTTCTTTTTTTTTTAATATTTAATTATTTTATTTATTTATTTGGCTGTGTCGGGCCTTAGGTGTGGCATGCGGGCTTCTCTCTAGTTGGGGTGCACGGGCTCCAGAGCATGCAGGCTCAGTGGGCTTAGCTGCCCCATCGCATGTGGGATCTTAGTTTCCTGACCAGGGATCACACCCGTGTCCCCTGCACTGGAAGGCGGATTCTTAACCACTGGACCACCAGGGAAGTCCCCAGCCCAGGTCTTCTGACTTAGAATTACTCGGTTTTTTCTTAGATTAGATCACCTGAAAGGAAAGCTTTGTTCCTTACTGAACGAATAAAGTTAGATTTGACTACTTATGCAGTAGTAACTCTCTTTTCTAATGAGTTGTTTATGCCCCCGCCCTGTTCCCCATGCTTAATCATTACACTCCAGAAAGTGGAAATGCAAGAACGAGAAGATGTTCTGGCTGGGATGGCTGGAAAAGCAATAAAAGGGAAAGTTGGGAAACCTAAGGTGAAGAAGCTTCAGCTGGAAGAGACAATGCCCTCACCTTTCGGGAGAAGAATAGTTCCTGAAATTACTGCCATGAAGGCAGATGCCAGTAAGAAGTTGCTGAAGAAGAAAAAGGTACATGTCTCTTGTTTTAGCTCGTTGGTGGACTCCACCTCCATAATGACGTATGTAGGTATTTTAATTTTACTGTGTACTTCAGTCATGCTTTATGTTTTGTTTCTATTCTGTTTCACTGTGATGGGAAATCACTTGTTCTGAGAGCAGTTGATCCATACATGGAATGAAGACATATTAGTCAAGGACCCACATATGTATAAAGACCTACTCACTTGATTCCATTTCTAAAAAATCACTTGTTCTGAGAGCAGTTGATCCATACATGGAATGAAGACATATTAGTCAAGGACCCACATATGTATAAAGACCTACTCACTTGATTCCATTTCTAAAACGAGAGAGAGAGATACTCAGCATTCTTTTTTTGTTTTTTTTTTTTTTTCCCTCGCGGTTCACGGGCCTCTCACTGTTGTGGCCTCTCCCACTGCGGAGCACAGGCTCCGGACGCGCAGGCTCAGCGGCCATGGCTCACGGGCCCAGCTGCTCCGCAGCACGTGGGATCTTCGCGGACCGGGGCACGAACCCGTGTCCTCTGCATCAGCAGGCAGACTCTCAACCACTGCGCCACCAGGGAAGCCCTACTCAGCATTCTAAATTAAAATCATGAAACAACTACAACAAAAAGGTTATCAACTTTAAAATATAAACTTTAGTTTAAGGAAGTCTTATGAAAAGAGTCTGTTTGGCTTTCAAAGTAAGCTTTAAGGAAGTCTTATGAAAAGAGTCTGTTTGGCTTTCAAAGTAAGCTTTCAACTTTTACTATTTATTTGTTTTTACCTTTAGTTAAAAAGTCATCAAACACAGCATATATCATTGGCATTGATGAGAGTTAGAGGGGATTTAAAAGCGTGAGATCTGCCTACCCTCCAGCAGGATGTGAAGTTTGGCCAGAGGAAGGAAGTGTCGAGAAGGCTGCTCAGAGCCGAGAAGCAGGGGCCTGACAGTCTCAAGGAGGGAGTCTGATTTTTCTAGGCAGGTTGATTTAGAGCCCAGGGGATATATAGGTAGATGCATCCCACAGTCTAAGTAGAGCTTGGGAGGTGAGCCTGAGAGCGGTGGTCTGTACAGAAGAGCTAAGAGTTGAAGCCTGGGGGCACTGTGCTACCAGGGAGATCCCTCTCTTCCACGGTTCTGATAAACGGAGGTCTCACAGGCTCCCCTGCACATAGAACTTGCTCTCTCCTTAAGAAAACGTTTCTGTCCTTTTCCGAAGGTCTTGGCCAGGATCTGTTCTCGGTACACTTCTCTTCACCTTTCATGGTCTCCCCAAGTGACCTCGGTTGTGCCCAGAGCTTTTATCACTTACACTGGTGACTCTTTAATCGATGTCCTGAAGCTGTAATGTTTCCAGGAGGGCCAGGCTAATACAGCCACCAGAATGCCCAACGCCCCGCAGACTCAGCATGCCTGCAGGGACCCATCCATTATCTGGGTTTCAAAACTGCTCTCCCACCTCTGCGCCTGATCCCAGTTCCTGGCACTACCAGCTGTCACTAACATAGGCCGAAAACCTGGGAGTTTTCTCATTTAGTTTGTAACTCAGTCCTACTGACTGTCCATGAAAGTTCCAAATACCACCCTCTTACCTTGGTCCACACCGACACAGTCTTAGAGTTTGGTATTTTCCGAGATAATTTAAGGTGAGTTGTATGGCTCCAGTGATCCTGTCTCTAGTCATCCAGTCACTTCTGCCGCCTTCACTTCAGTCCTCTCAGTCTTGTCTCTCACCACCAGAGTGATGTTTCCAAACAACGAGCCTGTTATAGGTGATTCCTCGTGCACAGTGATTTAGCACTCGCACGCCTGCCTGCTTCCATCTGGCTGCCTTTCCCCCTCACCTTTCATTGAGTCCTAGCAGACAGGAGTCTTTATCTTGTGCCTGGGGCGTGCTTCCTGCCTTCCTTCTCCTCACCTGGCGAATCTACCTGATTCTTCAAAGCCCAGTGGGAAAGGCCCCCTTCTCCGTGGTGTTTGCTCTGCCCCTGCCCTAGGCCTCCCTCCCTCTGTCCTCAGGGTCAGGGGACTTCATTATGTACTGCTATGCATTATAAGACATGGGCTGCTTATTTTCATTCTAGTATATAGAGGCGTGAGCTATGGGAGCGTATTTTTTCAGGTACCTTTTGGTATACTTAGCTGAGTCTGAAAGTCCCTTTGATAATCAAAAGCTGCTTTCTTATTTTTCATAGTTGGTTTTAAGTAGCTGTCATCTCATATAGAGTGATAAGCAGTGTCATCTACAGTTGCATGAGATAAAGTAAAACAGGGTCTGATCAAAGTCATTTCTTAGGACCTCAATAGAATCACACTTTATATTGTTTTTTTACTCATCTGATACGAAAAAAAGATCTCTTGGCTGGAAGTGTATCTCTAAAGTATATGGTGTTAACTTTTTTTTTTTTTTTGCGGTACGCGGGCCTCTCACTGTTGCGGACTCTCCGGTCACGGAGCACAGGCTCCGGACGCGCAGGCTCAGCGGCCATGGCTCACGGGCCCAGCTGCTCCGCAGCACGTGAGATCTTCCCAGACCAGGGCACGAATCCGTGTCCTCTGCATTGGCAGGCGGACTCTCAACCACTGCGCCACCAGGGAAGCCCTAATTTAACTTTTATTTTTACTTATGGTTTGGTTTTCTTTTCAATGTGTAGGGTGATCTCGATACCACAGCAGTGAAAGTGGAATTTGATGAAGAATTCAGTGGTGCACAAGTAGAAGGTGCAGGAGAAGAGGCATTGATCCCGTCAGCTCCTATAAATAAAGGTCCCAAACCCAAAAGGGAGAGAAAGGAGCCTGGTGAGGAATTGTTAGAGTATTTTTGTGTGTCAGAAAATCTGTATGTTCAGGATGTTACTAGATTCTTTTGATTGTACTTTTTTTCTAGTAGTTGAAGTAATGTCTTCAGTTTTCACAAACGTTTGTTATTTTATCATGAAGTTTTCATTACAATAGTTTTATTTTGACTAATGACGTTGGATAAGTATTGATACATGTCTTCTTGTTGCTCATTTGTTTTTAGGTACCAGGGTGAGAAAAGCACCTACATCATCTGGTAAACCCAGTGCAAAGAAAGTGAAGAAACGGAATCCTTGGTCAGACGATGAATCCAAGTCAGAAAGTGACTTGGAAGAAACAGAACCTGTGGTTATTCCACGAGATTCTTTACTTAGGAGAGCGGCTGGTATTCTGATATATTTTATGTTTTATTATATATTATGGTTTGACAAAGTTAGTATTACTCATAAGTTGGTATTAGTATCATCAGTGTTTCTGAAGTACTAAACCGTTAGTATTTCAGAAGTTATAGTTCAGGAAGACAAGAAAACCTTTACAAAATGCTATTTTCTAGCAAAGTTGGACTGAATTTCTCTAAAGTGAATCATGGTTTCTTATTGATTTTTGTTACAAAGTTTGGGTTGTATTCCCTCCATAGTTGGAAGATGTTGGGTAAAAGAAACATACCTTGGTGTAGTATACCAGCAGTGATGGATCCATAGAAGTGCTATGTAGTGTTCTTTTCTTTCTCTACCCCTTGTATCATGAAGAATTTCCCCTACATGTAGGAGTCTGGTTCCATATGCACACAGCATAATTTAGATAATTACAGTGTTAGAGTTAGGCTTGCAGAATCCCATTTTGCTAATATATATTGCTGTTAAGCATGTGATTTGGCCCTTTCTGAATCATTAATTTGAAGTCTTCAAATAATTAAAAACTGATGTGTCCTATTTTATAGATTCTTCTCAAATTGTGTTAAGTCCTAATTTACATAAAATGAGTAATAAAATATGATTGTTTTTATCTCTGGGAGATACTTTTAAAATTATATCTCAGGCCTTCAGTCACTAAGTGATTGAATTTCTTTTCCTAATGTGCATAGGTCGTATAACAGAGGTGAATTAAAAAATTTTTTTATAGTTGATTTACAATGTTGCAATAGTTTAGAGGTGAATTTTTAACACAGTAACAAGTTACATGAAAATTTATTAAATGCTTTCAAATTGTATTTAGGGTTTTTCCATACATCTAAAATGAAGTGTAAAATTGCATAGCATCCAAATGACTTTTAAAACTTTATTCCATAGTATATGCTGGAAATTATAGTAAAACTTTCTTGCATTATACCAGTGTGCTTTTCTCCACAGTTGGTACCTTTTTATGCATTATATTGTTTTGCTAACATATTGAGGTCTTATCTCTATTTTTACTATTCATCTGAGAAATGGCTGTTTGTTATTTCATAGTAAAACTACTGTGAAGAGAAGATAGGAGTTTTTATGGAAGAGGTTAAGAGAAAGTGCAGCACTTTCTAAAGACCTGTAAGAGTTGTCTTTCGTAATTGCAGAAATGGGAAATCTCATATTAGCAGTCACTTTCACAGTGGCCATAATGACTGCTTTCCTCACTGTTTTGAGTAAGATTTAAGCATGACAAGCAGCATCCTAGTGGCCTCATCAGCTCACCCTCTCCTGAGACAGGCAGCGTTGCCCCAGAGCCTCCAGGGAGTACAGGACAGATGTCAGCACCATCAGAGTAACTGAGGCAGAGTGGTCGACTTTTGTTCTCTAATGCTTGTCTTTGTCTTTTTTTTCTTGTATATTTTAAGAGACAGCTGGAATATATTTCAAGTGCGTTGTTTGGAATAGTATTTCATGTTGATAAAGCTGGGTTTGAGTTTAACACTCACTTTTATTTTTGTCCTAGCTGAAAGGCCTAAGTATACATTTGACTTCTCAGAAGAAGAGGACGACGATGCCGATGACGACGATGACAATAATGATTTAGAGGAATTGAAAGTTAAAGCATCTCCCATAACAAATGATGGAGAAGATGAATTTGTCCCTTCAGATGGCCTAGATAAAGATGAATATACGTTTTCACCAGGCAAATCCAGAGCTAGTCCAGAGTAAGTAACACAGCAACTGCTGTTCAGCTGTATGGTGCAGCTAGGTGTCTGGGCATCTGCAGCAATCTTACAGTAAGCTGCATCCTAGGTCAGGTCCTTCTCATGAAGTAATATATCTGCTTAATAATTACAGCTGTTTACATAACCGTTGCTATAGTTTAGAGCACGGGTTGGCAGATTTTTTCCATAAAGGGCTGGATAGTAAATATTTTAGGCTTTGCAGGCCATATGGTCTCTGTTGCAACTACTCAGTGCTGCCCTTGTAGCAGGAAAGCAGCCATAAATGATATGTAAGTGAACGAGCATAGCTGTGTTCCAGTAAAATGTTGTTTACAAAACTAGGCAGCAGGCATACGGGACATAGCTTGACAACCCCTGGTTCAGAGAAAAGTTATTAAATCTTTAGAATTGAGAGGTTTAATTTTCCTCCCTAGCTTTGGCCTTGTTTTTTTTCTTGCCTCTGGCGAGTGTGAACACGTAACATGTAGGATGTGAAGTCTGTGAACTATTTCAGATTTTTAAGGAAGTATTTTAACCACAAGCAGTCAAGTATTAGAAGTCAGATTGTTGCCTCTTCTGATGGAGATTCTTTCTTCTTGGATTTTTGCCAATAATTTACTGATGTTAAATTCTGAAGAGGTTCTGTCAACCATAAAATTTAGTGATATTTTGAATAACTTTAAAGTTTTGCTTTTCTGTTAAATCATTGGTTCGTCTGGTGTCTCTGTGTGTATGCATGCACACTTACACTTATGAGAGAGAAGAAAGGAGTTTGGTTGCCCTGTCTTTAGCAAGGGAAACAAATGAGAGAACTAAAATTTTGTTCTGTAATTATAATCCTGCAGTACATATTATATATAAATTGTCAAAGTTGAAACCAGATACTTACATTATATTGTTGTGTTTAATTTTTCTATTAGAAAGTCTTCCCATGACAAAGGTCAGGATTACGGGAATCTCTTCTCATTTCCTTCATACTCTCAGAAGTCAGAAGATGGTATGCTCGTTTAGTCTTTTTGTTGGTTACTTACGTATTATTGCTATGGATTTTTTTTTATGAGTAAAAAAAAAACTTACCTTCTTTTTTACATTTTCCCCAATGTAATAAGGTTTATTTAGTTTTCCTGAGGTGATTCCCAACTGATTGGTCAAAATCAGCATTATGGAAGCATTTAGGTGGAGAAGCAGATGCAAACCTGTGTGTGTGTGTGTGTGTGTGTGTGGAGCTGGGGGGGAGTGTGTTTTAAGGAGAGAAAAAAGTATAGACAAAGAAATTCTGGAAGATCAAAGTTTAATTTTCATGGCAATGTGAATGGATATATGACAGCTTTTTTTTTAAAGCTACAAGTGTACCAATATGCAGATTTGTTTTATTGAACCCTAGTAAGCTGAAAGACTAGAACCTTCATAGAAGCAAATTTAATCAGTGTGCATACTTTTTTACTGCCTACATTTCTGTGTGTGGAATTTCTAAGGTCAGAACAACCTAGTTACATTTGAGTTACTGTTTTCCATTTTTTTAAACGCACATACATGTAGACAGATCTGGTACAGGTTCTAGATGTATTGATAGATACGCATTTTTGAAAGCATGTCAAAACAGCTATATAAAACTTTCACATCCAAGTTGCCATTTTAAGAGTCCCTGTTTTGGTTTGAGTGGGGGAAGGATGGAGGGAGGTATTGACTAATTAATTAACTTGACTGTGAAAGTAAACTGAAGGTAAGCCTACATGCCTTTTCAGTTAACCTTTAATGACGTAAAGTTAATGAATGTTATTACTGATATTCCTGAAATGGTTAATTAGATGTGTAGATGCTAGAATAATCACAGTGAGAACTTTTTAATGCCTCATTTTAAAATAAGTCGTCAGCATTTTTGAATTGGTCAGTTATGTTTTAAATGATTAGCGTTTGGGACTATTAGGAATTTTTATTACTGTATGCATTTCTATGTTGTTCTACAACAGAGTAACTTGTTTGAAATATAACGTTATATTTTTTATTTTCTGCTGTTTGTATACTGTGGATTATATGATCACAAAATAGAAACTTACAAAATCTATTATCTAGCTAAAGAGATGTGATCAGTAAAAAGAATCAGTTTAACTACTAAGTGGTCCTTATAGAATCTCTTTACTGAAAAAAAAAAACCCCTGTAATTTGTAGATTCAGCTAAATTTGACAGTAATGAAGAAGATTCTGCTTCTGTCTTTTCACCATCCTTTGGTCTGAAACAAACAGAAAAAGTTCCAAGTAAAACAGTAGCTGCTAAAAAGGGTATGTACTTATATTTGATTTTGTTAAGCATCACATAAAACGTATAGAGATGGTTAAAGGAAATTTAATGTAATTTGAAACTATTTGCACCAGGACTTCAATAGAAAATAGGTATAAAGTATAAATGTGTAAGAGGAAAATCCCTCTTGTTTTCTAACCATGTGAGGTAATTATTCAGATGTCTGTAAGACCTCGTTTTAAAGCTGCTGTAATTATAAAATAACCCCCTGCATTGATACGGAAAGACAGCTTTCTGGTAAAGCTGTGCTGTAGTTAGTTGTTGGGCTGTGAAGTAGGCTGAGAGTTTGTGCTGATAGCAGTTGCTCGCCTCAGCTGTGTAGGCCATGCCTTAACTCCTCCTGGGAGCCATCACTCAGCTCAGTCTGGGCCTCTTGTTGTTTGTGAGTCATGCAGCTTTCTTTTCTGTAACCTTAGACTGTTTATGAATAAGTTGACTGGAGCTGATTCATGAATCTGTTACTGGTACTGAGGCACACACCTTGAAGGAGGTCAGTGTTAGTGCTTTGGGTTTAAAAGATAATCACCACTTACCCAGCAAATAAATAAACAGTATGGAATGTCCCTTCAGGATCTTAGAGGCGCACAACAGGCACCCACCATTGTAGACACACATGTACTGGATGCAGCAGAACAACAGTAAAAGCCCCTGCTGTCCTGAACACACTGGGGCGGTGGTGAGAAATTGGTTGGTCCTCCAGCCTCTAGCCCCGCCCTGGCCATGGTCTGTCTTTCTCTACTGATGACTTTCTCTGTTGCTGTGCCCGCCACCCTATTTACCCGTGACTGAGGAAAGCTGGTCTGCACATCTCTCAGGGTTCGTGCCCCTCAGGTTAGCTCGCTCGGGTTTCATGCCAGCTCTCCGCTTCCTCACACGCTGAAGCTTCCAGAGTGATGACAGCTCGACACCCTCCCATTACCCGGCCCTCTCTTCACTGTCTCGTTCTGCACTGCCTTCCTGTACCTCCCAAGTGGGCACTCCTAACTCGAGTCTTTGCGTTAGGATCAGGTGGGGTCTGCTTCTGGAGAATGCAAACTGAGATGGGCCCTGTAATTCCCCTTTAAGCATCTTTTTTTCATCTTGATATGAGCATCTTACAACCACCCTGAAAACTGGGGAGCCCTTTTCCTCTCTGAACATGTCAGCCCGTTTCCTTCATCAGGCTGTTCAGCCCCATTAGACCTAATGAGTTAGCTTAGCATTAACTGAAAGGCCAGCATGCGCAGCCACTCCCGTCCTGTGGCTCCAGTGCTTCACAGCAGACGGGCTCAGAGGACGCACGCACCCGACCTGCACCCGCCCGGTAGCGTCGCCAGTGCCACCTAACGCCGCAGGCCTGGAAACGTCCCAGGAGAAAGGGTCGTCACTGCACCACCCCGCGTGTGGAGCCTGCACTCCTGCGGGGAGCTGCCCCGTGGCTCTAGCAGTAGGAAAGCCCACAGAGCCTGCGGGCCGCTCCTGCTGTTCCAACAAGGGGCCTCACCTCGAGTGCCGTGTATTGGATCGTGATCACGTTGTCCATATAAGGAATGTGGGTGTTTTTCTTTAATAGAAAAGTGTACGGTTAATTCAGTACATTCTTTTTTTTCAAATTAGGTTTTACTAATCACACAAGTAAAGGCTGATTTATCAATTTTCATAGACTACAAATGAAGCAAGGTCTTTAAAAACAAAATTCATCAAAATAAAGGCCTTTGGATCTCTTATCCACTTACCTAGAATTTTCATATTTCTTTTCACATAAAAGTACCAAGTCTGATTTCAGCCTCTGAATGGAAGTGAAGTTTCTATTCAGAGTATTTGAGGGTCTCATAATTTTTTTTTCTCTAAAACATTTTAAAAGTTAGAACTTAACATGTGGTTATACTTGCGTTATCATTAATATGTCTTTTTACTACTGCTTTTTAAAAGTTACTGCTTAATTCATTTTAATGGCCCTTGTTAATTTAAAATATCTCAGTTGTCAAAAGGCAAATTATGAAAAATTAAATAAAAAGCATTTTGTCACCTATGAGCAGTTGTTTGCCTTTACACTGGCACCAAACGGAGAGAAATCATTTTATTATTTAAGGCTACTCAATTTCATATCAGCAGTAAGAAATTCCATCGTTATAGAACTCACTCCAGCTTGAATTGTTGGTAAGAATATCACATTGATCTATGAAATGGACATTTGCTTAATAGGAAAACCATCTTTAGATACAGCCCCTAAGCCCAAGAGAACTCCCAAACAGAAGAAAGTAGAGACTGTAAACTCTGACTCGGATTCCGAATTTGGCGTTCCAAAGAAGACAACAGCACCCAAAGGTGAGGATTATCTTTGTATAACCCTCTAGCATATTCCATGTGGCAAGTGTTTAGTCTCTTCTACTCACTGAATTTAGAGAGACTGGGTACCTATTTTAAATTGCTTCACTCCTCAGTAAGCAATGTTCTAAGAATCAGTGCTGAATTAGAGTCCAAAGGAAATACAGCAATTTAGTCCACTTTGTTTACAAATCAAGAAACTGAGACTCAAAGAGGTCAAGTCAGTCAGCAACTTGCGTACCAAAGAATGGTTCAGAGACCTCCTGCAGCAGACTCCCTGGAAGTGGTTATAAAAGGCAGTGGGGGGGTCCTCATTAAAGTGTGAGACTCCTTGGCAGAGGCTGGAGCGCGGGGACCCTTAGACCAGAGCCCTGTCCTCATGTGGGAGCTGAAACAGTTGTCCTCAGGGCCCCCGCAAGGACACAGCACCAGCTCCTCTCCCTGCTGTCTCCTCTTTGCCTCCGGAATCTACAAAGTCCTTAAAGATGCTTAAAAAAATGTGTGAGACATGATTTCTCTAAGGGTAGCTGTTCAGTCTTTCATTCAACTGATACTCTCATCAATGTGTTTATTTCTTAAAGCGGTGGTTGGGATAAGGAGATACAGACCTCCAGGGAACCGAAGGGGCAGAAAAGAAACATAATGACTAGGGAGGTTGGTACTTAGGCTGTGCATGGTTTGAAACCTTTGTAAGTTCAAGAGTGCCATCTCATTGATTCATTTGATCAAGTATGACACCCCAAGACCATTTAGGCTATCTTTTCTTACTAGTACAGTCAGTCAGTCATAGCTCTTAAAGTTTAAAAAATTTAGAATTGCCGTTTACTTCCTTTTTCTCTTTCTCTGGCATCACTGTAGGATGGAGAACGTTTGGTGACCGTTTACATGTTACCTTCTCCCCTTCCTCCTCCAGTGATGAGCATGCAAGATTAGGTAGATGAAAAAAAAAAATAGGCCGCATGGGGTGACTGTAGTCTGAGAAGGAATATGGATTTGACAGATGATCTCATGATTAATACCAGGGAATTTAGTTTAGGGCAGTGCTTACTTAAAATGGGATATGCAACTGGCTGTTACTGCTGTGTGGCAGGAGAAGTTACAGTAAGCATCCAGACCCTTATTACAGTGTGTGCTAATAAGAAAGTATGTCTTGCTTTTCTAGTAATTCATGTTATATTTTTAGACTTACTGTCCATAAGTCTTATTTTCCTCTTATGAATTGATAGGTCTATGACAAATTAGAAACTAATTTTTTTCATCACATACAATTTAACAAATTCTAAGAGATTTTCTTTTCAGGCCAAGTACCACCTGTGCAAAATGCCAAAGTTTCTTTTATGCATTAGGGGTTTGGTCATTAAAGTTTGTCACCAGCACTTTCCAACTAATTTAAATGTATTGGTGAAATACTCCTTACTCATGTCAACCCCAGAACTGAAATGATGCTGACACACTGTTTCTATGTTAATCACAGTAAGAGATCAGGATTGTAGTACCAACTGGGCATGCCAGAGAAGTAAAAGTGTAATGCTTTGACATTTTTTATATTGCACGTATTAACCTTGGGAGAAAAACGCCTTTGTATCATTTTAAGGTAAAGGCCGAGGGGCAAAGAAGAGGAAAGCATCTGGCTCTGAAAACGAAGGTGATTATAACCCTGGCAGGAAAACCTCTAGAACAACAAGCAAGGTAATTAGGAGCATCTTTTTAGTAATGCACAGTTTTAAGAATGTTATCTAACTGGCTTAGTTTGCTTGTTACTGTAATGTCTTGTAACAGATTTAAACCTAGCATCTCATCCATAGGGGGCTTGTATATGGCTAAAAAATTATCCACGTGTAAAACTTATATAATTGGGACCACCTCTTGGATAAAGGGCGGCATAAATTAGCCTGCTTGAGTCTTCCACGGCCTGCAGGCTACGCTGAAGTATTACTTTCCAGACCAAATTGAGGCTATTTCTTTTGAACTCGAATTTATTCGACCAGGACTGATTTGATTCTTTTTAACTTGAATTCATTTGACTGTGGCTAATTTTTCCAATTTGTCTGACCCTTTCTCTTTAAGGTAAATTAATAACATCATCTGCCACCCTTTCCTCTCTCTCTCCCCCTTCCTTTTAAAACTTAAAAAACACGAACAGATGACTTTAGCTCTTTGGTGCTCTCCAGAATGACGTTTTCCATCCAGTCATCTGCTGTGACTGTGGCCCATCCTGGTGACTCTCCTCTGCCTTTTATAAACGCTTACTGCGTGCACTACACATACTGTCCATAAGTCTTATTTTCCTCTTATGAATTGATAGGTACTTACCAATAAAACAACTTGAATTTTAACTCGTGTGCATTGTGCAGATTTGCTGGGTAACATAAGTTTAGACAGAAATAAGTAATGGTGGTATCAATGAGATCACCAAGGTGGCTCATTATCCCTTCCTGAAAATGATTAGGTAACTGGCTTCACACTTGTTAGCATTACAGTTCTGCTTTTAAAAGAACCACTGGTGGTAGTATTTCCCAAATATAAGTGAAGTGTAAGGAATAATAATTCTTTTTAACACTAGTCTTTTTTTTTTTCCCCCCTAACTAACTAACTTTGGGGTTTTAAATCTCTTTTAAAAAAAAATGTCTAGAAACCGAAGAAAACATCTTTCGATCAGGATTCCGATGTGGACATCTTCCCATCAGACTTCACTTCTGAACCACCTTCTCTGCCGCGGCCCGGTCGGGCTAGGAAAGAAGTAAAATATTTCGCAGAGTCTGATGAAGAAGACGTTGATTTTGCGATGTTTAATTAGGTGCCCACAGCGCACAGCAAACAAACAGTTTTCAGCAGATAACTTGTGTTGTCCCTTTTGTCTTTTCTGTCTCAGACTTTTGTACATCTGGCTTATTTTAATGTGACGATGTAATTGATGGTTTTTTATTATTGTGGTAGGCCTTTTAACATTTTGTTCTTACACATACAGTTTTATGCTCTTTTTTACTCATTGAAATGTCATGTACTGTCTGATTGGCTTGTAGAATTGTTATAGACTGTTGTGCATTAGCACAGATTTTAATTGTCATGATTGATTGCAGACTACAGACCTGCTTTTTGAAATGAAATTTAAACATTAAAAATGGAACTGTGTTCTCCGTCTCTTTACTGAAGGTGAACGTGCAGTCCAAGCTCTCGGACACCTTTAAAATAAATATATTTTATTCTTTGCCAGGAGACTCCATGGAAAAAGGTAAACAGTATATGAACATAGAAAGAAGCATTGTTGAACAATTTCAATGTACAAACAGAGCCAGTGAAAGTACATCATAGACTTGCTAATAGATCAAAAAAAAAAATTTCCACTAGTGCTTACATGAGAACCAAGAAACTGACAGACACCCACTCCACCCCAGCCTCCACTCTGTTCGTAGTGACTGAACCAGGCCAGAGGACGCAGACTCTCTGCCGGTGACTTTGGGAGGCAACGCAAATCCCCCCAGTCTCAAGCGGGAATGAGGAAGGAGTTAGTTGCACGGTGCAGGTGAGAGACCAGCCCGTCATTATCCCATGAAACCTCCCTAATGGCTTGTGAATAGGTAAACAAAAACTTTTATTAACACTGAAAAGTGTTTCTGCCTTGGAGGCTATCATTACTGTAAAAATGTATCTATCTATCTTTTAAAAAAAATTGTGTAGTTATGTCATTAAACAAGTAATAAACCACTTTTAATTTAAAGTGACATCCACAATTGAACAAATGACATTTGATACCTGAACTGGCAGTTACACTGATACAGAATTCTCTTCTGCTAGTGCAGTGAATTTGTTGTATACTTCACCGGGCAACATGAAAGAAAAGATGCAGTCTGAGAGCATCCAGAGAGCAAGGACAAGCTTCTACACTAACTAAAGTAGAACACCTTTAGCCTTATCTTGCCACACTGTACGACAGTCCCATTTCCTTACCTCGACGTCTTGATCTGCGAAGGCAAGACAGTTATCTTTTTGACCCTTTCTTAACTGGACATGTACAGTAATCTGATCCATAACCTTGGTGTCTTGGTTATTTGGAGTATGCAAGACAAAAAAGGAAAGCACCAAACGTATAGGAGAGAAAGAAGAGCCATACTTCTGTATGTACAGAGTCTTCAGAAACTTAACCAGGGGTAAGTCATTTTGACTGGTTCTTTGCCATGCAATCTTGAGTGTTCACAGAGGAGAACAGAAGCTTTTAACTGGTTTTCGGTTGCATGAAATGGCTGATTGGTTTTTAAAATTTTTAAAGTTTGTACTTCTAGGTAAGTTAGACAGTGAGGGGTATATACTGATACATATGAAAACTTCTTGGTCCTTCTTGAGTTTGAATATATTTTCAGTCCAAAAACTAAGCAGCAGTAAAAATGTTTTTTCCTTGCATTTTAAATCCCAGGAGTGAAGGTACTGGGGAATGTTGGAAGTGGCTAGAAAGTGTCTTATTGCAGCAGTGGTGACTGACCAACACCGCTGTTCTCCACGGAGCTGGGCGAGGTGCTGGGACTGTGCTCTGCTGTGTTCCCACTTGAGCTTGGGGTCAAGGGTTCATGTCCTTCAGAATTCTCCAGCATTTCCTGAATGAGAGGGGGCATCGAGCCAGGAATTTCCATTTTCAAGGTAATTACACGTTCTGCACCTTTTCAAAAGAGATCAGAGATACCTAGTAGAGATACGGAGTCAAGGTGATAACCAGGGATCAACTTTCATCTACTTTAACAAGGGTGGGTGAAAACCATGCTACCAGGGCCTCCCAGAGGCTCTCCTACTTTGAGACCATTAAAACATTTCCACTTCATCTGCAGAAGAGCAGCAGAGGTAGGATGACATACTTAAATGTGACAACTCCACACCTCTGTCAGTCAGTTTTAGGAAACAGCGTCAGTATATATTTACTCGACAAATTTGCAAAGAGAAGCTCCTGCTAAGAGACCAGAAAGAGTAGATCTTGAAGAGAGACGGTGAAAGGAGAGCAGTTCCCCACGAGTGCAGGCAGGGACTTGAGAAACAGACGTGTGGCGAACGAGATCACCCACTCGATGTAGCACCGTGCTGCCCAGGAGGGTGGCCACTGTGTACACGCGAGTGTTTACACCTGCTAGGTTAACTCCCGAAGGAAAAGCATGCCTCGGCCTCATCAGCCCCATCTCAAGGGCCTGAGAGCCACGTGTGGCTGGTGGCCACTGGACGATGCGGGTTACAGAACGTGTCCGCTCTGTTAGCACCGTCCAGCTAGGTACAGGGAGGGGCGGTATAAGTTCCACAGCCGCGCGGATTTAAAATCAGAGACGGACGGGATATGGGGATATATGTATACGTAGAGCTGATTCACTTTGTTGTACAGCAGCAACTGACACACCATTGAATACTCCCAACAAAAATGTTAAAAAATAAAATCAGAGACGTCACAGTGACTGACAGTGGCCAAGACTGTGACTTCTACACTTAATCCCAGGCTAGGGATGAACTTGAACTCAGGGTCTCACTGACTCTTAGAAGGAGCCCAGGAATTGAAACTCCTTGTCAAACACGTTTGCTGTGCTTCTAGGCACTTCCTGAAATGTCGAGTTTGTTCCCTGGCTCACCAGGCCTTCAGGGAAGGGGAGTGACAACAGCACGTCCTGCTCTCACACTCAGCTGCCACGTGGCTCCAGGCACTTCTGTAATTGCTCCAGTTGCCATATTAACTGGAAATCACTAGGCAAAAGACAGTCACACCTCTCAGGAAGGCAAGAATCCCTTTGCTTAGAGGTGCAGAAGTTAAATCTGCCTACACACTTGAGAGAACAACGGCTAGACCGATGTAACCAGTCATGGTCACCCTAAGCAGTACTCATTTTTTCTTGAGGTTTGGGTGTTCAGGAAAAACTGGAATCAAGTTTACACAAACCAGAGCATGTATGGAAAGCTGGAATGAAATGTACAAAATGAGAAAATTAAAATGCCGGTCATATAGTATACTCTCTTGGAAACAGTTTTTCTAATCACTCAGTCATCTGAATTTTAAAGCTCTCCTAATCTACTGAGATCACTGAGTAGGGTAAGACTTGAGGTTTTACTGTTTTTAAGGGCAGGTACTATTTAATTCCTTTTGATTCCAATGAGAAATGAATTCCAGAATAATAGCAAAAAGGCAGCTACTATCAAACATCCGCAATTAAAAGACAGGGTTTTAAAAAGCAATACAATGTGGTCAGGACCGCAAGTCCACCTGGTGGGTGAGTGCAGCGTGGCAGACATACCTTTAGCACTGATGCTGCGGAGATCTGTGATTTTCATGAGGATCTTTGGAAACATGTGAGGCTTGCTGGGTCGTCTCTTTCTGATATAAATTTTTAGTGCTTCCAGCAATGGTTCTTGTAGCTTATCTACTTTTGTTGGTTCCTCAAGGTCCTGACGGTCTAGATTCCAGGAGTAAGGTGTTAAACAATCAGTATCAGGACAGAAAGAGTTACGCATTTGCAGGCTAGAGTTTCTGCCCAGTTCCCCTCCCTCCTTGGTTCCACTATATCGTAACCTTATTAATTTGATGATTCAGTCACATAAACAAATCTGGAGATGTGTGCAACTGCCTTAAGCAGTGATACTTGAAAATGTCCACAGTTTGAAGGCTGGTTGCTTTTGTCCCCAGCAGAGAATTACTTCTCGTGACCAGGAGGTGTCACTACTGAACTGAATTAAAGGAAACCTTGAGCAGGATGGTTAAAAAGGCAAAGTCAATCAGCCCCCTACTTGATGCCAGTTAACTCGTTAACCACACGTGATTCGGCCTCCCGTGAGCCAGGAGGGGTCACTACAAAGAACCACATTTCACCCGAGACCTCCCAAAGGATGGTAGGGGGCCAACACAATGACTTGTAATCTCAGCCCCTGAAGAGCAAACAGCACATGCAAGTTCCTTGGCTCATCCTAAAAATGTCCCGGGGTTACAACAGTCTGATCCTACCTTTAAAAAAGCACCTGTGGTAACTGGAGAAATAGCATTTTAGGATTTCAGAGCAGAAAAACCCCAAATGCCTTTATTTAACTAACAAAAATATGGAAAAATGCAACAAACTCTAAGCATGCATGCCCGGCTTTATCCACATGTCCTTTTCCATGCAAAATAACTCCAAAGTGGAGATGAGGAATTTCCCATAAATTACAAGTGTGAGTTGCTCTTCACGGACTCTCACGAGGGTTTTCTAGGTGGTGGTACCTCCACAGATCAAGCAGATGGCGCTGAGAAGGCCTGTCTCCGTGTCGTCCATCTCCAGAGGCAGAAGCTGGCTGGCAAAGGTGAACACGAGGTCGGTCAGGGGGCCGAACCCGGCGTTGTGCATCTGGGTTCGATTCAGGGTCAGGCCGTCCGAAAACGTCATGGTGTCTTGCTCTGGGGTATACCTGGTGCAGATTCTCAGAATCTGGAAGAAAACAACCACGTTTGCATCATCAAAGCGAGCCTGGCCCGGCGGCCTCCATCGGATCAGGGCAGGAAATCACGGGAAGATTTCCGAGGCGCTCTGGCAGCACATGAGTCTCTGCCCACCCCCCCTTCAGGGGTGAACGTCTGTTCCAGCTCTTCCCTCAAAAGACCACAGAAGTCAAAACATGGCTAAAGTTCTTTAGGGGATAATAAATAGGACACAGAATTTGAGAAATATCTGTTTATACTAAAAGTAATTCATCTGACTCAAATAAACATTTACTGAGTACCTACTTATGTCCCAGGCACTGTGCCAGGTGCTTATAAAAAGAGGAAATTTTTTTTTTTTTTTTTTTTTTTTTTTAAAGAGCTTACAGTCTACCAAAAAAGGCGGCTACTATTTACCACTTATTAAATGCCTGGTGTATATCAAGCGTTACACATGCTCTCCATTCAACCTTGTGAAGAACTCGGTGAGGTATGTTTCTTATTTTATAGACGAGGGGCCGGAGACTCAGAAAGGCTAAGCCGGGTGCCCAGCGCCACACAGCTGAGATGTGGCTGACTGATGTATTCCAAGTGGGACTCCCGCTGGGATGCCCTGATCACGCAGCCCCAGACGACCATGACCCACAGAGCAGAAGCGAAGCAAGCAAGGTGCCAGGGCGCCGGCAGAGGCGGAGCTTGGGCACAGCCGGCAGGAAGCCACGGGCAGGCCCGCGGACAGGAGGTGGCCGTCAGCTCAGCCCGGACGTCTGGTGGGTTTCTCTGGAAAAGCGGCCTGGGCCTCCTGCCACATCTGCCAGCCCCGCCCGACACGCCCTCGGTCTGTAACCCTGCGGCCCGCGGTCACCACACCGCCCACTCAACCCCCAGTGCCCGTCAGGGCTCTGCGCACCCACGGTGCTGATCCGCCCAGAGCCGCAGCGCTGCACCAACCGGGCCTCCACACTGGACTCTCCCTCGGAGGAGGCCTCAGAGCTGCTGGACAAGTTCACCCCGCCTGGACCCAGCAGGCTGGGGGAGCTGGGAATTTCTCCCAGATGCTCATGTGACTGGGTGTGGTCCCCACGACCACCAGCCTAGAGGACACTGCCACCAGCGGGTACGGGGCCCTTCCTGTCCCATGGCATGGCAGAGGGTTGGCCGGCCCCCTGAGAAAGCACTGCCCGCTCTCCGCGACCCCACCACGGCTCCCGAAAGAAGAATTTCTGCCGAATTTTGCATCGTCTCAGGGAAGTGCCAGGGGTTTGGGACAAGGACGCTTCCGGTGGGGAAGCCCTTCCAATCTGATGGGCAGTGTAGGTGCAGGAGCCTCGCAGCCACCGGACCACAGCAACCAGGGAGGGGCTGGGCCGCTGCAGGGAAGGGCTAGATGCTCCCACGCTGTGGCTGTGTCCCCCCCAATCCCCAGGAAGACGCAGACAGGCAGGACTCCAGCGTGGACACCCCGTGGAGGGAGGCCGTGGCGGCCCTGCTGCTGAGAAGGTCTGCTGCCGCGCCTTCCCGGTCAGAAAACGTCTGAGAGCAGCAGATGGCCAGGAGCACGCCCCACCTAGTGCAGCAACAGCCGATGCAGGGCAGATCGCCGACCACACAGGGCCCGTGCCTGGTGCTTCTAACCGTGACTTAACTTCTGTATCAACCCACGAGGCAGACGCTACTGTCACCCCATCCTACAGGCAGGGCACAGACCCCAGCAGCTTGTCCTGGGTCACGCGAGTCCCAGGAGGCGTGGCTTGCTTCGGGCCTGTGCTCTCCACCTCTGCTCCCGGCAGCCAGCCTCGGGGCTCCTCAGGCCACCACCACAAGCCCAGGTGCCCCTCTCGGGGAGGTGACCACTGGCCCTGCCGAGGGCCTTCTGCAGCTCCCAGCCTGGGCGACTCTTCACAGGACCTACCTGGCTCGCAGCGGCACGCGCCCAGTGGCCTGGAGAGAGAACGTCACACAGCCTTCGCGTTCCGCGGGAGGGGCTTGAGCACAACCAGGAGCTGCGCTCAGGCTTTGCGTGCCCGGCGCGTGGCTCGTGGCAGCCCAGGCGTGAATGTGCGTGGTTATCAAAGCACCATAGAGACTCCTTCCCTGGAGGGGACCAGCTACACCTCTCGGACACTTGTCCAGGGCCGCCGCCACCCCCCCCCCCCCCCCGGAGCCGATCTCACCGGGCTCAGCCATTCCGTCTGGGTCCCTCTGGCCGGCCTGTGGTCCTTCACCTTGGTGGCCAACAGGGCCTGAAGCCACGCCAGCGTCAGAGCAGCAGAGGGACCCAGACGTCGTCGGGCACGAGCCTTCGCTCCCTCGGAGGCCCGAGAGCACACGTGTGACCACACGCATGATGGTGCCGGCATGAGACTCCCAACCCCCGGCCCAAGGTCCCTCAGCGTCTGGAGAGGCGCCAGGAGCACGGCCTTGGCGGGAGTCACTGCGTGCTCGGTGTTGAGGGGCTTGGAACCTCTACACACGCTTCCAGGTTGGATCAAACAGGCAGCAAGCCTCTGCAGTTTCGTGCACGAGCGCCGCGCCCGCTGGGGTGGAAGAGCTGGGTTTGGGGGCCGCCCGCGGCTCCCCTGAAACCCAAGCCCAGACGACAGCGCACGTGGCTCCCATTTCACGTGGCAGGGCTTTCCTCCTCACAAGCTGAAAAATACGTGGACTCTGGGGAAGCAGTGAAACCCCGTTCTGCTGCCCCTCGCCCTACAAAGTTCAAAGCCAAAACCAGGCATAAACGGGCGTCCAGCGGGGAGGGCCTGGGGCTGGGCCTGCCGCCCCGGCGACGAACCTCGGAGCTCCGGCTTGTCACGCTAAAGGCAAACACCAGCAGCCGCCGCCAAGCGCTGCTCCGGGAAAAATCGCCCTTCGTTTGAAAGGAGGGGGTTTGGTCTGGGAGGTGGAGCACGCGGGCCCCACGAGATGCGTAAAAACAGGCCCAGCCAGGTCGACCCTCCAAAGGAGGGGCGTGGCGGACACACAGCCCGCTGATGGGCAAGGCTGACCCTCCTCAGGGCGTGACGCCCCTCCCCCGCCCCCAGGGACGCCGAGGGTCGCCCACTGCCTGCCGGGGCCGCGGAGCATGAGGCGCGGGGCGCAGCAGCCCCGTCCGCTTCTGTCCTCCCGCCTCTGCAGCCGGACCCACTGCTCAGCACGGTCATCAGGGCGCCTGGGCGTCGCAGCCATCCCCGGGGCGTGCGGTCCTCTCCAGGCCCCGCCCCCACCCGCACCAAAGCCTGTGCGCGGGCTCCTCCCTCGCCTTTCACGCTTCTCCGCTGGCCTGCACGCAGGGGACTCTTCTATTCAGGGCTCGCTCAGCTCAACGTCACCTCGTCAGGGAGCAGGGAACATGTGTCCTAAAAACCATTACTTTGTATCGATCACCCCATTTTTTTCGAAATAGGAAATATACTGGTTTAAAAATTGAGGCACAACATGCGTGGTGGTTTTAAAACATTCTCTGCTCCTACCCGCTCTGCAGAGCAGAGCTTCAGTCCCCTCCCCTGGAGAGGCGGCTGGACCAGCACTTGACCCGCAGGCAGGATGCAGGGCAGTGATGGCATGTCACAAGGCCACGGGAGGCATGGCCTCCTGTGCCTGTTCTTCCCAATCTCCTGTCCTGGGGAGGCTGGCGGACCTGTCACCGGGATGTGCACGTAGCCCCCAGGGAGGTCCATGTGGCCAGGAGCCTGGCCCTCTGGTCAACAGTGGCACCAGCCTGCCAGGCAGGTGTGCTGAGCCTGCCCAGAAGTGGCCATCTAGCCCCAGTCAGGCCTTCAGATGAGGCGGCCCGCAATGTCTCCACAGCAGCCTCAGAAAGCCCCTGGCAGACCCACCCAGCTCGTGGCCAGCAGGGACTGAGTAACACTTGTTTTAAGTGGCTCAGTTTGGGGCAGCCTGCTACACGGCAATAGGTCACTAACACAACATACTTGCTGTGGGGCGTGTGCACAGCCTGACGCACACACAGCCGGATGCATTCCCCAAGTGGGCGCCTGCGTGAGCACCACCAGATCACGGCACCCACGGTTCTGGCGTCCACAGGCACCCTTGGCCTTTCCTGATGAACCCTCTTCCCCAAGAGGCACCATTATCTTGACTTCTGTTCCTATCAATTAGTTCCGCCTGAATTTGAACTTTGGGTGAATGGAATCGCAGTCTAGTCTGGCTTCTGTTCCCTCCACGTGGTGGCTGGGAGATTTCCCGTGCTGGCTCGTAGGGCAGGCACCTTTTTCATTGCTGTGTGATATTCCACAACCGACCCCTCGCCCTGCTTTACCTTCCCCCAGGAGATGAGCTTCTAGTAGGACACTGCTCTTTATCTGTCCTGCCCCTTGCTGTTTCCTTGGCACCTAAGGCAGGGTGGTCCACACAGCAGGTGATGAATTAATACTTATCCAGTTATTAAGGAAATCCCCTGAAACGGGCTTACAAAATCCAGGGATTTCTAAATGTTTCAGCAAAGGAGAAAACTCCAGTTGCTCACCGATCTTGTTCTCTTTACTAATTGTGTTTGGCAATTTGGGGGCAGGTCCTGATCTGATTTGACTGTTTATCCTCCAGTGCTTGTGCGAATGCTGATGTGCCATAATAATAACAAATACATACACAGAGCTGTGCCTGGCCGTCTTCCCTGGCAGTATGTGAACCTGCAATGATGACCACATGGGAACAAAGTGTCTCCCCAGGGGACGTGCCACCAGCCTGCCATTCCTGAGAAGGAAACCCATGTGCTGGGAGCACAAGTCTCCTCGCTGTGCGGCTTCTGAGATCACTGCTCAGGGAGCCACTGCCTAAATGTTACGCGAAGTATGCTGACTTAAATTTAATAATAAGTACACTGCTAGAGCCCGGGTTCCTGGCCACTGGCTTGGCCCTGCGGCTCCCCGCCTGCCCCCCGTGCCTGAGCAGTTATTTAGGAGCTGGCTGGAGACAAGATGGTGGAGTAGAAGGACCTGAGCTCACCTCCTCTCACGAAAACTCCAAAATCACAACTAACTGCTGAACAACCAGTTACAAACCCATTGACCAAACAGACTGGAAACTACCAAAAAAAGGTATTTTACACCCAGAGACAGAAGAAGCCACAACGAGAATGCTGGGGGCAGGGCGACACACAAACTGGAAAATAATTATATCGCAGAGGTTCTCTCAGAGGACTGAGGCTTCTGAGCCCCATGTCAGGCTCCCCAGCCTGGGGGTCTCGCATCAGGAGGAGCCCCCAGAGCATTTGGCTTTGAAGGCCAGCAGGGCTTGAGCACAGGAGCTCCACAGGACTGGGGGAAACAGAGAATCTGCTCCTGGAGGGCGCACACAAGGCTTCATGTGTGCACTGGGACCCAGGGCAAAGCAGTGCCTCCATAAGAGCCTGGGCCAGACCTACCTGCAGGTTTTGGAGGGTCTCTCGGGGAGGAGGGGGCTGGGTGTGGCTCAATGTGGGGAAAAGGACACTGGTGACAGAGGTACTGGGAATATTCATCAGTGTGAGCTCTCCTGGAGGCCGCCATTTTGGCAGAGACCTGGCCCCACCCAACAGCCTGCAGGCTCCAGTGCTGGGACGCCTCAGGCCAAACAACAAGCAAAACAGGAACAAAGCCCCACCCATCAGCAGATAGGCTGCCTAAGCCCACACACGCCTCTAGACATGCCCCTTGACACGGCCCTGCCCACCAGAGTGCAGGCACCAGTCCCTCCCACCAGGAAGCCTGCACAAGCCCCTGGACAAACCTTACCCACCAGGGGGGCAGACACTAGAAGCAGGAGGAACTACTATCCTGCAGCCTGAGAAACAGAGAACAAACACAGAAAGTTAGACAAAATGAGATGGCAGAGGAATATGTCCCAGACGAGGGAACAAGATAAACCCCCAGAAGAACAACTAAGTGAGGTAGAGATAGCCAATCTTCCTGAAAAAGAATTCAGAGTAATGACGGAAAAGATGATCCAAGATCTCAGAAAAAAAATGGAGACACAGGGCTTCCCTGGTGGCGCAGTGGTTGAGAGTCCACCTGCCGATGCAGGGGACACAGGTTCGTGCCCCGGTCTGGGAAGATCCCACATGCCGCAGAGCAGCTGGGCCTGTGGCCCATGGCCGCTGAGCCTGCGCGTCCGGAGCCTGTGCTCCACAACGGGAGAGGCCACAACAGTGAGAGGCCCGCGTACCGCAAAAAAAAAAAATAAAAAAAAAAAATGGAGACACAGACTGGTGAGATACAAGAAATGTTTACGAAGAACCAGAAAATTTAAAAAACAAAGATGAACAGTACAATACTGAAATGAAAAATACACTAAGATGAACCAATACCAGAATAACTGAAGCAGAAGAATGAATAAGTGACCTGGAAGACAGAATGGTGGAAATCACTGCCATGGAACAGAAAAAAGAATGCAAAGAAATGAAGACAGTCTAAGTGACCTCTGGGACAACTTTAAATGTGCCAACATTCACATTATAGGGGTCTCAGAAGGAGAAGAGAGAGAGAAGAGCCTGAAAAAATATCTGAAGAGGTAATACCTGAAAACTTCCCTAACATGAGAAAGGAAACATTCACTCAAGTCCAGGAAGCACAGAGTCCCAGGCAGGATAAACCCAAGGAGGAACACACCGAGACACATACTAATCAAGCTGACAAAAATTAAAGAGAAAGAGAAAATATTAAAAGCAACAAGGGAAAAACAACAAATAACATACAAGGGAATCCCCATAAGGTTATCACCTGACTTTGCAGCAGAAACTGTGCAGGCCACAAGGGGGGCAGGGGTGGGGCACGATATATTTAAAGTGATGAAAGGGAAAAACCTACAATCAAGAATACTTTACGGGCTTCCCTGGTGGCGCAGTGGTTGAGAGTCCGCCTGCCGATGCAGGGGACATGGGTTTGAGCCCTGGTCTGGGAAGATCCCACATGCCACGGAGCAACTAAGCCCGTGCGCCACAACTACTGAGCTTGCACTCTAGAGCCCGCAAGCCACAACTACTAACTCACCTGCTGCAACTACTGAAGCCCGTGCACCTAGAGCCTGTGCTCTGCAACAAGACAAAGCCACTGCAATGAGAAGCTGGCACACCACAATGAAGAGTAGCCCCTGCTCGCCACAACTAGAGAAAGCCTGCGCGCAACAACGAAGACCCAATGCAGCCAAAAATAAATAAAATAAATAAATTTATATTAAAAAATAGAATGTTACAAGAGACAAAAAAGGACACTATGTAATGATCAAGGGATCAATCCAAGAAGATGATATAACAATTGTAAATATATGTGCGCCAAACATAAGAGCACCTCAATATATAAGGCTAACAGCCATAAAAGGAGAAATTGACAGTAACACAATAATAAAGGGAGACCTTAACACCCCAGTTTCAGCAATGGACAGATCATCTAGACAGAAGAGCAATAAGGAAACACAGGCCTTAAATGACACATTAGACCAGATGGACTTAATTGATATTTAGAAAGCATTCCATCCAAAAGCAGCAGAATACACATTTTTCTCATGTGCACATGGAACATTCTCCAGGACTGACCACATGCTTGGCCACAAAGCAAGCCTCGGTGAATTGAAGATAACTGAAATTGTATAAAGCATCTTTTCCGAGCACAATGCTATGAGATTAGAAACCAACTCCAAGAAAAAGAACTGTAAAAACCACAAACACATAGCGACTAAACAATATGCTATTAAACAACCAATGGATCACTGAAGAAATGAAAGAGAAAATCAAAAATATCTAGAGACAAATGAAAACAAAAGCACAACAATCCAAAACCTATGGGATGCAACAAAAGCAGTTCTAAGAGGGAATTTTATAGCAATACAATCTTACCTCAGGAAATAAGAAAAACTTCAAATGAAAACTTAACCCTACAGCTAAAGCAATTAGAGCAAATAAAGAACAAACAAAACCCAAAGTCAGCAGATGAAAAGAAATCATAAAGATCAGAGCAGAAATAAATGAAATAGAGATGAAGAAAACAATAGAAAAGATCAGGGCAGCTAAAAGCTGGTTATCTGAAAAGATAAAACAAAACTGATAAACCTATAGCCAGTCTCATCAAAAACGGAGAGGGTTCAAATCAATAAAATTAGAAATGAAAAAGGAGAAGTTACAACGGACACCACAGAAATACAAAGGATCATAAGAGACTACTGCAAACCAACTGTATGCCAATAAAGTGGAGAACCTGGAAGAAATGGACAAATTCTTAGAAAGGTTCAATCTCCCAACACTGAACCAGGAAGAAATAGAAAATATGAACAGACCAATCAAAAGTACTGAAATTGAAACTGATTAAAAAACTCCCAACAAACAAAAGTCCAGGATCAGATAGCTGCACAGTGAATTCTACCAAACATTCAGAGCAGAGTTAACACCTACCCTTCTGAAACTGTTCCAAAAATTGCAGAGGAAGGAACACTCTCCAACTCATTCTATGAGGCCACCATCACCCTGTTACCAAAACCAGAAAATGATACCACCAAAAGAAGAAAATTACAGGCCAGCATCACTGATAAACATAGATGCAAAAATCCTCAACAAAATACTAGCAAACCATACACCATGATCACGTGGGATTTATCCCAAGGATGCAAGGATTCTTCACTATCCACAAATCAATCAGTGTGATACACCATATTAACAAACTGAAGAATAAAATCCATATGATCATCTTAACAGATGCAGAAAAAGCTTTTGACAAAAGTCAACACCGGAGACGAGGGGAAGATGGCGGAAGAGTAAGACGCGGAGATCACCTTCCTCCCCACAGATACACCACAAATACATCTACACGTGGAACAACTCCTACAGAACACCTACTGAACGCTGGCAGAAGACCTCAGACCTCCCAAAAGGCAAGAAACCCCCCACGTACCTGGACAGGGAAAAAGAAAAAACAGAGACAAAAGAATAGGGACGGGACCTGCACCAGTGGGAGGGAGCCGTGAAGGAGGAAAGGTTTCCACACACTAGGAAGCCCCTTCGCGGGCAGAGACTGCGGGTGGCGGAGGGGGGAAGCTTCGGAGCCACTGAGGAGAGCTCAGCAACAGGGGTGCGGAGGGCAAAGCGGGGAGATTCCAGCACAGAAGATGGGTGCCGACTGGCACTCACCAGCCCGAGAGGCTTGTCTGCTCACCTGCTGGGGCGGGCGGGGCTGGGAGCTGAGGCCCGGGCTTCGGTCGGATCGCAGGGAGAGGACTGGGGTTGGCGGCGTGAGCACAGCCCGCAGGGGGTTAGTGCGCCACGGCTAGCCGGGAGGGAGTCCGGGGAAAAGTCTGGAGCTGCCAAAGAGGCAAGAGACTTTTTCTTCCCTCTTTGTTTCCTGGTGCACGAGGAGAGGGGATTAAGAGCGCTGCTTAAAGGAGCTCCAGAGACTGGCGCGAGCCGCTGCTAACAGCGCGGACCCCAGAGACGGGCGCGAGACGCTAAGGCCACTGCTGCCGCCACGAAGAAGCCTGTGTGCGAGCACAGGTCACTATCCACACCCCGCTTCCGGGGAGCCTGTGCAGCCCACCACTGCCAGGGTTCCGGGATCCAGGGACAACTCTCCCGGGAGAACGCACGGCGCGCCTCAGGCTGGTGCAATGTCACGTGGCCTCTGCCGCCGCAGGCCCGCCCCCAACTCCGTGCCCCGCCCTCTCCCCCGGCATGAGTGAGCCAGAGTCCCCGAATCAGCTTTAACCCCAACCCCATCCTGTCTGAGCAAAGAACAGACGCCCTCCGGCGACCTACACGCAGAGGCAGGGCCAAATCCAAAGCCGAGCCCCTGGGAGCTGTGAGAACAAAGAAGAGAAAGGGAAATTTCTCCCAACAGCCCCAGGAGCAGTGGATTAAAGCTCCACAATCAACTAGATGTACCCTGCATCTGTGGAATACATGAATAGACAACGAATCATCCCAAATTAAGGAGGTGGACGTTCAGAGCAAGATTTATGATTTTTTCCCCTTTTCCTCTTTTTGTGAGTGTGTATGTGTATGCTTCTGTGTGAGATTTTGTCTGTATAGCTTTGCTTCCACCATTTGTCCTAGGGTCCTATCCGTCCGTTTTTTTCCTCTTATTATTTTATTTTAATAACTTTATTATATTTTATCTTACTTTATCTTCCTTCGTTCTTTTTTCCTTCCTTCCCTCCTTCCTTCCTGCCTTCCTCCCACCGTCCCTCCCTCCCTCCTTTCTTTCTTTCTTCCTTCCTTCCTTCCTACTTCTACTAATTCTTTCTCTCTACTTTTTCTCCCTTTTATTCTGAGCCATGTGGATGAAAGGCTCTTGGTGCTGCAGCCAGGAGTCAGTGCTGTGCCTCTGAGGTGGGAGAGCCAACTTCAGGACACTGGTCCAAAAGAGACCTCCCAGCTCCACATAATATCAAATGGCGAAAATCTCCCAGAGATCTCCATCTCAACACCAGCAGCCAGCTTCACTTAACGACCAGCAAGCTACAGTGCTGGACACCCTATGCCAGGCAACTAGCAAGACAGGAACACAACCCCACCCATTAGCAGAGAGGCTGTCTAACATCATAATAAGTCCACAGACACCCCAAAACACACCACCAGACGTGGACCTGCCCACCAGAGAGACAAGATCCAGCCTCGTCCACCAGAACACAGGCACTAGTCCCCTCCACCAGGAAGCCTACACAACCCACTGAACCAACCTTAGCCACTGGGGACAGACACCAAAAACAACGGGAACTACAAACCTGCAGTCTGCAAAAAGGAGACCCCAAGCACAGTAAGTTAAGCAAAATGAGAAGACAGAGAAACAGACCGCAGATGAAGGAGCAAGGTAAAAACCCACCAGACCAAACAAATGAAGAGGAAATAGGCAGTCTACCTGAAAAAGAATTCAGAGTAATGACAGTAGAGATGATCCAAAATCTTGGAAATAGAATGGACAAAATGCAAGAAACATTTAACAAGGACCTAGAAGAACTAAAGATGAAACAAGCAACGATGAACACCACACAATAAATGCAATGAAAAATACTCTAGAAGGGATCAATAGCAGAATAACTGAGGCAGAAGAACGGATAAGTGACCTGGAAGATATAAGAGTGGAAATAACTACCGCAGAGCAGAATAAAGAAAAAAGAATGAAAAGAACTGAGGACAGTCTCAGGGACCTCTGGGACAACATCAAGCGCACCAACATTCAAATTATAGGGCTTCCAGAAGAAGAAGAGAAAAAGGGACTGAGAAAATATTTGAAGAGATTATCATTGAAAACTTCCCTAATACGGGAAAGGAAGTAATTTATCAAGTCCAGGAAGCACAGAGAGTCCCATACAGGATAAAACCAAGGAGAAATACGCCACGACACATATTAATCAAACTGTCAAAAACTAAATACAAAGAAAGCATATTAAAAGCAGCAAGGGAAAAACAACAAATAACACACAAGGGAATCCCCATAAGGTTAACAGCTGATCTTTCAGCAGAAGCTCTGCAAGCCAGAGGGGACTGGCAGGACATATTTAAAGTGATGAAGGAGAAAAACCTGCAACCAAGATTACTCTACCCAGCAAGGATCTCATTCAGATTTGATGGAGAAATTAAAACCTTTACAGACAAGCAAAAGCTGAGAGAGTTCAGAACCACCAAACCAGCTTTACAACAAATGCTAAAGGAACTTCTCTAGGCAAGAAACACAAGAGAAGGAAAAAGACCTAAAATAACAAACCCAAAACAATTTAGAAAATGGGAATAGGAACATACATATCGATAATTACCTTAAATGTAAATGGACTAAATGCTCCCACCAAAAGACACAGATTGGCTGAATGGATACAAAAGCAAGACCCATATATATGCTGTGTACAAGAGACCCACTTCAGACCTAGAGACACATACAGACTGAAAGTAAGGGGATGGAGAAAGATATTCCATGTAAATGGAAACCAAAAGAAAGCTGGAGTAGCAATTCTCGTATCAGACAAAACAGACTTTAAAATAAAGACTACTAGAAGAGACAAAGAAGGACACTACATAATGATCAGGGGATCGATCCAAGAAGAAGATATAACAATTTTAAATATCTATGCACCCAACACAGGAGCACCTCAATACATAAGGCAAAAACTAGCAGCCATAAAAGGGGAAATCGACAGTAACACATTCATAGTAGGGGACTTCAACACCCCACTTTCACCAATGGACAGATCATCCAAAATGAAAATAAATAAGGAAACACAAGCTTTAAATGATACATTAAACAGGATGGACTTAATTGATATTTATAGGACACTCCATCCAAAAACAACAGAATACACATTTTTCTCAAGTGCTCATGGAACATTCTCCAGGATAGATCATATCTTGGGTCACAAATCAAGCCTTGGTAAATTTAAGAAAATTGAAATTGTATCAAGTATCTTTTCCGACCACAACGCTATGAGACTAGATATCAATTACAGGAAAAGATCTGTAAAAATTACAAACACATGGAGGCTAAACAATACACTACTTAATAACGAAGTGATCACTTAAGAAATCAAAGAGGAAATAAAAAAAATACCCAGAAACAAATGACAATGGAGACATGACGATCCCAAACCTATGGGATGTAGCAAAAGCAGTTCTAAGAGGGAAGTTTATAGCAATACAAGCCTACCTCAAGAAACAGGAAATATCTCAAATAAACAACCTAAACTTGCACCTAAAGCAACAGAGAAAGAAGAACAAAAAAACCCCAGAGTTAGCAGAAGGAAAGAAATCATAAAAATCAGATCAGAAATAAATGAAAAAGAAATGAAGGAAACAATAGCAAAGATCAATAAAACTAAAAGCTGGTTCTTTGAGAAGATAAACAAAATAGATAAACCATTAGCCAGACTCATCAAGAAAAAAAGGGAGAAGACTCAAATCAATAGAATCAGAAATGAAAAAGGAGAAGTAACAACTGACACTGCAGAAATAAAAAAAATCATGAGGGATTACTACAAGCAACTCTATGCCAATAAAATGGACAATCTGGAAGAAATGGACAAATTCTTAGAAATGCACAAACTGCCAAGACTGAATCAGGAAGAAATAGAAAATATGAACAGACCAATCACAAACACTGAAATTGAAACTGTGATTAAAAATCTTCCAACAAACAAAAGCCCAGGACCAGATGGCTTCACAGGCGAATTCTATCAAACATTTAGAGAAGAGCTAACACCTATTCTTCTCAAACTCTTCCAAAATATAGCAGAGGGAGGAACACTCCCAAACTCATTCTACGAGGCCACCATCACCTTGATACCAAAACCAGACAAGGATGTCACAAAGAAAGAAAACTACAGGCCAATATCACTGATGAACATAGATGCAAAAATCCTCAACAAAATACTAGCAAACAGAATCCAACAGCACATTAAAAGGATCATACACCATGATCAAGTGGGGTTTATTCCAGGAATGCAAGGATTCTTCAATATACGCAAATCTATCAATGTGATTAACCATATTAACAAATTGAAGGAGAAAAACCATATGATCATCTCAATAGATGCAGAGAAAGCTTTTGACAAAATTCAACACCCATTTATGATAAAAACCCTGCAGAAAGTAGGTGTAGAGGGAACTTTCCTCAATATAATAAAGGCCGTATATGACAAGCCCACAGCCAACATCATCCTCAATGGCGAAAAACTGAAAGCATTTCCACTAAGGTCAGGAACAAGACAAGGTTGCCCACTCTCACCACTCTTATTCAACATAGTTTTGGAAGTTTTAGCCACAGCAATCAGAGAAGAAAAGGAAATAAAAGGAATCCAAATCGGAAAAGAAGAAGTAAAGCTGTCACTGTTTGCAGATGACATGATACTATACATAGAGAATCCTAAAGATGCTACCAGAAAACTACTAGAGCTAATCAATGAATTTGGTAAAGTAGCAGGATACAAAATTAATGCACAGAAATCTCTGGCATTCCTATATACTAACGATGAAAAATCTGAAAGTGAAATCAAGAAAACACTCCCATTTACCATTGCAACAAAAAGAATAAAATATCTAGGAATAAACCTACCTAAGGAGACAAAAGACCTGTATGCAGAAAATTATAAGACACTGATGAAAGAAATTAAAGATGATACAAACAGATGGAGAGATATACCATGTTCTTGGATTGGAAGAATCAACATTGTGAAAATGACTCTACTCCCCAAAGCAATCTATAGATTCAATGCAATCCCTATCAAACTACCACTGGCATTTTTCACAGAACTAGAACAAAAAATTTCACAATTTGTATGGAAACACAAAAGACCCCGAATAGCCAAAGCAATCTTGAGAACAAAAAATGGAGCTGGAGGAATCAGGCTGCCTGACTTCAGACTATACTACAAAGCTACAGTAATCAAGACAGTATGGTACTGGCACAAAAACAGAAAGATAGATCAATGGAATAGGATAGAAAGCCCAGAGATAAACCCATGCACATATGGTCACCTTATCTTTGATAAAGGTGGCAGGAATATACAGTGGAGAAAGGACAGCCCCTTCAATAAGTGGTGCTGGGAAAACTGGACAGGTACATGTAAAAGTATGAGATTAGATCACTCCCTAACACCATACACAAAAATAAGCTCAAAATGGATTAAAGACCTAAATGTAAGGCCAGAAACTATCAAACTCTTAGAGGAAAACATAGGCAGAACACTCTATGACATAAATCACAGCAAGATCCTTCTTGACCCATCTCCTAGAGTAATGGAGATAAAAACAAAAATAAACAAATGGGACCTAATGAAACTTCAAAGCTTTTGCACAGCAAAGGAAACCATAAACAAGACCAAAAGACAGCCCTCAGAATGGGAGAAAATATTTGCAAATGAATCAACTGACAAAGGATTAATCTCTAAAATTTACAGGCAGCTCATGCAGCTCAATAACAAAAAAATAAACAACCCAATCCAAAAATGGGCAGAAGACCTAAATAGACATTTCTCCAAAGAAGATATACAGACTGCCAACAAACACATGAAAGAATGCTCAACATCATTAATCATTAGAGAAATGCAAATCAAAACTACAATGAGATATCATCTCACACCAGTCAGAATGGCCATCATCAAAAAATCTAGAAACAATAAATGCTGGAGAGGGTGTGGAGAAAAGGGAACACTCTTGCACTGCTGGTGGGAATGTGAATTGGTTCAGCCACTATGGAGAACAGTATGGAGGTTCCTTAAAAAACTACAAATAGAACTACCATATGACCCAGCAATCCCACTACTAGGTATATACCCTGAGGAAACCAGAATTCAGAAAGAGTCATGTACCAAAATGTTCATTGCAGCTCTATTTACAATAGCCCGGAGATGGAAACAACCTAAGTGCCCGTCGTCGGATGAATGGATAAAGAAGATGTGGCACATATATACAATGGAATATTACTCAGCCATAAAAAGAAACGAAATTGAGCTATTTGTAATGAGGTGGATAGATCTAGAGTCTGTCATACAGAGTGAAGTAAGTCAGAAAGAGAAAGACAAATACCGTATGCTAACACATATATATGGAATTTAAGAAAAAAAAATGTCATGAAGAACCTAGGGGTAAGACAGGAATAAAGACACAGACCTACTAGAGAACGGACTTGAGGATATGGGGAGGGGGAAGGGTGAGCTGTGACAAAGCGAGAGAGAGGCATGGACATATATACACTACCAAACGTAAGGTAGATAGCTAGTGGGAAGCAGCCGCATAGCACAGGGAGATCAGCTTCGTGCTTTGTGACCGCCTGGAGGGGTGGGATAGGGAGGGTGGGAGGGAGGGAGGCGCAAGAGGGAAGAGATATGGGAACATCTGTATATGTATAACTGAGTCACTTTGTTATAAAGCAGAAACTAACACACCATTGTAAGGCAATTATACCCCAATAAAGATGTTAAAAAAAAATAGACACATCAAATTTCAAAAAAAAAAAAAAAAAGTCAACACTCATTTATGATAAAAACTCTCCAGAAAGTGGGCAGAGAGGGAGCCTACCTCAACATAATAAAGGTCATATATGACAAAACCACAGCAAACATCACTCTCAGTGGTGAAAAGTTGACAGCATTTCCTCTAAGATCAGGAACAAGACAAGGCCGTCCACTCTCGCCACTTTTATTCAAGACAGTTTTGGAAGTCCTAGCCATGGTTATCAGAGAAGAAAAAGAAATAAAAGGAATCCACATTGGAAAAGAAAGTTAAACCGTCACTGTTTGCTGATGACATGATACTAAATATAAAAAATCCTAAAGAGGTTACCAGAAAACTCCTAGAGCCCGTCAGTGAATCTGGTAAAGTTGCAGGATACAAAATTAATACACAGAAATCTCTTGCATTTCTTAAGAATGGAAGATCAGAAATAGAAATTAAGGAAACAATCCCACTTATCGTTGCAATAAAAAAGAATAAAATACCTAGGAATAAACCTACCTAAGGAGGCAAAAGATCTGTACCCTGAAAACTATAAGACACAGATGAACAAAACTGAAGATGACACGAACAGGTGGAAAGATACACCATGTTCTTGGATTGGAAGAATCAATATTGTCAAAATGAATATACTACCCAAGGCAATCTACAGATTCAACCCAATCGCTATTAAATTACCAATGACATGTTTCACAGAACTACAACAAAAACAACAAAATCTTAAAATTTGTTTGGAAACACATAAGACCCCGAATGGCCAAAGCAATCCTGAGAAAGAAAAATGGAGCTGGAAGAATCAGGCTCCCTGTCCTCAGACTGTACTACAAAGCTACAGTAATCAAGACAATACGGTACTGGCACAAAAACAGCAATATAGATCAATGGAACAGGATAGAAAGCACAGAAATCAACCCATGCTCCTATGGTCAATTAATCTATGACAAAGAAGGCAAGACCATATGATGGAGAAAAGACAGTCTCTTCAATAAGTGGTGCTGGGAAAACTGAACAGCTACAGTCAAAGAATGAAATTAGAACACTCCCTAACCCCATACACAAAAATAAACTCAAAATGGATTAAAGACCTAAATGTAAGACCAGATACTATAAAACTCTTAGAGGAAAACATAGGAAGAACACGCTTGGAAGAAATGCTTGGACAGCAATATCTTTTTGGATCCACTTCCTAGTGTAATGAAAATAAAACCAAAAATAAACAAATGGGACCTAACTAAATTTAAAAGCTTTTGCACAGCAAAGGAAACCATAAACAAAAGAAAAAAACCCATTTTCTCCCACAGAATGGGAGAAAATATTTGCAATCAAAGTGACCGACAAGGGGTTAATCTGCAAAATATACAAACAGCGCATGCAGCTCAATATCAAAAAAACAACAGAATAAAAAAATGAGAAAACCTAAATAGATATTTCTTCAAAAAGACATACAGATGGCCAAAAAGCACAAGAAAAGATGCTCAACATTGCTAATTATTAGAGAAATGCATATCAAATTACCATGAGGTATCATCTGACACCGGTCAGAATGGCCATCATCAAAAAGTCTACAAACAATAAATGCTGGAGAGGGTGTGGAGAAAAGGGAACCCTCTTGCACTGTTGGTGGGAATGTAAACTGATACAGCCACTATGGAGAACAGTATGGAGGTTCCTTAAAAAACTAAAAATAGAGCTGCCCATATGATCCAGCAACCCCACTCCTAGGTATATATCCTCAGAAAACTATCGTTCAAAAAGATGCATGTGCCCCCGTGTTCACAGCAGCACCATTTACAATAGCCAACACATGGAAACAACCTAAATGTCCATCGACAGAGGAATGGATAAAGAAGATGTGGTACATACATACAACAGAATATTACTCCGCAGAAAAAGGAATGAAATAATGCCATTTGCAGCAACATGATGCACCTAGAGATTATAGACTATACTTACTAAATGAAGCAAGTCACACAGAAAAAGACAAGTATCATACGATATCACTTATATATGGAATCTAAAAAAAATGATACAAATGAACCTATTTACAAAACAGAAACAAGACTCACAGACTTCGATAACAAACTTATGGTTACCAAAGGGGAAAGGTGGGGGAAAGGATAAATTAGTAGGAGTTTGGGACTGACATATACACACTACTATATATAAAACAGATAATCAACAAGGACCTAGTGTATAGCACAGGCAACTCTACTCCATACTCCGTAAGGACCTGTATGGGAAAAGACTCTGAGAAGGAGTGGATAGATGTATATGTATAACTGACTCACTTTGCTGTACACCTGAGAGTAACACATGGTAAATCAACTGTACTCCAATATAAAATAAAAAATCAAAAAAAAATTAATAATATATTTTAGTTAACCTAACAGATCCAACCTACTGTTTTAAGAACATAAAGAATCATCAAGGAGATATTTCGTATCATTAAACACAAAGTCTGAAACCACGTACTTCCTTTAACACCACAGCACTCAGACCGGCTGCACTCCAGCACAGCTCCAGACAGTGGCGTGTGGGCGTCTGTGTACACACCTACACGTGCAGACACGCGTGTCCGTGAACGTGCACAGAGACGCTCTGGGCTTAGCGGCGATGATGGTGGTGGTAAGGAGAATGACGGCTATGGTAAAGGAGCTCTTCCTAAGTGCCAGGTACTGAGCCAAGTGCTTCCCGTGCACTAACCCCATCCGTTGTCCCTTACTGGGGAGGAGCTACTGTCACACCCACTTCAGCGGGGCTGCTCGGAGGGGCAGAGCCAGGGTGTGAGCCCGGGAGTCCGGTCCCAGCACGCCCACCTCGCAGGGACCGCTCAGTACCCTGAGGCCGGCAGGCTGTGGCTTTTCTCACAGGGACCCTGGATCCTGCAACGGCACAGGCGGCTGGGCCTCCGAGGGCAGAGCTGGCCCCTCTCAGGCCGGGGTCCTGTCTCCACTGAGTCCCTGGGGGCACAGGTTCATGCAGGAACAGCCCTCCCTAGCGGGGCCCCAGAGCCACAGATGGTGCTGGAAACCAGGCAGGGCAGTCAGCGCTGCGCGGCCAGGAGCGAGGCGTGGGTGGATAGCGGAGGGGAGGGCGGGCGGACCCCTCGGGACTGTCAACCAGACCCGCCCCCACCCAGGCCTCCTCGGCCTGTCCTGCAGGAGACACAGCACAGGCGCTGGTGGCCACGGGGGCAGCACGTGGCCAGGCCTGGTGCCCCGGGACTCTCCTTCCTAGGGGCTGAGAACAGCTGCAGCCCGGGTGTGCCCATCCTTGCGCCTCGCGGGCCCACTCCCGCCACACGCCAGTGGCTTCGCTGAGAAGCCGCCTCTACCGTCAGCCAGTTGATATCCTCACTCAAGAGATGCTCTTTGACGCTGTGTGTTTTGCAGGATCCTGTGCCTTTGCTAGAAATTTTGGGGCATGAACTTGTCTGGGGCCAAATAATTATTCCTTCTGCCTGTCTCATCTGACTGGAGATCCTGCCCTGCCCCCACCAGGGCTTCTCCCCTCTGCACGCCAACCCCACACTGCACCCCGAGAGGCCAGTGGGAGCGGTGGAAAGGTCTCCCGACTGCCGGCCCAGAGCCTGGACCCCGCCCTGCGTGCCCTGCTTTCGCTGCCGAGCCCCCCACCTGATCCACGCTCCGCCAGGGCCGCGTGAGCCCGCAGAAGGGCCTCCCCTGGTTGACTCGCATTCCTATCTTACACACGGGCACACCGAGGCCAGGAGGGGCCACGGAAGGTGGCTCCTGTCCTTGCCAAGTGCCCCGAGGGCAAAGGGAGAAGAGCCGCCGGGCTCCCAGTCAGTGTGAGATGCGGCGAGACGGCTGCTGGGGCCCGGCTGGGGCCCTGACCCCGGAGCACCTGCCACTGTGGCAACAAGGCCCTCCCCATCCCGAGCACCTCAGAGCATCCTCTCACCCGTCCTCTCCCGAAGGGCGGCAGGGGAGGGAATCACAAACGGCCGCCACCTGGCAAGCAGACAAAAGGAGGACCAAGAAGCAGGCACAGGCCAAAGCCAGAGCGTCGGGAGGTCCCAGGCCCCGTAGTGGCCACGCGGCACGGGGTCAGGACCCCCTGGTGGTGGTGCCGCCGCGTGGCAGCGTCCAGCGGCTCAGGTGAAACTGGGCCGAGCGCCTCGCGCTTGGCACTCGTGAGGCCACACCAGCGCCCCGTTGTTCACTGCTCCCAGAACTCATCCCTACATCGTGACCCACAGGCACCCTGGGGGCCGGGCAGGCTCTGTCCCCAGGCCCAGCCCCCGCTGTGCTTCTAGGGCCTCAGAGCTGCAATGGCTCTCACGCCACTGGCGTGCGACCCAGCACTCAGGTGACTCACCTAGTCTGCAGCTCCTCCTGTAAAACGGGCCGGGTCTCACCCCCCGCCCGCTCTGTCACGTGTGGCTCAGATGAGCTGAGGTTTGCAAACTCGACAGCGTGTGGGTATGTGACAGATTTTGGGTTTTTTGGCCGTGTGGCTTGCAGGATCTTAGCTCCCCGAGTAGGGATGGAACCCGTGCCCCCTGCAGTGGAAGCACAGAGTCCTAACCACCGGACCACCAGGGCAGTCCCGGTATGTGACAGATTAATGCTGCTCTGATGTTTCATTTTTTCTGAATGTTCCTAGGTCCATCCAAGACCCTCTGATTTCATGAGAAGGAAAATATCATAGATACTCTCGTGACCCCCGGCCCCTGTAGGTTACAGAGTAACCATTACCACTCCTCCTAAGATCCGGCTCCCGGTGAAAAGACACACAAACATTCGAGCTTCCTGCACAACTGCCCCATCCTGAGCCCCTCCCCTCCCGAGAGGGACTGTGAGAGGCGTGTGTGCATGTGTCTAATTACAGTTACTGTATTTGCTTTGCAGAACTGTTTATACCCAAAGCTATGAAAGACGTAATAAAAAGAAAAACCTATGCTTTTAAAGCACCTCCAAAGCTCATCTTACCTTCCCTACGTTGTAATGCATCCCTGGGGGCTGCCCCCACATCCTCCAGAGGCCCAGCACACACTTCCCCAGGCGGGACACGCCCCTGCCACCTCTAGTGCTTCCCTGCCCGACGACACTGGCACTGGGGCCGAGGCCTGCAGAGGCCGGGCCTGGCCTCATCCCTCCGGGGCCCTGGAGCCACAGTGTGGCACTGAAGGGCTTTGGGGCCCTTTCCCAGGCCAGGCAGAGGGGCGCCCACACTGGGGAGAGAATACGCAGCTTCTGTCCAGCTCCGGGGATGCCTCTGGCTATCGGGCAGCAGAAGCAGAGGCCAGGGATCCAGGGCGCCTCCAGTCCTCCTCCCTGCCCCCCGACGGCGGGCCCAGGCCACATACCAGGATGTCCAAACAGGCCGCCTTCAGCAGGGTGATCTGGTCTGCGATGGTCAAGCCGGTGAAGCCTGGCAGACGCTTAGCAAACTCCACGATCTTAATAATGCACTTGGTAGCCAGTTCACTGAACTTGTCCCAGAGGCCCAGATCCAGTCGGACTCGATGGTCGGCACTGGAATTCTACGAAGGAGAGAAAACACCGTCAGGGGTAGTTGTGGGAAGCCAAGTGGAAGGCAGGGGACCGAACACGTTTCCCATCGAAGGTGCTGACAATTCACTCTTCACAGGGGGCCTCCGGAAGGTGGGGGAGAGTCGACCTTTTTTAGCTTAGCGTCATTTTTTTAAAATGCTCAAAATCTCAACCCTGTGCCGCTGGATAATCAACTAACAGATGCGGGAACCTCTGGTCAGCGATCACTCCGGCTAGTAAATGAAGCAAACGGGGGGAGGAGCCACTACTTGTAACCTGGATGGACTAGTGGCTCTGCCACCTCAGGAGAGCCGAGACGAACCGTGGGAAGAGAGGTCCTTCCTGAGATGCTGGATCCAACCATGCCTGACCCACACCAGGATTTTATTTTTTAGTCTAAGTCCGTTTGAGTTTGGTTTCTATCACCTGCAACAGGAAGAATTCTAACTAACGTTCAGTTACAGCTTGAGATGGTTTAGGTGTGAGAGCTTCACGTTCTCCACCCAAAGAACGGTCACGACGTAGAGAAGGGGGCCCGCCTCCACGGCCACCAACGCCTCCCACCTGGATTACTGCCACAGCTCCTCACGGGTCGCCCTCACTCTACCCTGACCTCCGCATGCTCTGTTCTTTTACCAGAGGAATAAAGGGATCCTTCAAAAACACAAGTCAGAGCAAGTCACTGTGCTGCTCAAAATCAGCAGTGAACTCTCACCTCACTCAGACGGAAAGGCAAAGTCCTCTCCGCGGCCTGCAAGGCTGGCCGGCTCTCTCGCGTCTCCCCCAGCTCCACAGGGCCCTGCTGTCCCGCACAAGCGGGCGCGCCCCTCCCCCCGGCCTGCTCTGCCCGCAGACATGCCCCTCATTCCTTCCCGCTGGGCAAACCTGAGCCCCCGCCCGACGACTCTGTGGACCCCACACCTGCTCCGCGGTCCCAGCCCGCAGCCCCCGACGCACACTCTCGTTTACTTCCTGCCTCACTGTCACTGCCGCGTCCTCGGTGTCCAACAGCGCCCGGTATACAGCAGGGGCTCAAAACGTTTGTTGAGTGAATGAGTCAGTGAATGAGGCTTCCATTAGTCCACGCTCGTGTAGGATGTCTCAGGGCAACCACCACGCGGGGACGAGGCTGCCCTGGGCTGGGACCTCTGGCGGCCCCGGGGGGTGCCAGACGTGTAGCAACTGGCAAGGTCGAGGCTGGCGCTTGGGCCCCTGATACCTAGGGACATATCCACGGAGTCTATAAAATGAGCTGTGTTTTTCTTGTTTTTGTTTTTTTGCGGTACGCGGGCCTCTCACTGTCGTGGCCTCTCCCGTTGCGGAGCACAGGCTCCGGACGCGCAGGCTCAGCGGCCATGGCTCACGGGCCCAGCCGCTCCGCGGCACGTGGGATCTTCCCGGACCGGGGCACGAACCCGCGTCCCCTGCATCGGCAGGCGGACTCGCAACCACTGCGCCACCAGGGAAGCCCTGACCTGTGTTTTTAAGGTTGGCAGGGAAGCTGAAAGGGAAGTTTGCATATGGGGTGGCACAGAGGCCCTAAAACAGGTGGAGGCTGGCTGCCCCCTGGTGCTCCTGCGGGAAGGGCCAGCGTCCTGCCCGTCACTTCACCCCATCCGTCCCCAAGGACCTGGGGACACAGTGCACCCGGAGGAGCTTGAGCCCAAGCGTGTGGCCACTGCGTCTGTAATTCAACATAATCGTCGGCTCGCCTGGTTTGTGGGAAGATGACGCGGGAGGGGAGGGGCACAGAGGTGAGTGGACAGCAGGAAGTCACGTCACAGCAGCGCCCATCCACTGCCCGGCCCAGCACGTGTGAACATAGCCTCCATCAGCCTCGTACGAGGAGACTTCATCACGCACCGGGCCCGCCATCCTTCTATTAAAAGTAATGCACAGCCGTCTTAACGGCATGTGAATCTAACTCACCACCATGCAAACCGAAGGGAAGAGGCAGTTGAGAAAACACAGAATAACCTGGCGACTTATCGTTCCGGTTGCTGGACTCACACGGCATGAGCTTAATGGCTTATACGCTATCCTCCAGCGCAGACAGTGCAGAGCTCGGCCCATCTGGGGGGAGTGAAGGCGGTTAGGGGGGCCCTGGGTGGGGGCCGATCCCGAAACCAGGGGAGGGGGAGAAAGGGAAAGGCTCAGGCTGGGAGGGGCCTCGCCGGCAGCTCAGGGGAGTGGGACTACAGCAGAGGGGCAGAGGCAGCCGCTGCCCCCCGGGCCCCCCCGAGCAGCGGCGAAGCCCAACCCCACCACGAGATCCAGTTAAAGGGCCATTTTGGTCAAGCAAACGGACCTCTTCCCGCTGCCGTGCGCTTCTCTGCTGCTTCTCTGACTGGCTACTTTCAGAACGAGGCCCGTAAATGGAGGTGGAATCGTGGTGTCTTTAAGCCCGTCTGTGGCAGCTGCAGGCACTACAGTGCTTCGGCCAGGGCTGCTTGTCCTTTTCAGCCAAGGAGGAAATGCAGAAAGTCTTAAAAGGAACGAGCAGCTAAGGTTCCCAGGGGTGGCTGGAACACCGGGGGCCCGGGTCCAGAGTCTCTGCCCCCGCGACCGTCCTGAGAAGCTGATGTCCTTTCAAGCTCCACCTGTAGAATGCTCCCGGCGTCCACGGCCCACTTCTCCACTGGGCATGCTTCTCCTGGAACAAGCCCTCCTCCGGGGCTCACCAGGAGCCAGGCCCTGTTCTGAGCGCTTTATGATGAACTCCCTCTAGTTCTCGGGACACCCTCACCTGGCAGCTGCGTCAGTGCCCACCGGCCAGCACAGAGGCAGCTTCTGCTGCGGCCCTGGGCCCACCCTCTCGGGGCACCGCACGGCCTGAACTTTGTCTCTGGAAGCCTGTCCCCTGGTGAGAAACCCCAGAGGCTGAAAGATTCTTGGCATCGCCAGGACAAGGACATGATGTGCGGGCCGGCGTCCGCGGTCCACAGACACACGCCAACTGCCAGCTGGGCACGTCCATCCGCAGGAAGACGACACACAGAGGCCCCAACACACACGCCATGTGGTACTGAGACCTGGACGCTTCTAACCATGTGGCAACCGCCCTGCCACTGAGGGGCAGAGACAGGGATGGGGCAGGGGCAGGGCTCTGAGGGCCCCCAAGTGTTTCCTGGATGTCTGGGTAGAAGTGAGGGAGACGGTGCAGGACTTCCCTGAAGCTAATGCTTCAGGGGTGCTCCTGGACCCCTCCCCGCCCCCAAGATGCCTGGGCCAGGACAGGAGCTGGAGGGGCCCCTCTGGACAGCCAGGTGGTCTCAGAATGCAGGGGCCTTGGTGGAGGGCAGGGTGTGGGCTGGGGGAACCAGCTGCAAGATGGAGGGTGTCCAGCGTTCCACATGCTAGATTCGGGGTGGCTTCGTGATCCTTTGGGTGGATTAAGGGCTCCTCACATCTCTACAGCCCCACCTCCTGAGCCCTTGGAGGGCAGCCCGTGTCCCGCAGGGCCTGTGAGGGGGTGCACAGCCGCACATGGCGGGAAGCGGGAGCAGACAGCCCAGGCTGGGCCGTGCCCCCGGGAGACTGCCTTGCTGTCCTGGCTACACTTAACGCTGCCAGGACTGGGCATGTGGCTCCAAGAAATGGCAAAGCATTCATACAGAGTCAGGAGGAGGACACCTGTCCGTTCTGTATGTCTCTGGGCCAGAAACAGTACAGGGCGCGCCAGTATGCTTTCCTCATCGACCCTCCCCGGCAGCCCCACGAGGGAGTCACAGCTCCGACTCCCGTTACACAGATGATGAGCTGGGCTCCAGCGACGACGCCAAGGTCATGGAGCTCCCAAGCAGCACAGGCAAGATGTGAACCTGGGCCTAGGAAGCCCTAAAGCCTGGATGCCAGGGTCACGGTCGCCGACGGAGCAGAGCAAACACCCCCAGAGCTGGGCTGTGTACTCTTTGGAGAGTGGATCGTCCATAGCCCCACCCTGGTCCCCAGAGTCCCCCCTTGCTCCCTTGCTTTTCAGGAAGGTCACTGGTCAGAAGCCTCGCCAAAGAGCCCAGCGCTGAGCCTGCAGGTGAGCAGCCTGTCCAGGCCCAGGCGTGGAGGGTGGGTGCCAGCTTCCTATCCTCCCCTCCCGTTTCTGGGTCCTGACCAGGGTCCCAAATCGACCCTAATCAGGAAGAAAAAGGAGCTACTCTTTCAACGATCTGTAGGCGGGCAGCTAGCTGCCTTTCTAATTCCTCCCTGCCCATTTATTCCAAAGCCACCTGACAGGGATGCCAGCCGGGCAAAGGCACCGAAGTCCCCTCGCAGTGGAAGCAGCTGCCCGTTGACAAGCTCCTTATGGAAAGCGCTCGCCCCATGGCCACGTGCCTGCAAAGGATGCGTCATGGCTGCTGCTCTTTATTTACACCTGCGCCTACTTCCCGAAAGGACTGCGAGTTGCTTACAATAAAAACAGAGCTAGATCTGTGCACAGAGAGAAGGGCTGGAGGAAGCAGCAGCGCCTGCAGGGCGTCAGGCCGCCCCGTGGTTAGGGATCGTCTGTCCCCTGGAGACGGGAAGGGTACGGCCACTTTCCCTGCTGGATCCAAAGAGGCGCAGAAAGCCCCTGCAAAGCGCTTAGGACTAAGGGCCCTCACTGGGGACCAAGGGGGCAGGGAAGGGGCGCTGGTGGCTCTCGGGGAAGCCCCTGCCTGGGGCTGGGAGCAGACCCTGAGACTAGGATTCCAATGCGAGCAGCTTATGTGGGCAGAGGTCCTGGGAAGCACTGGGAGAGGACTAGGGAAGGGCCGTGGGCACCGGGCTCCACCTTGTTGGACAGCTTTGGGAGCCGTCGGGCCGCGGCTGCTCCCAGGAGTGTCGACCCCGCCCCCCCGCCCCGTGTGAAGCACGCTGCCCCACAGGCGCAAAAAGCCTCGAGGTAGCGTCGTGGGGCTGCAGGATGAGCCACGGGGATGCGGGATGCCGGCAGGGCCCTGACAGAGGCGGGGCAGCGGCCCCACCGGCCTGGAAGCAGGTGAAATCAGACCTCGGGCACAAAGAGAATCCAGAAGGAGAGGCTGTCGGATTCCGCCAGGAGGCCTGGGGGAGGCAAGGTGGGGAAGGGCCCTGAGAGGCTGACCGGAGTCCCTGGCTGTGCTGACCCGCAGAGGGACGACGGTCCTGAGAGGGCGCTTTGGTCCCAGGCCGCACCAGGGCGTGTGTAATTGTGTTTGCCCTGCCCTCCTCCAGACCAGAGTGGCGGCCACTTCACCTGGTGACCAGGTGAGGCAGAGTCTGGGGCACGGACGAGGCCACCCTGACACCCCAACCCGGGGAAGAGGGCCGGGGCCCCTGGAGGGCAGCAAATGACCCCACGGGTTGTCTCTCACTGCGGGACCTGGCTTACAAGTTTCCACCTCCAGGAAGCCCTTCCTGCTGGGACTGTTCTCTTTTACTCTGTCTTCTGGAGGGAAAGTTGATTTATCCCTGGGTAACAGCCCCGTCCTCCTAGCTAGACGCCTGGTGTCCCCCGTCTCCACCCTGCCTTGTCACCCACCCTCCTGAGACACGGTGTGCCATGTGGGGTTAGAAGAGCTGCCCCGGAATCAGACTGCCCACGTCCAAAGACACCCGCTGGCTACGGGGCGTGGGGAAAGTGACTTATTCCTCTGTCATACGGGGCGCTGCGCCCGCCTCGCGTTGCCTCCGTAAGGAGTAAAAGAATTCACACAGCGAGAGTACGTAGCGCGGCCCGTGGTACGGAGGAAACGCTCAGTGAGTACTGGCTGTAATAATGATGACTGTAACAATAAAGACTCCTGATCACAAACTGTCGACTTCTCTCCACCACTTCTGACTGAAATTCAAAAACGGGGCTGAGGGAAGTGAAGTAACGTGCAGACGGTCGCACGGCTGGTTGGCGGCAGAGCAGGATTTAAACCACATCCATTCCTAGCACCCCTGCTCCTGACTCACGGCGTCACCCGCCACCCAGGTCTCCGGGCCTGCCTTCCCTTGCAGGCCGATCTCAAGGCTTTCGGTGCCGCCCCGTCCTGTGTCCGCTATGGGCTGGGTGGCGCCCCTGTGCACAACAGGGACTCGTCCGCTGAGTCAACAGCAGGCCAGGTCAGCAGCTTCACAGACTGGCCAGCGTCTCTCCTTGTCCCTGACACCAGGGCCTGGGGGCCCAGAAAATCGTCCTGGGCCTCACTACTCGAAGTACGCTTGGAGCCTTTGCTACTCGGGACAGAGTGTGGTCTGCAGCCCAGCAGCACCTGGGAGCCTGGGAGCAGCTCCCGCCCACACCTGCTGA
>NW_006792323.1:1279639-1280815 GCF_000442215.2 Lipotes vexillifer | reverse complement strand
TAGCTGCCAGGTGCTCTGTAAGCTGGCGGAGGCCTGGGGAGCAAGCTCCAGGTCCTCCTCCAGGCAGCTCAGCCAGGGGACTTGCGGCTAAGTCCAGCGCCAGCTCTTTAGAAGCTGGTGCCGCGCACCGTGCAGCCTCGGGGCCCCACTTGTTGTTCTTAGGCTCCGCCCACATCAGCATTTCACCTTTTTATCCCCACGACCTCCCCTACTATTCTTTTTCTAGCACGTCTCAGTCCACCAAACCAGCAAACGCCGCAACACTTGGATTTTTAAAAAGCGCGTCTACCAGCATCTTGGGCGGGCAACGTGAGCCACTGAAGAGGCCAGAACAACATTCTAGTTGCACTCACTCATTCAGTCGACAAATATTATTGAACACCGCATGCTGGGAATACACGTCAGCGCACAAAACACATGCAAGAGCCACTAAAAAATTAAAGTACCTAAAGACATCTCCACCAGCACATCCAGGCCAGCCGACAAGGCCTCCTGCCTTGTGACCTCACCTGTCCCCCACCCCCTTCTCTTCACTTCTCCCTCAGCGAGGCCATTCCCAGGGGAGCACAGGGAGCAGAGGGGGACATCCCAGCTCGGTCCCCCTTCGCTTTCCCAGCCCCCCGCCCAGACCTTCTGTGGAGCCAGAACCTGGGCGGAGAAGGCCCAGTCCCCCGGGCGGGCTCTTCCAGCTGGAGAGGGGACCGTGAAAGGCTCAGCCCGGCCCTCCGTCCCCGCTAGGCTCTGCACCGGCGTCCGCCGCTGGGACCCCCGGCCGCCTCCCTGGCCCTCCTCGGCCCCTTCACGCGGCTGTGGGTCCCCGCGAGCAGCAGCCACATCTCACTCACCCTGGCCTGGAGCCTCGCACGTGCCCAACCTGTGCGTCCTGACCGAGCGGGAGGAAACGCCCACCCTACTCAGCGGCTGCTGCGACCCCGGCCCGGAGGACCGTCCGCGGCGTCTCCTTCCTCGGCCCGGGCCTGCCAGGCTCGGGGCGGGGAGCGTGCTCACGTGCGTCTGCGTGCGAGTGCGAGTGCGCGTGCGCGGCGGGGTGGGCGGGGCCTCTCACCGTGGTGTACTTGCCCAGCTGGCAGAGCGAGGGGAAGGTTTCCTGGTGGGCTTTCCGGATCTTCTCCGTGAGATCGTCCAGCTCGGCCGTCATTTCGTAGCTCTCCGTGC
>NW_006792323.1:1272691-1279629 GCF_000442215.2 Lipotes vexillifer | reverse complement strand
TTCCTGCTTCGAAGGCTCCTTCTTTTTCTTGTTTCTGTCATTCCTGACCGCTGCAGATGAGAGAGCAGACAGAGCAGGGTCACTCGTGGCGAGGGCTGCGCTACCCGATGCTGCCTGGGAAGGGATGGGGGGAGGGGATCCGGCCAGCACATCTCCCGAGGCGAGGGGGTGGCTGCCGGGGAACTTGTCTGTCTGCGCCGCAGCCGCCATCCGGTTCCTAAGGAGAGCTCAGCTCACCCAGAGGGCCTAGAGCCTGTTTGTTCAGAGGGAACTTCCTATCTGGACGCGTTCCTGGAAGAACTTTTCCGGGCAGGTTCCCCGCAGTTCCAGAGGGGATGGCCTGAAAGGCGCTCTAGGGAAACCCCTTTTTCATGGGAGACACGTCCCAGAATGGAGCCAGGGATTCCTAGCTGGGCCTTTCGGTTCATTTTTTTTGCTTTTCAGTTTTCTGAATTAACTGGCACCTTTTTTTTTTTTTTTTTTTTTGGGCCCAGCTTGTGGGATCTTAGTTCCCACACCAGGGATCGAACCTGGGCCCTCAGCAGTGAGAGCACAGAGTCCTAATCACTGGACCGCCAGGGAATTCCCTTAACTGGCACTTTCGAAGAAATTCATCTCCAAGGGGATGGGATTTGGGGTGTTGTCCCTTCATGTTTTCCTGCTTCCTAAACTTTCTGTATTAGTCATAGTCTTTTATTACTTACAGTTTTAAAAAGTAATAATCTATGCATCATGAGCCCTCAGCCCGGAAAGCTGTCCATTCATTCATCCTTTATCTGCCCGCAGCCCTCATCCCTACACTTTGTGTAGTCCTGGACCTCATGGGCATGGTCTTGGCCTCCATGCTGGGTGGTCGTCCCACAGCACAGCCTCTCAAATGACCCAGATTCGAGGGGCACTCAGAGCTCTGGCTCTGGCAAGGGTCTCCTGGGGAAGGAAGGAACCTGGGACCCAGGGAGGCTGACAGATAAAACTAGGTCATGCAACCCACACTGCCCGGGGACCCAGGGTTGCCAGGCTGGACACTGCCTGCTGTGTCTGCCACCACCCTGACCTGGGAGTCTGTGCTGCAAACGACCCCGGGCATGATCTGATCCGCTCTAAGAGGGTTCGGCCTGGTCCCTCCTGAGAGCCCCGGGCGATCTGAGAGCTGGCAGGTTCCTGGGTCTGGGTCCACACCGTGAGGACCACAAGGCCGCCTGGGGCAGGAGCTCAGGGCAGAGTAAAAGCAAGGCACAGGCGCAGGGAGAGGAGAAAAGGTGAAAGGAAAGAGATGGGGAGGGAGGGAAAAGGGAGCGGGGTGAGCGGTACTGAAAAACCCCGTGGTCCGTATAAGTGCCTCACACCTGCAGTGGGGAGGGTATTTCTGAATATCTTCAGCATCGTACTGGGAGCCATGTCTACAGTGCCTCACTTCATCCCCTTCCCAGGTAGGCAATTTTAAACCCATTTTACAGACAAAGAAACGAAGCCTCAGAGAGGCTAAGGGATGTGTCCATGACTACACAGCTGGTACGACCCTTCCTCGTGTCCACTCGCTTGTGATTTTCTTCTCCAGGACTCTGAAATGACACTGTTCTTTGGCTCAGAACATTTCCATGACTAGGACGAGTGCATAAAGACAGTTTGAGGTATCTCAGCCTCACAGAAAGGCTAGCTGTGTGCCCAAACCACTCCCACAGGTGCAGGACACAGGTGAGGGCAGCATGGTTTAAAGCAGGGAGGATGCAAAAGTAAAAAAAAAAAAAAAATCCCTTTTGAAGTCACATCAAAAAAATTAAAAAAAAATACTTAGGAATAAACCTGACCAAGGTGGTGAAAGACTTATATACTGAGAACTATAAAACATTAATAAAGGAAATTGAAGATGATTCAAAGAAATGGAAATATATCCCATGCTCTTGGATTGGAAGAATTAATATTGTTAAAATGGCCGTACCCCCCAAAGCAATATACAGATTTAAGGTGATCCTTATCAAATTACCCATGACCTTTTTCAAAGAACTAGAATAATCCTAAAATTTATATGGAGCCACAGAAGACCCGGAATCGCCAATGCAGTCCTGAGGAAAAAGAACAAAGCAGGAGGCATAACCCTCCAGGACTTCAGACAATACTATGAAGTTACATTAATCAAAACAGTGTGGTATTGGCACAAAAACAGATATATGGATCAATGGAACAGAATAGACAGCCCAGAAATAAACCCACACACCTATGGACAGTTAATCTTCAACAAAGGAGGCACTAATGTACAGTGGAGAAAAGACAGTCTCTTCAGCAAGTGGTGCTGGGAAAGTTGGACAGCCGCATGTAAATCAATGAAGGTAGAAGACACCCTCACACCATACACGAAAATAAACTCAAAATGGCTTAAAGGAGACTTCCTTGGTGGCACAGTGGTTAAGAATCCGCGTGCCAATGCAGGGGACATGGATTCGAGCCCCGGTCCAGGAAGATCCCACATGCTGCAGAGCAACTAAGCCCATGCACCACAACTACTGAAGCCTGTGCACCTAGAGCCCGTGCTCCATAACAAGAGAAGCCACCGCAACTAGAAGCCTGTGCACTGCAATGAAGAGTAGACCCCACTCACTGCGACTAGAGAAAGCCCGCACACAGCAACGAAGATCCAATGCAGCCAAAAATAAATAAATAAAACATACATTGCAAAAAATAAAAAATGGCTTAAAGACTTAAATATAAGACAGGACATCATAAAACTCCTAGAAGAAAACATAGGCAAAATATTCTCTGACATAAACCAAACCAATGTTTTCTTAATTCAGTCTTCCAAGGCAATAGAAATAGAAGCAAAAATAAACAAATGGGACTAATCAGACTTATACATCATCAAAAAGTCTACAAATAACAAATGCTGGAGAGGGTGTGGAGAAAAGGGAACCCTCTAACACTGTTGGCAGGAATGTAAAGTCGCACAGCCACCATGGAAAACAGGATGGAGGTTCCTCAAAAAACTAAAAATAGTGTTGCCATATGATCTAGCAATCCTACTCCTGGGAATATATTTGGAGAAAGCTAGTTCAAAAAGATACATGCACCCCTATGTTCACAGAAGCACTGTTTACAATAGCCAAGGCATGGAAGCAACCTAAATGTCCATCAACAGAGGAAGAGATAAAGAAGATGTGGCACATATATACAATGGAACATTACTCAGCCATAAAAAGAATGAAATAATGCCATTTGCAGTAACATGGATGGACTCAGAGATTATCATACTGAGTGAAGTAAGTCAGAGAAAGACAAATACCATATGATATCACTTGTATGTGGAATCTAAAATATGACACAAGTGAACCTGTCTACAAAACAGAAGTGGACTCATGGACATAGAGAACAGACTGGTGGTGGCCAAGGAGGAGGCAGTTAGGGGAGGGAAGGACGGGGAGGTTGAGATGAGCAGATGCAAACTATTATATAGAGAATGGATAAACAACAAGGTCCTACTGTATAGCACAGGGAACTATATTCAATATCCTGTGATGAACCATGATGGAAAAGAATATAAAAAAGAATATATATATACACGAATCACTTTGCTGTACAGCAGAGAGTAACAACAGTGTAAATCAACTATACTTCAATAAGATAAATTAAAAAAAATAAAGTGGGGAGAATGCAGAGAACACGGTCAGCACAGGGGAGACAAGCCCAAGGCAGTGGGCACCTGCGTTCGACGGGGAGGCCGCAGCCGGAGGCCTTGTGAGCACCGTGGCTCTGAGGGCAGGTTGCCAGCCCCCCTGCCCCCCTGCCCCCTCTTGGCCCTGCTGAGAACCCTCTCCTTCAGCTAACATTAAAGTCCTGTCTGAGTAAGATGGTCCTTCTGAAACAGAGCCCTGAGGAGAACAGTTTGGCAGGTCCTTACAAACTTAAGCGCACGATCCATGCAAACCTGCACACAAACGTTCAGAGCAGCGTGATTCCAAACAGCCCAGAAGTGGAAACAGCCCACGTGCCCATCCACTGATGAACAGAGGAACAAAACTGGTCTATCCAGACAGTGGAATATTATTGGCCACAAAAAGGAATGAAATTCAGATACATGTTACAACATGGATGAACCTTGAAAACATGATGTCAGTGAAAAAAGCAAGTCACAAAAGGCCACGTATTGTATGGTTCTATTCTTATGAGATGTTCACGATAAGCTAATTCATAGACAGAAAGCAGGTCGGTGGTTGCCAAAGGCTGGGGTGGGAGTGAGGGGATGGAAAGTAACTCCAGTTGGGCCCAGGGTTCCTCCTGGGGAGATGAAAATATTCCAGAATTAGACAGCAGTAATGCCGGACAACCATGTGAATATATTACAATCCATTGGACTGTATACTTTAAAGGGATCAATATTATGCTATGTGAATTGTATCCTAAAACAAGAACAACCACAAAAACTCAAAGCCCCGGTGGGAGGCCACACTAACACTTGGACCTGCTTTGACCATGATGGCACCTGGACCGCCTGACTCATCCACGGCAGCAATGCTGACTCATCCACGGCAGCAATGCTGCTCACCGACCTCTCAGCGAGGGCCAGCCCCTCCTTCATGTAACTGAAGAATTCTTGCTCTCTAAATTCCACAGTGAACCAGGAGTGCTGGGCATTATAATTCCATGTCTATGCTCTAGAAACCCGAGGCCCAAGATCACCCTGTTTGAAACTCATCAAGATTTCAGTGGAAGACACACAAAAGCAAAGACAGGGGGCACACACAGTACCTGCAGTCCATCCCCAGCACGCCTAAGCATCATCCACTGCCGCCCAGCCCACCCATGGCCCCCTGGAAAATTAAACTCAGAGGAGCAACCACAGCTCTAGAGGGTTATGCTCTGTGAGCTGCCACCACTGAGCATCTGCACCCAGGCAGAAAGCAGAGGTGAGGTGGGAAGGGGACCTCGGAGAGTGCCACAGGGCACCGGGTCGGGGGGCACTCCTCATTTGCAAAGCCAGAGCTCCATCTCTTGTGCTCCGGGGCCCAAGCTTGGGGCACTCTCAGCGGCTGACTGGTTGCCAGAGGACTAGCGCATAACCTCATGCTCCCTTCCAGATGGCTCCTGCCCTCCCAAAGCAAAGTCCCCAGCACCCAACTGTGTCCATCACCAAAGGATTCCTGGCACTACCGCAGATTCACTGCGGCACTACCGCAGACTACCTCAGCAACTGCAAATTGCAGCCACCCCGTGGGTGATAACACCCCAGTTATGTAGAGGCTCCTAAGTTGATGGATGGATTCTCTAAACATTGGCTTTAGCATTTTGCTTTGCTCAATGGTTTTGAACTGCTGTGGAGCACAGATGTGGTATCTGGGCCAGGTGGGCGGACAGCTGCCCGAATGTCCAGAATAAGGGATGCCTTCTATATCCAGTCACTGTTCTAAATGCTTTTTTTTATAAATAAACTCATTTGACCCTCATGAAGAACCTATGGCGTAGGTACCATTATCCCCATTGTACAGATGAGAACACTGAGTCACAAAATGGTTAAGAACCTGCCCAAGGTCACACAAGCAGAAAGGATGGAGCCGGGATGGGACCCTGGCACATAGAGGCTTGATCACTGTACTACTCAGCATGGCAAAGGAAGGGCAGGGGTGAGCCTGGAGCTGAGATGGTGGGGCCAGGCCAAGCTCCTGGGTAGTGGCTCTGCTGCCTGCCTGCTGGGCTGTGGCATCCAGGTCAGAGAGGAGACCACCACAGGGCCCTCCCTGTGCCAGGGATGAAGCGGTGCAGGGCTGGGGAGGCGTCTCTGTCCTGTCTCGGGGGACTCATGTCAGCAGCTGCCAGGGTGGGGCAGGAGCTCGCCCCTGTGCAGGGCTGCAGTGCGGGGCAGGGGGCCACCCACAGTTGCTGCAGGGCCCGGGGATCTGACCGCTCCCCACTCCGGAGTTGCCGGCCCCTCTTACAGCCTCACTCCTCGATGGATGGTGGGCTGGGTGGAGAGGGTGAGTCTCCTGTGAAGCTTCTGTGCGCTAGTCACACAGGAAGGAGGATGGAAGCCCTTCCACGTGGACATGAGCGGACCTGTGGGCAGCACTGTGGGTCCGTGGCTGTAAGTGGCAATGACGCTTTCAGAGAAGGCGGCTGGTAGCGGCACCACGTGAGCAGGTGCACCATTGCTTTGTCCATTCATTCATTCACCAAATGTTTTGTGAGCCTCTACTCTGTGCCATCTGCCGTGGGGATGGAGTGGAGGCCACACAGCTGGCTCCTGCTGCCCCGGGGCTCACTCATGGTGGGAGAGACACGAATCATGTGATAGCAGTGACAGTGATAGGACTGTTGGCCTCACTATTACTACAGATACTGAGACTCTAGTACTAAAGTGGTTTTTTGTTTTTTGTGGGTTCTTTGTTTTGTTTTGTTTTGGCCACGCCGCACGGCCTGCTGGATCTTACTTTCCCAACTAGGGATTGAACCCATGCCATGGCAGTGAAAGCTCTGAGTCCTAACCACTGGACCTCCAGGGAAGTCCCTAAAGTGTTAATTATGATAAGACTGAAAAGGCTAATACAGCTTCCCAGCAGCTCTGGGCGCTCGTTGAAGCCATTTATTCATATTAGGTCATTCAACGCTCACAGCCGCCTGGCAGGGAAGTATCATTATTATGCCCATTTTGCACATGAGAAAACTGAGGCACAGAAAAGTAAGTAACCTGACCCCCTCCTGTTAAGTGATGTGGCGTGAACTCTGAACTCAGAAAACCTGGCTCCGGGGCCCTCACCCGTATCTGTCGCACTCATATGTGACGCCACGATGTGGTGAGTGTCATGAAGGAGGCTGCAGGAGCACTGTGTGTGTGCACGTGTGCCTGTGTGTGTGCACGTGTGCGTGTGTTCATGTGTGTGTGTGTTGTGTGTAGGGGGCGGTGGGTGGTCCAGGATCGGGAACTGATGCTGGAGAAAGGGGAGGGGGGAGGGGGG
>NW_006792323.1:1250319-1272681 GCF_000442215.2 Lipotes vexillifer | reverse complement strand
GGGGAGGGATGGAGGGATGGGCTGGTAGGTGGGGAGCCCGCGATGCTCTTCTCTGCAAGTCTGGGGTGGGAGGTGCTCAGCCCTGAAGGCCGCCTGCGATGTGTGAGGGGTGGTCTCTTCTTTCAGCCCGACTACAATTGGCTGGCATGTACCCAGTCCTGCGATGTGCCTGGGGGTTTGACAACTGCTTTCAGGCACGATGCATCCCTGGGAGGGCTGGGGGGTGGGGCAGGAGGAGGGCACCTACTGTCACCTCTGCATCAGCGCCCCATCAAGGTGTAGGGGGGCAATTACTCTTCCACCTGACCCTCCCCTCCTAGTCTGTGAGCATCAGGAAGGCAAGGGCCATATTTTACTTGTGTCTGTGTCCCCAGGGCTTGATACATCGTCTGGCCCGTGGTGAAGGGTGAGCATGTGGCAGATGTGGAGCTCTGTCGGCCATCAGGGCCTGGGTGCAACAATGCAGAGCTCACCTGAGCCTCTTTCTTCCAGAAATTAAAGGTCTCATCATCAGCTCCGGGCCTGCAAGGGACTCATGGCCACTCTCGGCCCCAACAGTGCAGCCAATAAAGCGGGAGGCATGCGAAGGCTCACGAGTGTGATTGACACACCTGGTGGAGCCCGGCCCCGTGTCTGCAAAGCGCTTCTTGGACGAAAGGTGCTTCAGAAGATATCAAGTATTCTCCTTGTGAGGGCTAGGTGCCACAAATCAGATTTGGTGGCATAAAAGTAACATATTTATGATCCACTATCATATTGCAAATGAAATGAACGTAATAAAAGTGTCACTTATACAAATACCTCTGATGTACAGATCTCGACCTATGAATATGAAAGCAGACACCCAAGCACTTTTTTTTGAATGTCTAATCATGAAAATAAATGAAGTCATGTTCATTTCAATGTGTGCGCTTGTGCACGTATCTGGAATATTGATTCCCATGCACACAATAAAAATGTAATGCAGGAAACATGCGGAATTCAGAAGCTTCACTTGGATTCAGGAAGAGATGAAACACGCTTCACCATATGAAAGCAGACACCCAAGCACTTTTTTTTGAATGTCTAATCATGAAAATAAATGAAGTCATGTTCATTTCAATGTGTGCGCTTGTGCACGTATCTGGAATATTGATTCCCATGCACACAATAAAAATGTAATGCAGGAAACATGCGGAATTCAGAAGCTTCACTTGGATTCAGGAAGAGATGAAACAACGCTTCACCAGAAATTTCCAAAAAAAAAAAAAAAAAAAAGGAAAGGAAAATACAATCAACAGTGATTCTGTCCATTAAAATTCTCTATAGTCAGTCTAGCAAAGGAAGCATGATGGTCTATTTATTCTTGTTTGAATATTAAAGTCTGGAATTCCTTCAACTTGACTTTTCACCTCCTTACTAACTGTAAGAATAATGGACCACAGTCGGTGATGAGAGCTATCTGCCTGCCGTGAGTAGGGGAGGGTCTCTAACTAACACACAGATGTAGTTTCATCTCAGTTTAAACATCATTTTCTGAACTAATTATACACGTGAACTTGAAGGCAGGTGGATCTGTAACTAGTAGAGAAATACTTTCCCATAATTTCAGGATTTGCGGTTGGGACTCAAGCAATTAACAGAGCAGGTCCTACTGTGACCTTGCGTGGGCTGGGGTGAGTGAAACAGCCCTAATGTCAGAACTGATTTTGGGGTTTTGAAATGGAGGTCAAAATAGCATCCTCCAGGGACCGCTCTAGTCTGCCACGTGGCAGCCTATGTGCAGGGATCTCAGAGGGTGATGAGGGCCCAGCGCAAACGCAAAGTGTACGGAACGGCATGGCGCTCGTGGTGACCGAGCAAGGGAGCATACTTAGAACTTTTAGAGAATATTAAGTATGCAAGTCTTGCGGGGAACAGTCTGGACACAGCATATGCTGAGAGTCTAACCAGGATCGACCAGCCTAGCTCAGCTTCTTCGTTATTCCAAAAGCACTTACAGAAAATCCCCAAATATCAGAATGTACAAAGGCCAAATACTTCTTTTAGTTAAAGTGGTATATTCTACTAACAAAACTTTCCAAATGATTTTAAACACACTTTCCTCTCACTGGTTGCTTTTACTTATGGGGATGTGATCTCCTCTGGAGGGAACTGCGCTCCTTCTGTCGCATAATCACAAACGCTTTCCTCCTCTGTCGGGGCTGGTGGGGGCAGCCTGGTGAGGCCGCGTTTATCTTCAGCAGGCCCAGGGTGGTGGGCATTCTTGCAGGGAGACTTGGAGTTTAGAGGCTCTGCTATAAGGCGCAAATCCTTTCCTTTGGAGAAGAGTCTTGGATGAACTATAGGAAATATCCTAAGTTTAACTCTGGAGACAAACACTCCTGCCTTACGCATAAAAGTAAGCACTTGGTCATGAGCAGCCGAGAAAGTGCAGGCGGCCTCTGGATGCCTTCCTCCACCACCCCTGGTCCTTCTCTGCTCATTGCCTCTGGCAGCAAGGGGCCCTGGTCAAGGATGGCTCTCACGAAATCTGTCCACTGGTGGTGGTGTTTCCCTGGCTCTGTCTGTGGCAGAGTCATCCAGCATGATCAGGGATGAGATGAAGGACTTTACTGATGCTATAAAACTAGACGCTGAAAAATGGAAACTGAAGACACCGAGGCTGTGGTCCTTTGCCTTTTTGTTTTAATATTTATTTAATTTATTTATTTTATTTATTTGGTTGCACCGGGTCTTGGTTGCAGCAGGTGTGCTTTTTAGTTGCGGCCGGCAGGCTCCTTAGTTGTGGCTCACCGGTTCCTTAGTTGCGGCATGCAAGTAGAATCTAGTTTCCTGACCAGGGATCGAACCTGGGCCCCGTGCATCGGGAGTGTGGAGCCTTAACCACTGTGCCACCAGGGAAGTCCCCCATTTGCCTTTTAATCAGGAGTAAACTCACACCCACTGCATGATCAACTCACCTCGTCTGTAAAAACTGCCAGCTTAGAAAAGGACAGTTCAGTCCCCACTGCCATAAACCATTTTCATGGGCAGGACATGCTTTATTATATAAGCTGAAGTTCGCTCTGCAGAGCTCAACCGGCCCTCGTGTGTCGGAGAGGCTGTTTAGCGGGTCTTTTTGACTCGGTAAAACTGCAGGCAGTCTGAGAGTCAGGAATCTAGAGTCTTAAAATAAAGGCCATGTATCCAGAGTGACATGACTGAGCAGAGGTGTTGGTATAACCCTTTAGATTTTTTTCATGAAGACAAAGACTTCATTCAAAGCAGTATCTGATGGTGAGGTGGGGCGGGGGGCTCCACATAACAAAAAGAAATTTCCCAGTAGACTGTTTCAGATGAGCCTGTATCCTGCTCTGTGTCACATACATTCTTCACAGCAAGTCACAGGGTGTCATATCTTAAATAACAATCTCCGTCAAGATTTGTATGGAAACACAAAAGACCCCGAACAGCCAAAGCAATCTTGAGAAAGAAAAACGGAGCTGGAAGAATCAGACTCCGGGACTTCAGACTGTACTACAAAGCTACAGTAATCAAGACAGTATGGTACTGGCACAGAAACAGAAATGTACATCAATGGGACAGGATAGAAAGCCCAGAGATAAACCCAAGCACCTATGGTCACCTTATCTTTGATAAAGGAGGCAAGAGTATACAATGGAGAAAAGACAGCCCCTTCAATAAATGGTGCTGGGAAAACTGGACAGCTACCTGTAAAAGAATGAAATTAGAACACTCCCTAACACCATACACAAAAACAAACTCAAAATGGATTAAAGACCTAAATGAAAGGCCGGATACTATAAAACTCTGAGAGAAAAACATAGGCAGAACACTCTTTGACATAAATTGCAGCAAGATCTTTTTTGACCCATCTCCTAAAGTAATGAAAATAAAAACAAAAATAAACAAATGGGATCTAATTAAACTTAACAGCTTTTGCACACCAAAGGAAGCCATAAACAAAATAAAAAGACAACCCTCAGAATGGGAGAAAATATTTGCAAATGAAGCAACCGACAAGGGATTAATCTCCAAAATATAAAAATATACTAACAGCTCATGCAGCTCAATATCAAAAACAAAACAAATAACCCAATCAAAAAATGGGTGGAAGATCTGAATAGACATTTCTCCAAAGAAGACATACAAATGGCCAAAAAGCACATGAAAAGATGCTCAACATCACTAATTATTACAGAAATGCAAATCAAAACTACAATGAGGTATCACCTCACATGGGTCAGAATGGCCATCATCAAAATATCTACAAACAATAAATGCTGCAGAGGGTGTGGAGAAAAGGGAACCCTCCTACACTGTTGGTGGGAATGTAAATTGGTGCAGCCACTATGGAGAACAGTATGGAGGTTCCTTTAAAAACTAAAAATAGAACTACCATATGATCCAGCAATCCTACTCAGGGGCATATACCCAGAGAAAACCATAACTGAAAAAAATACACGCACCCCAATGTTCACTGCAGCACTATTTACAATAGCCAGGACATGGAAGCAACCTAAATGTCCATCCACAGATGACTGGACAAAGATGATGTGGTACATATATACAATGGAATAATACTCAGCCATAAAAAAGAATGAAATAATGCCATTTGCAGCAACATGGATGGACCTAGAGATTGCCATACTAAGTGAATTCAGACACAGAAAGAAAAATATCATATGATATCACTTATATGTGCAATCTAAAAAAAAGGGTACAAATGAACTTATTTACAAAACAGAAACAGAGTCACAGATGTAGCAAACAAACTACGGTTACGAGGGGACAAGGGAGGGGGAGGGATAAATTGGGAGACTGGGATTGACATATACACATTACTATATATAAAATAGACAACTAATAAGGACCTACTGTATAGCACAGGGAACTCTACTCAATACTGTGTAATGACCTACATGGGAATAGAATTGAAAAAGAGTGGATATATGTATATGTATAATGGATTCACTTTGCTGTAGAGCAGAAACTAACACAACACTGTAAATCAACTATACTCCAATGAAAAAAAAAAAAGATTCAACTCTAGCAGCCAAAGTTTTCACTCCTATGGTCCTCTAAGCCCAATTAACTTTCAGAAAATGAATTGCAGTTCTGGTTGACAGTCTCCTATTTTCCCTTTTAAAACATTCCTTAAGATAGAAATGAGGGGACTTCCCTGGTGGCGCAGTGGTTAAGAATCTGCCTGCCAATGCAGGGGAGACAGGTTCGAGCCCTGGTCTGGTAAGATCCCACATGCCGCTGAGCAACTAAGCCAGTGTGCCACAACTACTGAGCCTGCGCTCTAGAGCCTGTGAGCCACAACTACTGAGCCCACATGCCACAACTACTGAAGCCCACACGCCTAGAGCCCATGCTCTGCAATAAGAGAAGCCACTGCAATGAAAGGCCCATGCACTGCAATGAAGAGTAGGCCCCGCTCACCACAACTAGAGCAAACAGCAAAGAAGACCCAACGTGGCCAAAAATAAATAAATAAACTAATTAATTAATTAATTTTTAAACATAGAAATGAGGCACTTAGCGTGGAGAAAGTTCTGAGACACGGCCTCAGTGATTCCCCTGGGGACACAGGACCCCTCGACAAGCCCTCAGAACCGGGCAGCAGGAGTGCAGTGCCAGGAAGGGCTGCTCACCTAAAGATGCCCCAATGCGGACAGGGTGTGGAGAAAAGGGAAGCCTCTTGCACTGTTGGTGGGAATGTAAACTGATGCAGCCACTATGGAGAACAGTATGGAGGTTCCTTAAAAAACTAAAAATAGAACTACCATATGACCTAGTAATCCCACTACTGGGCATATGCCCAGAGAAAACCATAATTCAAAAACAGTCATGCACCACAATGTTCACTGCAGCTCTATTTACAATAGCCAGGACATGGAAGCAACCTAAGTTGATGAATGGATCAACAGATGAATGGATAAAGAAGATGTGGCACATATATACAATGGAATATTACTCAGCCATAAAAAGAAACAGAACTGACTTATTTGTACTGAGGTGGATGGACCCAGAGTCTGTCATACAGAGTGAAGTAAGTCAGAAAGAGAAAAACAAATACCATATGCTAACACATACATATGGAATCCAAAAAACAAAAAAAATGGTTCTGAAGAACCTAGGGGCAGGACAGGAATAAAGACGCAGATGTAGAGAATGGACTTGAGGATATGGGGAGGGGGAAGGGTAAGCTGTGACAAAGTGAGAGAGTTTCATGGACATCTATACACTACCAAACGTGAAACAGATAGCTAGTGGGAAGCAGCCGCATAGCACAGGGAGATCAGCTCGGTGCTTTGTGACGACCTAGAGGGGTGGGATAGGGAGGGTGGGAGGGAGATGCAAGAGGGAGGGGATATGGGGATATATGTATGTGTATAGCTGATTCACTTTGTTATACAGCAGAAACTAGCACACCATTGTAAAGCAATTATACTCCAATAAAGATGTTAAAAAAAAAATGATGCCCCAGTGCTCCACCTGTGGACGCCCTCTGCAACTGTGATGCTCCAGCTCCTCCGTCCAAAGATGGAGACTGCTCCCCAACCCCTGTATCTGGGCTGGCCTGTGATGCACTCTCACCGACAGAAACCAGTGGTGGTCATGTTGTGCCAGCCTAGGCCCAGAGAGATCCTGTGCTGGTTCCTCTTAGAGCATCACCCCTGGGTGGGAACAAGCCCGGGCTAGCCTGCTGGAGGAGGAGAGACCAGCAGCCCAGCCAAGATGTTCCTAAATCAACCTAGAGCCAGCCTAGCCCTGAACCTGGGAGAGCACTCAGGCAAGATGGGCAGTACTGCCACCCATGCTGCAGCTGACCACAGACTTATGAGAGGGCCCAGAGAGCCCAGAAGTTCCACCCTGCTGATCCATGGTTTTGTGATCAATAATAAATGCTTACTGTTTCAAGCCACTGAGCTTTGGGGTGGTTGGTTACACAGCGATAGCTAACAGATACAGTCTGTGTAAAGGATGGGTTACACAGCAGTAGCACACGCCCACATGCTCTTTCACACATCATATATCCGAATCAGTGGTTGCGTTTATTCAGCAATTAAGGCAAAAAAGAAAACAATTTGTCATTCCTTCAATTCAAGGTTCAAAATCCTGCCTGCATCTGTTACAACACACATAATTTTTTTTTCTCCCTAATTTCTAGTTTACTAGAAGTCAGCTAGGTTTTCGTATCTGCCTCTGCATTTAGTCTCTTGTAATATGTTCTTTTCATGGAATATATGAAAGAAAAGGGAGGTGTATTTTAATAGACTTAGCAAATAATTGTGGATATTCTTGATACTGCACTAAAACTTTACAAGATTGTAATTTCTTTTTTTAAACAAATCATGTATGTATTTTTTAATTGAAGTATAGTTGATTTCCAATGTGTTAATTACTGCTATATAGCAAAGTGATTCAGTTTTATATATATATATATATATATATAATTTTTCTTTTTTTAAATATTCTTTTCCATTATGGTTTATCCCAGGATACTGAATATAGTTCCCTGTGCTATACAGTAGGACCTTGTTGTTTATCCACCCTATATATAATAGTTTGCATCTGCTAATCCCAAGCTCCCAATCTACCCCTCCCCCACGCCCCCTCCACCTTGGCAGCCACAGGGCTGTTCTCCGTGTCCATGATTCTGTTTCCATTTCATAGACAGGTTCATTTGTATCACATTTTAGAGTCCATATATGTCATATGGTATTTGTCTTTCTCTTTTTGACTTACTTCACTTAGTATGATAATCTCTAGGTCCATCCATGTTGCTGCACATGGCATTATTTCATTCTTTTTTATGGCTGAGTAATATTCCATTATATATATATGTACCACATCTTCTTTATCCATTCCTCTGTTGATGGACACTTAGGTTGTTTCCATGGCTTGGCTACTGACAACACACATGAAGTGTGGAATTAATGAAGACCCACGTTCCCTACGGGTCTTAAATAACATGAAAGGCACCCTGGAAAAGTGGGATGACATTGGGGTAAAATTCCAAAGGCCCAAATTTCAGCCCATCATTTACTAACTGTGCAAACTCAGGGCGGTCTCTTAATGTTCCTGAGCCTCAGTTTCCCATCCGAAAAATGGAGAAATGAATTTTTCCATCATACACAGTGTTCCTAATATGTATTTAGACATGTAAATAAGTGCAACACAGTGTAATGGTACGAAACCAGTGGGCGTCCTACACCGATTTGCTTATTCACCAAACATTCATTGAGTCCTGTAGCTACTGAAGATTCTGAGTCAAATAAAGCATGGTTTCTCCCTCAATAAATAAAATGTACATGATAGCTAGTGTAGATTCTAAGGGTTTGCTGTACATGGGCTGCTTTGAAATGTGAAATGCTAAGACAGCAGGATAAGTAGACAGGAATAAAGTAAAGAAGGAAAAAAGTAGAGGAAGGAGGGAGAAAATGAGGGAGAAGAAAGAAGTTTTATCCACGGCAAGATCAGTGCTCCACCTGGGGCGACATCACTAGTGATTAGGGGAAAATGGAGAGAGGTAAACCGGACAGCTGTTAAACGTTCGGTGGTTTCATTTCTTATGGCAGGACTTTCCACGTGAAGTTGGCTTAGCAAACAGACGTGACCATGTTCGCTTCCTTGGGATCCAACTTTTTAGATATCGCTTGCCACACTCGATGAATCTTGTCTGAGAGACAGACAAATGGTCTGCGAGTCTGCCTGATGTTGGCCAAATACTTGCATATTGTCAAATACATTTTAGAAATCCAAATCATTACAGAAATGGTCTACATGTGAATGTGTGGGTGTTGATTTTACGTATTAGTTTAAATGAAAAACTCAGACTTTAAGGCCTTTCAACGGTTTATGTCAGCCTGTACTCCCCTCAGTGATTCTCACTGGGGTCCTGCAAACACTAAGGTTTCTAAGGGTTTTCAGAACCACAAAGGAAGTGCAGTGTTCAGTACTTTTGCTCGACATGCATTTCGTTCTAAACGCTTTTGTTCTAAATGCATATTAACTTTAACTTTTAGAGAATCAGCGGTCCATATATAAGATGTATGCTAGCCCACTATTGGATATGATTAGTCAATTAACCATAACCTCCTTTCCTAGTAATTATGGATAAATTTAAACTTACTGTTAGTGTTTTAAAGGCTGGCTTAGCTCTCAAGGTTATTTTTAAAGGAATTGTTATAATGGGTGTGAGGATAACCATTTCAGTCTTAACGGCAGGTTTTTTCCTACATCCATCCATCTGTCCACCCTTCTATCCATCCGTCCATATGTCCCATCTTTCCTCCACTGATCTGTCCATTGGCCTATCCATCCATTTGTCCATCTATCTATTATTTCATCAATTTATCTGTCCATTCATCCATCTGTCCATCTATTTATCTGTCCATCCATCCATTCATTTATTTCTCTATCTGTTCAAACAGTTGTTGAGTACTTACGCTGTACCTGACACTGTGATAGATGTTCAAGAAACAAGAGTGAAAGGGTATCATTTCAAAAGACTCACAGTCTAGTAAAAGATACAGTCACCTAAACAAAAACTATCATTCAGTAAGCTAGATGCCAGAAGAGAGATGTTTAAACAACAGGAATACGAAATCTAAGGAGCAGGTTTTAAGACGGTACTTAGTCCCACAGATGCAGGAGCTGACGACTCAGCGTGTGGGCGTCATGACAACCCCTCCAGGGAGGGTTCTGGAGCTGGGTGCCCCCCAGGAGTGTGAGAGAGGCTCAGTCACCTGGGTGTCCAGTGCACAGAGCCTCCAGGAGGGATGCTCAACAAATAGTTCATATGGACAGGACTTGGAGGGTTAGGGAGACAATCCAGATGAAGAGAACGGCGCGGGCCAAGGCCTCAGGGTTGGACCTGACACAGCCGCTTGAGGAAGTTAGCTCCGTGATGTCCTTTAAAGGGTGGGAAGAAGCTTCTTCATGTGGGGGACATGAGGACATCCTTCCAGGAATGACCACCTCGTGTCTGTAGGAGAGCAGGACAGCGGTGTGACCAGAGGGAAAACTGGAGACTGGGGACAGGTGGGGAGGGAAGACTGGTTGACACACGGAAAGAGAAAGAAGGTGGGATGTGCAGGGGGGTGCTGGGAGGGAAATCACAGGATTTCTGGAGGAAGGGGAGAAGGGGACCCCTAGAAGTCACGGGGAGATCTTCACTGTGGCTCCCGGATGACGACGGTATGGCAAAGAGGAGAGAAGTAAGGTCGCTTGGAGGCAAGAGCGAATCGAGCGCTCGGCAGGAAAATGATGAGCTTGGCTTAAGGGCAGGTGAGTGAGGAATCAGGCAGCCGTCCCAGAGGCTGCAGAGGCTCAGGAATCAGGACCTCCCAGATGCCTGTCGGGGTCAGGAGCCGGGACGAGCAGGGGAGGGTGAGAGGACAGCGAGCTGGAGCCGGAACTGCTCTCTGGGTGTGGCCTGGAGCGGCCGGGAAGCGGGGCGGGAGGCTGTGATGGAGCAGAGGGGCAGAGGGCAGGAAAGCTGGGGTGTCAGAGAGTCACAGTGACCAGCGGAGACAAGGATTCGGAGAAGCAGCAGAAGCCTGGCCGAGTGTCCAATGGCGCCGAGAGTCGGAGAGAACGGACAGGGAGCAAAGTTCACGGTCTGGCGACTGAGGAAGTGGTGACTTTCAAGAGAACATTTATCGCAGAGCAAATAGGATGGAAGCCCCGCCAGAGGGCGGGGAGGGGGGGGTTAAGAGATGGTCAGGGAAAGCCCTTCAAAACCCAACCCAGGAAAGAAACTTGGGTCCAGGCACTGGAAAACTTGTCTTTCTAGAATCAAACCTGTTAGAGACATCCGGGAAACCACCCATGCCTACAAACAGAAGAAGGCTGCGTGGATTTCCCAGAGAGTCTGCAACTAACTGTCCGTTGTCGAGGGCTCCCCGGAAGGCTAACACACTCACGCAGGAACCGTCTACGTGGAGACCCACGCAGGCTCAGGAGGAGGCGTCAGGTGGCCACAGGTGGGAAGGGGGTAGGGCTTTCCCGGCAGAAGACAGGGCAGGTTTGAAACCCTGCGTGGAAGCGACAGGGCAGCTTTGAAGTTCTGCAGAGAATAGGGCCGGGGCTGAGTTCCAGGCTCAGGCTGGACCGCGGCTCCTGTGGCCGGCGAACCTTGCCAAGGAGACTTGGGGTTTAGGTTCACCGGGGGCGCAGTGGCAGCAACAGGACCACAGCTGCCTTTCAGAAGGGCAGCTCTGTCCATGGTGAAGAACCGATTGGGTGGAGACATCACTCATGTGGTTGCTAGGAGTTCCCAGCGAGAGAAGAGGGGTCATGCGGAGGGCCCACGTGAGGGGTCCAGGGCGCCGGGCAGCGGGCAGGGCCGAGCTGCGCGATGGCGGAGGGCCTGTGCCCCCAGGGCACGGTGCAGTGTGTGCGGCGGGCAGCTGGCTCTCTGGGTCCTGGCTCAGGAGGCGTGAGCGTGTGGAGACAGGCTCTCAGGGAAAGTCTGCTGATGGGAGCGGTGGCCGTGGGAGGGGACGGCGAGCCCCTCACCCCTCTGGGCTCCTTTCTTCCCGTTCCCGACTTCTGGCAATCAGCTGAATCTGAAGCACACGCAGCAATCTGGAACTCGACACATCCGGACTCCTGCTACCACTGACAGTTCCTGAGCCGTGACCACCAGCTCTGGGTGTCAGGCCCTGATCCAGGTACCGGGGATGCCGCAGGGAACCAGAGTCCCCGAGTCTGAGGGATAGTCGGGTGAGGGCGCAAGACCACGGTGAGGGGGGCAAAGCGCACAGGGGAGAACTGACTCCACACGTGTACTGCAGACCCCACCCTGCACACCTTCCTGGGACGCGCCCGAATCAGGACGGGACGACCCCGGGTATCAGAAATGCTCAGTGAGAAAATATCCACTGCTCCTTGCCCTTGGCTTTGAAATGCAAAGGTGGGAGAAATTCCAACCCAGTGTGAAAATTCCAACTCAAAGTCTTCCGGTCACAGACCAGCTTCCCAAATCGGGGCCGCGGCCTGCAAGCTGGTGTCTTCTCTTTAACAGGAACTATCAGGGTCACGGCCAGGCCCACCCCGTCGGGGAGGGAGGGCGTCTTCCCCGGGCTGCGTCAAGTGCTAGACACGCATTATCTGTCACCCTAACTGGAAGGAGATACTATGAGCCCCCAGTCTGCACAGGAGGAAACAGAGGCTAAATGCCACGTAGCTGCCAGAACTCAAACCCAGTTCTAGCTCCAAACCACACGCTGCTCATCGAAGAATTCTCGAAACGGTTTCCTTTAAAGAAAAGATTAGTGTTAATAATAAGAATGCAACGAGGACTATAATTAAGGAATTTTTCTCCTTGGCCTTGGCTTCCCTGAATGCCATCGAGGGGTGACTCGCAGGCCACACGTGTGATTAAAAGAAAATGTGAAAAATGAAACAGCAGAACTAGCCCCCACCACCACCCCCCCGCCTGCCTCGTCCACCTCAGTGTGTGAAGTGGTGGCCGGAATCGTGGCCAACTTCACCCTCCCGGAGTGAACAGTGTCTCAGTACAAACAGATCAGCCCAAGTTGTCTTCATCTGGGAAGGACTGTTGAAATCCTACCTAGTTCACAAAAATCCTCCTCCTGGCCTACAACGCTTTAATTCTCAGGTATTTATTTCTGCAGAGACTCATCTGGAAAAGAAAGCAAGGCATCGTCACCATTCCCGGCACGGCTCAGAGCCAGATACTCGATGTTTGACGCAGAGAACTGAGTTTCTATCCCTGGGAAGCTTCAGCTAAGGAATTAAAAAAACAAAACAAAACGCACCAAGCCCAAGAAGTAACACACGCCATTCCTGCCGCCCCACTCTGCTCCCTCTGACCTCCCTTCTCTCTCCTCTAAACCCACACCCAACAGCGTGCTTTCCTCTCCTTTTCATAAAAAAGCCACCCGAGAATACTTTCCGGGTAGAGGCAGCAGCCTCGGGACTGGGGGGAGAGGAAAGCAGGGCCTGGAAGAGAAAGCGGTGCAGGGTCCCAACTCAGACGTCCAAGAAACATCAGAGGACATGCAGGGAAGTTGCGGCTGCCTGCGAGCAACCCTAAAGGTGATCTTGAACTTTAGAGCACGTCTTGAGCTCCCATTCTGTCGCGAGCACTGTTCTAGGTGCTGGGGAGGTAACAGTGTGTAAAGCGATGTCCCTGGCTTCTGGGAGTTTCTTTTCTTCTTGGGAAAGGTGGACGATGACCAAATCCATGTACAGTGTACCGTCGGATAATGACAGCGTTATGAGAAAGGGCATGCGAGGGAGAGGAACAGCAGGCAGGGCACCGGCACGCAGCAAGGTCTCTGTGATGGGGGGATTTAGGGGAGGGAGCTGGAAGCGGTGATGGAGCAGGTCCTCTAAAGAACTGGGGGCAGAAAGGATCGCATATATTGGGGCAAAAGAGCTTCTCCTAAATTAAAGACACAAGCTAGATGAGCTATGCGCTGACTCACTCGTAAAACGCCAGACAGTAAATATTGTAGATTTTGCAGGACTCACAGTCTCTGTGGCCACCCCTGTGCCATCGCGGGGCAGAAGAGGCTCTGTGCACGGAAGGGCATGGTTGTGTTCCAACAGAACTTCAACAAAACAGGCTGTGTCTGGACTTGGCCCACAGGCTGTAGTCTGCAGACTCGTACTCTAAAAAATGTCCTTGATCTGTAAGAAGTTGTTTGTAGAGTAAATCCAAATTAGGGAAGAAAGCATTTTTTGGTGGGTTTTCTGGTTGTTTTTGGCCGCGCTGCATGGCTTGCAGGATCCTAGTTTCCCAACCAGGGATTGAACCCGGGCCCTCGGCAGTGAAAGCGCCAGGTCCAAACCACTGGACCGCCAGGGAATTCCCAGGAAGAAAGTCTTTTTAACAAAAAAGAAATGACTTAACACCCACTCTCCTGTGTTTGTTCTTCCCTGTTATTTCACTGATCAGGCAACAGACTGGACGTCAATTGTTTTTTCTGCCCAGCACCAAAGCCCTGCCCCCTCCAACAGATATTCTTCTGGGGACTCCTCCACCCCCGCCCCTGACTGTGGCCTGCAGTATGTCCAGACCCTGGTGGAGAGCTAGAGGGTCTCCTAGAGCACACACAGAATAAAGGGCCATCACCCGGAGAGCAGCGGGGGACAGTGGAGCAGAGGCAGGAGTGGGAAGGTGGCCAGGGAAAACCCTCCCCGCGGCAGGAACATCTGAGCGGATAGCACTGAACTAGGAGAACATTCCAGGCTTTGGGGAAGCGAGAGCAAAGTTCTTGGGGGCAGAAAGCCTCAGGGACTCGAGGTCGTGGTGTTCTGAGGCGTTGTAGGGATGTGATGGGAGTTCCGCTTCTCACAAGACATCTTAACAAAGCTTGGCCTGGAAACCCGCCGGGGTGTAGTGACAGCCAACGACCATGCCTAGAAGTGCATTCAACAGGCAGTGCTGCAGAGGCCTCTGGACGCAGACGTTTGTCCAGAGAGGGAGCACGGACACACGAGACGTGATAAACATGGTGTATTCGCTGCTCCAGAATCTGGTGAAGCAACACCGCAGATGACTTTGGGGGGCGGGGGGTGGGGAGAGGGGTTCTCCTTCCAAAGTCCTTATTCTTCCTTAATACATATGTATTCAAAGATTCTCCGAAGTCATTGCACTCCCCGCTGCTTCCTTGGAAGGTGTCAAAAAGGGAGTCGCATTCTTCCATCTGTAAATATTTCCAGCTCCTTTTTTCCATAACTTTTCCTCACACCCTTGCTTCAGTTTAGAGGGGCGAGGTTCTGTCTCCTTCTTGCAGATTTCAGTAGGGAGAGAAGTCAAGGGTGAGAAGGGACCTGAAAACCTGTCAGCTGGACCACACTGAGTGAGGTGGTGAACCTCCTGTACTCAAAGCGGAGGCAGCCGCCGTGGAAACGTCCAGAACACGAGCAGGGAGGTCACCCTGGCCTCAGCAGCCCTAACCAGCCACCGAGACGAGGATGCCCCCTCCTCCTTTCCACTGACGACCAGGTCCTTTCCAGCAGGGGCCGGCAGCCCTCCCACCTAAGCCACGCCCGGACCCTAGACATTTCCACTGTCTTGAGACACATGTGGCATAACTTTGCACACAGATGAGGTGGGCCGGACCCTAAGCTGGAAAGGAATGCTGGACTCTGAAGTCATATTCTTCTTATTAATTCCACCGGATCCCCTGCCCGGCCTGTTCCCCCACTTACCCCGTCATCTTTTGACTGAGTTCAGGAAATTGCCCAGTGATTGGGCTGCTCCAGGAACTGCCTTTTTTAATCATGTGGACTTTTTGCGACCAGGCACCTTAACTGCACAGGGGCCCTTGGTCACCTATGATTGTCAGCTTGACCCTCTCATCCCAGGGCTCTCGCTGGTAGCCACTTTATTTAAAAACAGGGAAAGGTCAGTAAGTTATGGCACTTTCTTAAGATGTGTCCGGACTTGGAAAAAAAAAAAGGAACAATTAGGAAACGTGGTATTAAAAAGTGCCTTGAGCTAACTAACGTCCGAAAGAGAAATGCTGGCGAATGTGGACCGGGCTTCTCTTGCCCGAGAACCACTGCCGACTCCCAGGTTTATAATGAGAGGGACGGCCTGTTTGAACTTGAGGCAGCTGCATCCTGGGATCCCCACGAGGTCTCTCTGGCAGCCCATTTCAAGGACTCCCTAACTCCTGGGAGAACCCCTAGCCACCTTCTCACTCTTCACGTCTCCTGAGATGTGGGCCCAAGCCCTCCACCACCAAGTACGTACATCCAGGAGGCTCAAGTTCCCACCTCTGGCCCTGACTTCCCCTAAGCGTCAGACGTGCGCACCTCAGTGCCCACTAGACACCTCTCCATCCCTCACACTGATCCTCTCCTAAGAGGGGCCCCTCCAGCTGCCCTTACACGGCTCCTTCCCTTTGGTGCTGCCAGCTCAGCGACTGGACCCACCACCCATCCAGGGGCCCTCTCCCAGGGACAGAGGCAGACCTGTCCTCTCTCCCTCATCCTGTGTACCTGCCAAGGTCAGCTCTGTCTGCCTGCGTCCTCTCTGTGAATGATGTTTTGCAGACAATGGCTCATCTGCAAAAGGTAGGCAAATACACTCTAATACAATAAAAAGTAAAGTAGAAATAGCACTGTTAGAGCTAAAACAGGCTGTCTGTTTCCACAGAGGTCTCCTGACTCATCCTCTCTCGCTGGGTAAAACATACAGTTAAGCGCTCAGGGAACCTTAGGTTCTCAGTACGGCACATCACTGAAGGTCTCTCCTTTCATCCTCAGTACCCTGCTAAGACCCTGTCCCTAAAGCCTTCGATGATGATTTTTCTCATTAATTTTTCAGGCCATGACCTCCTCAACCCCCTAAGACAGACACACAGACAGACACAGACACACACACACACACACACACACACACACACACAACATACGCACATACTCTCACTCCCTTTCCTGAGGCTCCAGGAAAGTGCAGGATGGTAAGCCAGCCATTTTCAACCGTGTAGACAGCTTTTACTGCCAACAACCTTAACTGCAAAGGGGCCCTCGGTCTCTCAAACCACCTGATTTAAGCAGCAAGTGTTCCCAGACTAACCCCACCTTATTTTGGGTACTGTGAGAGAGGACCCCCTCCCTATGCCTGGAATATTTCTGAATATCAGGAAATGACTTTGAACATGTGTCCTGAATGGAGACCTAGGAGGTTTACAGCTGCAAAGGGACCTTACTGATCACCTAGAATCAGTCTCTGGAGCTCTTGCTCATGGCATAGGTCACGAGCGCTGGGGGAGAGCTGGGTTACATCTCGACTGTGGCTCAGGAGTTGCGTAAATTCGGGCAATTTCCCTGGCCTCTCTCAGTGTCAGTTACCATGACCAGTAAGAAATGTTACTCATCTAACAGGCTATGAAAAGGCTCAGCGCTCGATGAACGGTAGCACACTTTGTGACTTTCTTTTTTGCTCATGGCCCCTCACACAGTTCAGAGCAATTATCTTCTCCCTACGGCTGAATCTCTCCACCCTCTGAATTTCCGGCTTGTTCCGTCATATCTCATAGTGGGACAGCTGGATTCCACATCATCCCTCTCAACCGGCTTTGGATAATGTCCTGTTCTAGATGACTTCCCTCTGAAAATGAGGTGCGTAGAACAAAAAACAATCACGTTCCAAGATGTGCTCTGACCGGCCACAAACACAGAGAGCTCTGGTGGTCTTCCGGGATCTGATTCACCCAAGATCTCAGGAGGAAGGCGTGCCTGTGGCCTTCGCCCCTCCGCGCTGTCTGCCCAGCCGTCCTCCCACTGTGACCTCACGGCACTGCGTCCTCATGGCTCTGCCTCAGGACGCCTCACTTCTGTGGACGGCATCTCATCTGGACCCGCCCGTCATTTGCTCTACTGAGGATCTGCAGGAAGCCTCAGCCCTTCTGAAGTTCTCATTCTGCCAGGTTCACCTCCAGGACCAATTTTAGGGGGGTGAGGAGAGCCTTCTGTCTAAGGCCTCTCCCTTTAGTTTAAAGTTCTTGAAGCCTGACAGCCCCTGCGGCCTCCTCTGCCCTACCTGGGACCCCCTCACAGAGAGCCCAGCACGAAAGGGGAGACCCCAGAGGTGCCACTGCTTGTTGGGTGGCCAGGTGTGACAGCACGTCACACACGCCAGACCATCCCGACCAAACCCCAGGCCATAGCAGAGGGACCCACCATCCCTGCCTAGATGCCAACGTGACCGCAGTTGGTTAGAAGCCACAAATATAAAGAGTACAGCTTATCCCTAAAGAAGTGAGTCGGCCTTAGAAAGAAAGAAAGAAAGAAACCAAAGGAAACACAGTCAGGTAAGTATTAGGCTCTAAATACAGAGTCAAACCTCCTCCAAGTTAGATACCCCGTGGCTCACCCTGAAACATTCATAATGTCGGCTGCTGCTTCAGTGGATATTGGAAAAATATTTAGAACTAAAATATGGTATTTCTCCAGGGGGTGTATATCAAAAATGGAGAGAGAGCAGCAATCGCTAGAGAAACTCAATAAATAACTTGGCTACCTGTCACTTTTCTCCAGGTGCACTAATAACATATATCAGAAGGATTCAAATCTTGCCGTTTCCTCCCAAGATTTTTTTTTTTTTTTTTTTTTTTTCCGGCCAAGTCTGGTGAAGTTCCATTCAGATCATGGGCAGGAAAATAATAACCTATATAATGCAGTCAGTGATTCAGAGTGTACCTCACATTTAAAGGAATGGGCTTCACGGATGTAGAAAACAAACTTATGGTTACCAAGGGGGAAAGGGGAGGAGGGATAAATTGGGAGACTGGGATTGACATATACAGACTACTATATATAAGACAGATAACCAACAAGGACCTACTGTATAGCACAGGGGACTCTACTTAATATTCTGTAATACTCTATGTGGGAAAAGAATCTAAAAAAGAGTGGATATAAGTATATGTATAACTGAATCACTTTGCTGTACACCTGAAACTAACATAACACTGTAAATCATCTATACCCCAATAAAAATGAATTTTAAAAAAAGATCCCATTTACAATAAAAAAGTGTTTTCCTATTAAATAAAAAAATAAAAAAATAAAGGAATGGGCGTGCCTAAGACTTTCTCTCGGTGCTGCTTATAATCCCGGATATCTGAATGCCCGTCTTCCTGTATTATTCATTCCATAATTGCTGGGTTTTATTAGAAACATGATCTATTATAACCTTGAATAGAGTACATTAAATGACATTGAAAATTAGATTATTCTGATTATCAGAGAAGTGAGAATTGTGCTAAACATTGGTAAGACTGATAGTCAATCAGGGTATCCATCTGAGTGTAATAAAAATCAATCTGGAGTCAGTGTGTTTAATTTTTTAAGCGTGACATTTTCCTCAGAGTTTCTTCCTAAAATGTCACCATCTTCTACGATGCTGATTGATTCTGTCTCTTGGGAGAAGCACTCACTCCAATTACTTCATCCACTGCACACAAACCAGGGTCCACTTAAAAAAAAAAGCTAAATGAATCGCAGCAAGGACAACGTATTTCCAGGGGCGGGGCACAGATATATGTCACGCAAGCTAGAAAATCACTCATCTTCAGCTCAGACAGATAAAATATGCTACTTAGATCACACGTGGCTCTTTACTTTCTTCCAATGGAAATTAGGAAGCTCCGTATTGGGTTTTTATTTCACCTGAGAAAAAAGAGGAAAAGATTCTGGCTTATGTAGAAAACATGATTCTGCTCGCATCTTTTCAGAGGAAAAAAAAAAAAGGTACAACTGTTAATTTACCCTTCCTTCCACCCTTCCCACAGTCCTTCTTTCTTTCCTTTCTTCCATCCACCCATCACTAAACACATTGGTCCATCAGTCGACAATTACTGAATTCCAACTGAGGTCGCCAAGAGACTGGCTGGCTGGGGACTCTTTCTCTCTTGAGGACATTCACATGGTAAAAGGTGAGGACGAGGGCTACTGAGGTGACATCTAAGGGGAACTTCCTGAGCTGACCCGACATTCCGTACTGTGGAATGACTGTCCACTAACTCAGCTTGGCCCCCGAGAATGATACACGTGAATACTGACTTTACGGAATATTGGTATTTTCCTGCCAATGGTAGGGGAAGGGGGAAGATGACATTTATTGAGCGTTTGCCATGACGCAGAACTTGACATCCATCACTCCCTAAATCCTCAGGGGTGGGGGCCCCTCTGCTCCCGGGCCCCGGGTTTCCTGAGCAGGTGGCTGGGCAGTGACCCTCGGTTTTCTCCCCACATCTCCTTCTTGTTTTCCCAGGAGGAGGGACCTGTCTTAGTGCGTCTTCGGAGCAGAAGCCCTTCTGGGCCTTCTCTGCCTCTGCCCACCTCCCCACCTCGCTGCAGAAGAGGGCACCTGCCCTGCTCTCCACACCGTGGAAGCTCCCGGGGTGGGGGGGGCTCTGCCTGGGAGGAGGCCTTCGGGTATCAATGCTGCCCGGGACGCGGCAGGGAAGCTCATGTGATTAGGGGGTGAAGTTCAGGAAGCCATGAACCACCGAGGCTGCACACAGCAAGCTGCGTCTTCCAATAAGCAAATGGCTCTAAAAATTAATTCATACCCGTAGGAAAGGACATCACACTGCTATCAAAAAGCATCTCTTCAAAGACTATTTAATGACATGGTAAAATATTCATGATGGTAAACTTAACTAAAAAAAGAAAGTCAGAAAAACTGGAATACACACATATTGAAAAGAGAGCAGAATAAAATAAATCAAAATATTCACAGGACTTACATCTGGGACATGAGATTCACTGTGATTTAGATCTTCTTATAAATTTCAGTCCTTTCCAAATCATCTGCAATGAGCTACTGTTGCCTCCATTATTTTTTAAAATGTAGTTGTTCTGTTTTTTCTTTTCAGAGGAAAGTAGCTTTTCTCTAACACTAAGAAGGTTCTCGGACTCTAAGGCGACTCTCAGGACGTGTTACTGACATGGTGATCTTCTAATTCCTGCAGCTTCTCAACTGATTACTGCAAACTCCCATCACCAACAGCACTGCCTCACCACTCCCACCGGTCAGAGCGCTACCGTCTCTCACCTGGTTCCCTCTGTGGCCTCCTGAGCTCTCTCTGCTTCTGCCCTGACCCCCGACAGTATAGTCTGAACATAACAACCATCTTGGACCTATTAAAACCCAAGTATGTCCCCTTTCTGCCCGAACACTTGACAGCCTCCTATCAAACTTGGAGTGAGATCAGAAGCCTGGACAAAGCCCCTGGGCCTCTCTGATTCCATCTCCTCTCTTATGCCTGCTTGTTTATGCCCCTCTTTTTTTTTTTTTTTTTAATTTCTTTATTTCTTGGCCGTGCTGTGTGGCATGTGGAATGTTAGTTCCCTGACCAGGGACTGAACCCGCAACCCGTGCATCGGAAACACGGAGTCTTAACCACTGGGCTGCCAGGAAAGTCCCTATTCATGCCCCTCTTGACAACTGGCTTCCTTCTTGGCCCTCAAACACACTGGGGAATGCCCCCACCTCAGGGCCTTTGCACGAGCTGTTCCCTCCGCCTGGACCCCCTCCTCCAGATACCCTGGCTGCTCTCTCCCTCACCTCCTTCCAGTCTTTACTGAAGCGTCATGTTCTCACGAGGCCTGCCCTGCCTACTTCATCAGAAACTGCAGCCCTGATCTCCAACAGTCCTAGGTCCCCATCCCAGTTCACTCTCCTTATTATTATTATTTTTTTTTGCGGTACACGGGCCTCTCGCTGTTGTGGCCTCTCCCGTTGCGGAGCACAGGCTCCGGACGCGCAGGCTCAGCGGCCATGGCTCACGGGCCCAGCCGCTCCGCGGCATGTGGGATCCTCCCGGACTGGGGCACGAACCCGCGTCCCCTGCATCGGCAGGCGGACTCTCAACCACTGCGCCACCAGGGAAGCCGTAGTCTCCTTATTTGTCTTTTTCATTATCTTTCTCTCCCCAAAGAATGTAAACTCCTGGAAGGCAGGGATTCTAGGAATTCTTCACATGCAATCACTAGCACCCAGAACAGTGCTGGGGCATCCAGGGCCTGGGACAAGTCTTTGTTGCTGATGAAGGTTCTGGAAGGGGGGCTGAGTGCTGGGCAGGGGTGACAGGCACTGCCCCTGGTAGGTGGGCTCACAGATACCTGTGTTGGAGCTGTGCTAGCGGTGAGGGAGTGGAGGGGCACTTGTCCAATAAGAAAGCCCTGACCCCAGGGCTGCACTGCCTCCCCACCTTCACCAGCTACTCGGAATGATGCCAAATGTGCACAGGCCTGGGAGGCTGAGGGTGAGGCCGTGTGAGCATCTGAGCACTGGCTGGGCCTGCGGAGAATCGTGCGTTCCAATCACAGGGTGTTAAACCCCCCTTAACCCAGTTCTCCTGCAGCATCCGCTTCGGGAGAGGACACAAGAGCAAACCATGGCAGGGAAGAGGCCTGGCCCTAGCAGAGGCCAAGCCTCTTGGGGCATCTTTAGAGGTGACGGGGACTAAGCAGACACAAGAAGCCTCCCTTGGTGTTTAGGTGAGCCATCCCTGCATTCCTCCTTAAGAGGAAAGTGTGGAGGTATCTCCATTGGGAGATGTACAGAGAATCAGAAGAACTCCCTAAACTCTCAGACCCTAGTTCTTGAAACCAGCAGTTCAGGTGAACTGAATACAGCTATGACAACCGCAGATTCTGCCACAGGCTGCCTGCTGTTCAGTTTAGGACAAAAATCTAAATATTGCAGAGAGGCCATAAGGAACGGCATTTGGCAATGCTCAGGCAAGGGAGCAGCCCCTTGGAGACACTGCCCGAACTGTATAATCACTGAAGCAGCAGTTTGGGGATGATCACATCAAACAAGTCAGGCAACTAACTTCCTCCGCTTCCCAAATCCCACTTACG
>NW_006792323.1:1239548-1250259 GCF_000442215.2 Lipotes vexillifer | reverse complement strand
GGGGAGGGGGAGAAGGGGGGAGGGGAGAGCTCTTTGGTTTTCAACTAAACATCTCTGAGTGTGAACAGGAACCTAAGGCACTAGAGGAACTAACTTCCTTAATCTTCCAGGTAACCACTGGTTTCCGGTGAAGACAGCTGCTAAATTAGGTATTGGTCAACTAGTTTCCCAGAGTGTCCATACAATATGAGAATCTTAATAAAGAGAAAAAGCTACATTCTTTTTTTTTTTAAAGCTACTTTCTTTTGAAAGAAAAAAAAAAGAGTATCTTTTTAAAAAAAAGCCACATAGGGCTTCCCTGGTGGCGCAGTGGTTGACAGTCCGCCTGCCGTTGCAGGGGACACGGGTTCGTGCCCCGGTCCGGGAAGATCCCACATGCCGTGGAGCGGCTGGGCCCGTGAGCCATGGCCACTGAGCCTGCGCGTCCGGAGCCTGTGCTCCGCAACGGGAGAGGCCACAACAGCGAGAGGCCCGCGTACCGCAAAAACAAAAACAAAAACAAAAACAAACAACAACAACAAAAAAAGCCACACAGGCTCACTGAACAGAATTTGAAAAATAATGAACTCTGCAAAGAAGAAAATACAAATTATAATTAACCCATGTCCCAGAAACAAGCCCTGTTAATATTTTATTTTTCTCTGCTCCTTTTCATGCATTTATATATGTATATATATTTTTTATTATAGATCATAGAATATCGAAATTTTCTAATCTTGTTTTTCATTTATATTTAACAGTGTGGATATTTCCCCGCATCGTGAAAAAACTTTCAATGGCGGCATAATGTTTCTGCCCGTGGGTGTGAATCAATTTTTTATACCTATTTTTTAAGACATTTTAAGTTAATTAATTAATTTGGTTGTGCCGGGTCTTAGTTGCGGCAGGCAGGCTCCTCAGTTGTGCCATGCATGTGGGATCTAGTTCCCTGACCAGGGTTCGGTCTTTCTAACGGTGGCTTTCTGGGCAAACGGTCCACAAGGAGGCCTCCTTCCAGGTTCCCAGGGCCCCTCGGTTCCGGATCCTTTCCAAACCTGTTTCTCCGGCCTCCAGTCTATTCTGGGGCCCCCCCAGTAGGTTTCTAATTAATTCCTCTTCAGTTAAGTTGGCCAAGTCGGTTTCTTGTAAGCAAACAACCCTGACTGATGGATACCTGCAGAAAATTCTGGGGAGAAAAAAAGAAAACTGGGGAAATAGTCAAGGTGAAAGAGTTAGGGAAAAACAGGAGAGGCATTCTTAGCTGGTCTGAATGCAAACAGATCATGGGAGAGAAAAAGAATTATAAAGAAAACTCTTGTTATTGCTAACATGTCATCTCAAACCCCACGCTCACGGAATGCAGGCATCTGCTCATCCAGAACAGCGATCACTATTCTCTCCATCGATGGTGACATTTGTTGTCTCTCTAAAGATTAAGTTTCCAGTCAACGGACAGATGGTCAAAATTTCCAAGATTATATATATTTTTTCTCAGCGCAGGAACAGAAATGTAATGATTTCAGCAGCATCTTTGTCGTCTCTGTCCTCCTGTTACGTCTCTGACCCCGTCTCCTCCCTGCCCCTGTCTCTGTGACTCACCCTGTTCCAGATGCACTGGCATTTTTGCTGGTCCCTGACCACAACGGGGCCTTTGCACTTGCAGGTTCTCACACCTGGGACGCCCCTTCTGAAGATATCCGCAGGCCGTTACTTTCCTCCCTATGCCACCTAAAACAGCAAACATTCCAACCCCCAGTGCCTGCTCGAGGTTCCCTTTTTCCTGTGCCTCTTTGATTTTCCTCACTAGCATTTCTCATTAATTTATTTAGCATAGACTTTATTTATCTGTGTATTGTCTGTCTCCTCCCACTAGAATGCCATCTCTCTGAGGGCAGGGATTTCTGTCTGGATGCCCAGTGCCTAGAAAGTGGTGTGGCACACAGCAGGCAGCTAACAAATGCTCGTGGAATGAATAAACGAATGAATCTGGCTGAATCTGGATGAAAGGTCCCTTACGTGCGACCTTGCAGAGAGGCATCAGGTACCATCAGAAAAGCCCTGCTTTGGGACTTCCCTGGCGGTCCGATGGTTAGGAGCCCCCCCACCCCGCTCTCACTGCCGACGGCCCACGTTTGATCCCTGGTCAGGGAACTAAAATCCCAGAAGCTGCGTGGTGCAGCCTAATCATCATCATCATCATCATAAAAGCCCTGCTTTGACTTCACAGGTGCACATCTGGGTCCGGCCCATGTCAAAAGCGAGTGTCTAGCTTGGAAGCATGGAAGTTTCACCCTGAACCAGCTAAGACTCTCTTAGAGAAACGTCTGCTATTCCTTTGGCCCCAACACAAAACCCCTTGTTCTGGCATTTTATGCCTGTGTATCCAGTGAATGTAGCTTAGTGATTAAAGATTACCAGTAACTAGTTGAAGACCACGTATATCTTTGGCCATTATAAATACCCTCAGTTCCTGTGGCAACATGCTTCGTTCCACGGATTAAAGACCAAATCCTGGTAGCTTAAAGGAGAAGGCAGCAGGCTTCAACGATGCTACGAAAAGGAAGATGGTGGCAGCAAAGCAGGCAGCCCAATGCCCCGTCCACATAATGAGTCTGAAAAAGGTTTTGTAGCCATTGTTTTAATAGTCTAAAAGTGAGATGGAAAACACGGCCTGCAAGCCACAACCCTCTTCTTTCACGCCCACGGCAGATGTCGCTAATGGATTATGGCTCTTTTTCTCAGTGAACTGAACCTGAATACGGCCTCAGAATCCTTCTCAACCCAGTGATCCAAGCAGATCCCAGCAGCCACTGCCTACTGATCAGCCTTAGCATAGAAAATAAAACCTCCTTGCCAACCCTGACCTTGATGATCAAAGGCTTAAGTTATATTTCTTTTTCCCTCCCTCTCTTCCTCTCTTCCTTCCTTCTTCAGATGATAATTTATTTGACAAACATGAGCTAAGTCAGAAGAGGCCCTCTTGATAAAAGAGCTCAGAAACAGGGACTTCCCTGGCAGCCCAGGAGTTAAGACTCTGAGCTTCAACAGAAAGGGGCACGGGTTTGATCCCTGGTTGGGGAACTAAGATCCCGCATGCCCTGTGGCCAAATAAATAAATAAATAAATGCAGAGGATGGGGAGTTACAGCTCAAAAAAAAAAAGAGAGCTCAGAAACACACACTGGCCCACAGTCCTCTCATTCATAAGCATCTGCATGACACGGTAGCATGAGGTTAGGAATGAACAGCGCTACAGCCAAAGAGCCCAGAAGAGCCTCGTGTCTACATGAGCAATACAGGATTGTAACATCTGCCACGTAAAGGAATAAACTGTGAACATCTGATCAGTCCACGCATAGTACTGGGAATGCAGACTGTGATCAATAACCACGTGTGTGCTCACACACACCCACACACCCCGCCACAAACACACCCAGACACACACCCAGACACACACACACACACACACACACACACACACACACACACACACACACACACACACACACACACACACGAGTTCCAGCCCACTCAGAGCCTCTGCAAGCACACGACCAAACTTGACCTGCAGGGGAAGCCAATCTCAGGGGAAGAACTACACACAGTTGAAATAATTTACAAGAACATACAGTCACATTACTCAATTAGCTTGGCATGAGTTTAAAGCACTCAATGGCCTTTCCAGATGCTTCTTGCTTTCAGCCGCTCTTCTGTTACCAGGTCTCTCTCCTTTCCACTAGGGCCAAGCCGCACACTCCACTCCCTCTGCCCCTGAGGGTTTGGGGTCTCTTCCTGACTTGGTTCCAGGCCACCCCTCCAACCTCCAATGGCAGCAGCCCCTCCCCAGCAGGCCGCAGAGGGTCCTGAGTCAGCGCTTCCCTCCGGGGGCTCCCTTGGGGAAGCCCTTGAGGAGTTTTTCTCTTGATTCTGGGAATGTGGTCTCTTAATTTTCTGAACTGGATCTGCCACCTTGTTCAGTACAACATGGGTTTATTTTCTTTCTCAATCCAAAATTTCACTGGAAAACTCCCCAACTTTCTTTTTCTGGGGCTTCTAAAGTTCTTGTTTCATGGTCATGCTTTCCCCCTCTCCCCCAGCGGCTCATGAAACTCGGATGGTAACTCCCCACCATTACCTCACAAACCTCACCCCTTACACCTCATCCACCAATCAGTTTCGGAGATACTATTTCTTCCCGAAATACCCAGCCACATTTGTTCAGAACAGCAACACTTCTGCATTTTATTGTTCTTTGCAGTTTAGCTATACCAAACTAAATTCCCCATACGCTGGGCCAGAGCCCAGAGATTAAAAAAAAAAACTTTGATTATTTTTGTTTTGAAATCACAAATGTTATTAACTAGTTTTGCACTCGCCTTTGTGAGGGAGGGTTTGACTTGGAACATTTTTCCATCCTCCAAATGTCTCAATTCCATTTTGTCGTTTACCCCGTCGTGGGCTTTGCTATAAACCGGCCGTGTGGTTGGAATGAACTGGCATCATCTAACTTCCACTGAAGCCCCCCGGATGGAAGAGACTGGACCCGCCAAGCCGTCCTGGGCATTTACACTTTAGAATTCCCTGTTCCCTGGGGGTGTCGCAGGGCAGGTGTCAGGAGCTCTAGACCTGGATTCTGCAGCCACAGCTGCCGGCCTGCTTTTGTCCTGACCAGTTGTGTGACTGCAGCAAAGACACAACCACTCTAAAATGAGATTAGATGCTTTTTCGTGCTCCCATCAACCCTAACATTTGGGTGAAACAGCAGGTAGGAGAAAAAGATAGTTTTGTGTTGTGAGTGGGGAGCGTGGGTGCCCCGGGGCCCTGGGGTCCCTGTCAGCATTTTCAGGAGCTTTCTCCCTTGGCTGACACTGCTGGCCAGCTGCTCCGGCGCCCCGCACTCTTTAAGGACTTCTATACATAACTCATTTCTTTTGCACAGCAACCAAGTGAGGTCGGAACTCCTATTCTCCCACTTTACAGACAAGCACGCAGAGGCATGGAGAGCTTATTTGCCCAAGGTCACAGCCAGAGGCTGTCCTCACAGCAGACAATGGCGACCTCTCTGCCATCATCCCAAGCTTCCAGAGCCACTTGGAGGCTGGGCCGTTTCTTCCATGTTTTTGGCAAGCGTTCAGAAGATGGCTTAGGTTTCCGAGGAACGGTGCTGCATCCTGAAGGAGGAGTCTTTGCAGGACTAACTGGGCACCCCAGACCCCGCCTAGAGACAGAAGCAGGAACCTCTTCACGTAAGGACTCTTCACAGAAAACAAAACACAAACCTGAACCACGGTTAACGTGTTTGTTTATAACATTTTCTTTGAAAAGAAATATGGTCTCTGACAAGAAGAAGTCTGCATCCAAGCAGGTGTGCTCGGCAAACACCGGGCCAAGGGGGCCCAGGAAAGCCACTGCTAAGGGCCCCTGGTTGTGTGCTGACACCCAGACACTGAGTGGAAGGGGAAAGTGTGGTGTTCCCATAGGATCTGTAAAGCAGGGACCTTTCTCTGCTTTTACTTACAGTATAAAAACAAGTATAAGATCCTTAAAGAACTAAAAATAGAGTTACCATATGATCCTGCAATCCCACTCCTGGGCATATATATATCCAGAGCAAACTCTAATTCAAAAAGATACATGCACTCTTACGTTCACTGCAGCACTATTTACAATAGCCAAGACATGGAAGCAACCTAAATGTCCATCCACAGAGGAATGGATAAAGAAGACGTGGTCCATATACACAATGGAATATTACTCAGCCATAAAAAAGAATGAAATAATGCCATTTGCAGCAACATGGATGGACCTAGAGATTATCATGCTAAGTGAAGTTAAGTCAGAGAAAGACAAATACCATATAACACTTGTATGTGGAATCTCAAAAAATAATACAAATGAACTTAGTTTCAAAACAGAAATAGACTTACAGACATTGAAAACAAACTTATGGTTACCAAAAGGGAAAGGGGGAGGATAAACTGGGAGTTTGGGATTAACAGATACACACTACTATATATAAAATAGATAAGCAACAAGGACCTACTGTATAGCACAGGGAACTATATTCCATATCTTATAATAACCTATAATGAAATGAATATATATATATAAATGAATCACTTTGTTGTACACCTGAAACACTGTAAATCAGCTATACTTCCGTTAAAAAAAGAGAGAAAAAAACCCAAGTTTAAGAACCTGAGTACTCCTCAGATTTAGAAAGGGTAACTGAAGACCCATTATTAATAATAATAGTGCTACTGATAATAACTAACATTTATTGAGTTAACTACTTACAATGAACCAGGTACACAGAACCTAAGCGCTGCACATAGATTCCCATCCATCCTTCTTGACCTTCCAGGTAGGTATTATTGTACTCTAATTTTACAAATGCTCAAGGTTTCACGGCCAGCAAATGGTGAAGCTGGGTTTCCACCTCACATGGACTGAATCTTTCTTTTTGATGATTGGTTAGGAAAGGATAAACTGAACCCTTAATACTGTAAGAAGTTAGAGCTGAGTTAATGAAACATAATCTGGGGGTTTCTTCAGGTGGCACACAGTGAAAGCATTTATTAAATTTGGATACACGGGAGACACGAGGAAGGACTTAAGTTTGATTCCATGGAGGAATTCTGAGAAGCCCCAGAAGAGCACGGAGGACTCAGCAGAGTCAGTGTCACCACCATGAGAGAGGAAGCCAGGGTTTAATTTGAGATCAATTCAGAAGAGGTGAAGTGTTAGAAAGCAAGGCATTTAATTTTGCCCAGGAGTTCATATTTCTTTAAATCGTGCTCTCAATTATATAACTTAATAACTTTCAAATTAGACAGTTCCTGCTTTTAACTCAAACTTTGTAACTGGTGTTCTTATTCATTTAGCACTACTAGAGTCCTACGGGTTACTTTTTGCTCCTTCTATCAGATCATTTTATGATTTCTGCTAATGAGTGAGCAGAATCAAACCAACAAAGGAGAAACCTAGATATATCATTTGCAAAGGAAGTACTTGCTTTACTTGCTGGCATATAAAATGCAATCTCCCCTCCCCCTGCTCACCAATAAAACATATCCAAACATTACCCTGCATTCCATGTCCTATTTTTTATAAAAATTTATTTTTATTTATTTATTTATTTTCAGCCGCGTTGGGTCTTCGTTGCTATGCGCTGGCTTTCTCTAGTTGCGGTGAGCGGGGTCTATCTACTCTTCATTGTGGTGCGCGGGCTTCTCATTGCGGTGGCTTCTCTTGTTGCAGAGCACGGGCTCTAGGCATGCAGGCTTCAGTAGTTGTTGCACACAGGCTCAGTAGTTGTGGCTCGCGGGCTCTAGAGCGCAGCTCAGTAGTTGTGGCACACGGGCTTAGCTGCTCCGCGGCATGTGGGATCTTCCCAGACCAGGGCTTGAACCCGTGTCCCCGGCATTGGCAGGTGGATTCTTAACCACTGCCCCACCAGGGAAGCCCTCCATGTCTTTCTGCTTCTCATGGAAAACCAAAAGCACAAGACGTAAAATAAGAAACTATTCTATCCTCTCGTGAAATAACAAGCCACAAGCCAGGCAGCGCATTAGGCATTAAGTTTGGCCCGTTATCTTAATCTTTTAGATTTACTTTAGTATTATAATCTTTCCATTATTTCCTGATACCAATATATTATTTACTTTATCTGTGGGGATTTCTTATTCAAGGTTAGTAGAACAACTATGTATCCAGAACTTGATACATCTTATTGAGTTGTGGTCTAGAGCATATTATGTTTACATAAACACTATAATGTTCCCCCCTATAAAACCACACTATAATTATGTTCAATACGTCAGTATTTATAAAAATAGAAAGAGTTTTTTGTTAGTGTACACTGACGTGGCCTTTGCAATGAATGCATTAGATTTAAAAGTGGAGGTAGCCTCTGTAGCATTTTTAGCGAGTATTATTCTTTCATAAAGAATCTCTTTTGATTCCTCAATACCTGTCAACTCATTAGCTGCACTGAAGGGAACTCTGGCTGTGTATGACAGGAAATCTGGCAGGACCTCAGTACTGCCTGCCACCTGGTGTCAGCATGCTGAAATTGCAAGCACAGGACTCAGGCAGGTTCAGCACTAGACATGGAGAGGCTGGCCTTGAGAGTGAACTTTAAGTGTCCTGGAGAGCAAAGCTTCTCTTTGCAAAACACTTCATCACATTCCCTGGGAGGAATTCCCTCATCTTGTGGCTCAGTGCCTGGGCCACTTGCCACCAAGAATGCAGGTAAATTCTCACTTTGGAGACAGTTATAGGAAGCCTCTTAGGGCTCCAGCCATTTGGACCATGTTGTTAATTATCTGAGAGCTGGATCTTAGCCCAAGAGCATCTACTAACCAAATCAGTTGGTCAAGTGTATTCACATAGTATATGGCAGATTTCACACACACATTGCTCTTGGGAGGCAATGTGCTACACACATAAAATAAATTGTCACCAGAGAAACTACCACAAGCCTCTAAGTGCTCTCTCCTCTTTCACTTTAGGGAAACAGTATCATAAATAGAGGACATTTCTTTTAAAATAAAAAATACTACTTGTTTTTGAACAGCTCCTCTCTCCTCGTTACCCACCGCACCCCTGCCTCTGCTGTTAATAACCATCTGATCTGACATTTAAGCAGGAAAAAAATGAAGCCACATGATTTAAAAAGCATGTGTTTATGACTTGCCATGTTTAAGCACTGCTGAATAAATGTATATTGAAAACGTATTTCAAGTGAGAAGCCATAATAAGGGGTTTGGAGATATTCAATATTACTCCATTAATTTCATAGCACACCAAAATTATGGAATATGTAGACTTTCTAGATGTAAATTACAATCCATGCCTCGGTGAGAGCCCTTTGCTGCTCTCCCCCCCAAAACAGCATTACAATCTTCAGGCAAATTGACACAAAATAGAATAAATTATGTTGAAAGCTATATAGAACCATTATTTCAGCCTTAAACACTTCATTAAAACAAAGCAGCTCAAAATCTCCCCTCCCCATTCCTACCTTCCAGCCTGTGTGGAAACGAATTTAAGTCCAAAGATCCCAAACAATGTAGCTTTCTACATGTTTCTGGGTGGGAAGATTATTTTTACCAACAACACTAAATCCAGATTTTGCTCCAGTCCCTCCGGCATAGACCCTGAGGGAAAGGACACTGAGCTCTCCTCTGCTCTCTCGAATTCCTACCTGGCAGAAGATTCCTGACATACAATTTTTATAATTTGTAGGTCAAGAAAGTGGTTTTCTATTTTTCTTTGTGTCTGTACTTTTTTCTTCTTCTTATAAAAATCCATCAGAATCGAAAACAGAAAGTTGAGTGAATCTGGTTGAAATAGGGATGGATGGGGACTTTCCTGCAAGGAGCCTTGGGGTTTCTCTGTAGAATCCTTCAGAAAACACGTTGGAAAGTTCCCGAACTATCACTAAAGGACCAGTACCATGGTCCTTAGTTACTCAGTACCATGACTTCACTACGTTCAGATTTCCAGAAACCAACGCAAGTTATAACCGACAACTGTTGGTGCCCCATGGATGTATATGTACCCCCCTGGCCTTGACTTTTTCAGTGTATTCTGACCCAACCTCCAACTGCCAACACTTGCATCTCTCTGAATGACGGCTTTCCTTGGCCCCGGAGCGCGCGTATACACAGGTCCTGGGAATTAAGTTCCCCCAAGGGCAACCCTCACCCGAAGACTAACACTTGTCGGGGGAGGACTCTGAGGTTCATGTTTTCTAGTCCCCAGCATGGATTCCACTGGCACACAGGGCAGCTACTTTGATGACACGCTCTTATTGCTGTATTTCTCTTCCCTATCTCCCTCCACTTCCCGCCGGTGTTTCCAGAGATTATCCAAAAAAAACCAAAAACACTGTATGCACTCAAATCAGGGTCTGCTTCTCATGCGACTCGTGTCAGGGTCTGTGCACAAACGAAGATAACAGTCCACCTGATGAGATTCTGAAAACAGGAGGAAGCATTTGCTGTCATTCTGTTAAACTGCAGTGGAGAATTTTATTCGTTCTTTGCCCTGTGTGGTAGGAAGAATCATGCCCCTGACCCACCTCCCCAAAATGTCTACATGCTAATCCCCAGAATGTGTGAATATGTTAAATTACACGGGGGAATTCAGGCTGCTAATCAACTGACCTTCAAACACTGAGACTAGCCTGGATTATCCAGGTGGACCAATGTGATCACCAGGGCCCTTTAAATGAGGAAGAGGGGGCAGAAGAGCTAGAATCACAGGGACGATGTGAGAAAGACACGACCAATCACTGCTGGCTTTGAAGACAGAAAAGGGCCAGGAGTCAAGGAATGCAGGCAGCCTCTCGGAGCTGGAAACAACTGGGAAGTGTATTCTCTCACAGAGACGGCAGAAGGAGAAAGCCCTGCCAAGCACCCCGACTGGAGCCCAGCGAGACCCATTTCAGACATCGAGCCTCCAGGGCATGTTTTGAGGGAACTTCATCCCCAGTGCATTTCTCCCCATTACTCTTCCTCCTACAGAATGAAGGACGATGCCTGTACCTCAACGAAACTGCACAACTCTTTGCTGAACTTCTATGAAGTACCAGACCCCGTGTTGGAACGTACGCCGCTTCCAGCCCAGGGCGATAGAGAGCAGCCCACAGATGAGCACAGTTCAGCAAGGCCAGCATGTGGAAGAGGAGGACAGGCGGCAGGGGCCATGAGCCCAGGACGGGGGGG
>NW_006792323.1:1238176-1239419 GCF_000442215.2 Lipotes vexillifer | reverse complement strand
GGGGCGGGGGCAGGGCATGAAGCACCGTCGTCCTGCGAACGGTCTGACGCTCACCCGAGGAGAATGGCAAACCACTGAGGGGGTTTTAAAAACCGCTTTTTTCAGTAGACTGAGTAGCTAAGAAAGGAAACGAATTACGTATAAAGTGTGAAGAAATCACAATATAATAAACACACCTGTGTGCCTACTGTACACTTTGTTTAACAAGTGGTTTTCAATTGAGCTATAATTTATATACTCCAAAATTCACTTTTTTTTACATGAATGACTACACATTTTTACACAAACGCGTAGTCATGTAAACACCATCTAAGATCAAGATATAGAATAGTTCCACCGACCTCCCCGCAAATTTCCATCACGTACTTCTAAGCTCAAGGACACCCTGGGAACCTCGCCGGTGCCCCTCCCCATTCCGTTCCCATCTCCTAATCCTTCAGAAATAACCCTACTCTACATTGTGTGTTTATCATTTCCTTGGTTTCTTTTTAAATTTTACCACGTTTCCATCCATAAAGAAAAGGTTGTTTTGTCTTGCATGTTTTGAAATGAATATAAATGAATATAAATGAAAACATTCATATTTTTGGTGACTTAATCCTACGTGAGGATGAAACCTGAGATGCATCCGTATTCTCAACTAGACAATCTCGTTATTTATGTGTTCTACTGTTGTTGAAATCTGAATTGTTTCCAGCATTTTGCTATTATTTTCTATTGATGTACAGCTGATTGACAATATGTTAGTTTCAGGTGTACAGCAAAGTGATTCAGTTTTATATCTATATCTATATGTATATACACACACACGTACATACATCTCTTCTTCAGATTCTCTTCCCTTATAGGTTATTACAAGATATTGAGTGTAATTCCCTGTGCTACACAGTAGGACCTTGTTGTTTATGTATTTTATATATAGTAGTGTGTGTATGTTAACCTCAAACTCTAAATTTATCCCTCCCCGCCCATTTTGCTACTTTGAATAGCGTTGCTAAGAACATTCTTGTACACATTTTTGTAGTAGGAAATATATATACACACACTAGGTATTTACATACATACAGAGAGAGAGAGAGAGAATTGTTACTGGGTCTCAGATACGCCAATATCCTTAATCTGTGATTAAGCAGATGCCACTTAACCAAATAATGCTAAATTCATTTTGAAATGTGTTGCAGCCAGTCCCCCTCCTGTGAATAATATTCCAATTACTTCTCACTTCATCATCCTGTGGCACCAT
>NW_006792323.1:1234871-1238166 GCF_000442215.2 Lipotes vexillifer | reverse complement strand
AGGAGAGTCACGAGTGACTTGTTTTTTGGCTTCAGAAAGACCACGGCGACCAAGAGACAATACGAGAGAACGACGCGGCTGACAAACGTGAAGGACTGAAAACTCTACGGTGAAGAGATTAGATCATTGCTAATGAGGGGCGGCTTCACGTGTCCATTTTAAGAAAGCCTACCTTCTAAGAGTTGCTGGCTCCCTTTGAGAAGGGTTGGGCTAGGTTATTCTACGTGGCAGGACCCCCGCCTCCCCAGCAGGGGGAGATGAAGGCCCAGAGGTGAGGGGCGCTCACAGGAGGAGGGCAGGGAGAGACAGGTCTGTCTGATGGACTGGGATGGCCAGGGCGGAACCATGGGGCCGGGAGCCAGCCGGCCCCTCCCCGAGTCCTTGCAGTCCAGTCCCCAGCCCACCCCGAGCTGACTCCGGGACCCGGGCACGGCCCTCTAGACCTCGGGGTGTCAGTGGACCAGTTCAAAGCAATCTGACCGGCACCCTGAGCCCCACGTCAGCCAGCCCTTCCTCCAGGACCTCCATGCCTCGCTCAGGCCCATCCCCTCCTTTCTCCACATCCACCAGCCTCTTTACTTTCTTCTCTCCTGGCGCCAGCGCCCCGGATGTGACTGATTAGTCAAACATCAGTGTTTTTTTCTTTAATTTTTAGAATTTGCAATAAGCTCAGCAGCTCATTCTTCTTTTAAAAAATTAATTAATTAATTAATTAATTTTTGGCTGCGTTGGGTCTTCGTTGCTGCGCGCACTTCTCATTGCGGTGGCTTCTATTGTTGCGGAGCACAGGCTCTAGGCGCGTGGGCTTCAGTAGCTGTGGCGCACGGGCTCAGTAGTTGTGGCTCGCGGGCTCTAGAGCGCAGGCTCAGTAGCTGTGGCACACGGGCTTAGTTGCTCCACGGCATGTGGGATCTTCCTGGATCAGGACTCGAACCGTGTCCCCTGCATTGGCAGGCGGATTCTTAACCACCGCGCCACCAGAAAGCCCCCAAACTTCAGTGTTTGGCAAGCATTTTCCTGAGGCTTCTGGCTCAGCCCGTGGGCATGTCCTCTGCAGACCTCCTGCCTGGCTTGGTGAGGGGACTTGGAGCTGCAGCTGTGGCAGCGCGCACAAGGCTTTGAATGGGGAAGACGGAGGGAAGGAAACAAAAGCGAGAAATCTGGGGGGAAAGGCTTTCCTCCTGAGGTTTATGGAGTGAACTGGTTGTTTTTCCTCTGAAGTTCTGTGGAGGCCAAGCTAATGACCTGCAGTTAATTTTTACTCCCTCAAGGAGCAATCATCACATTTTCATTTGTTCAAGGAATGCCAAGAACATCTAGCTACCTTCAAAAAAGCTCCCCTTGCCTTGAGACATAAGGGTAATGAGACAGGCTGGGACCTGGGACCTGGGCCCCTTTGCTGCAGGGCTTGCACCTGGACAAACATCTCCTCCAGCTACAGAATACAAAGAAACTCTAAGGGACTAAAAATAACTGCGTGCATGCACAGTTGGGGCAAAATTATGGACAACAATATACAAAAAGACCAAAGAGCCCAGCTGCCACTTCTGAAGAGCTGGGAGCAAAAGCAGGGTGTCAGGAGCAAAATCAGGGCACTGCGCATGCCCCCTGCACTCAGCACCACCAATGGGGGCGGGCAGACCACCTAAGCCACACCTCTGGCCTGAGCACTGGACACACCCCTCCCCTCACCCCATATAAGGAACCAGCTCACCCCGCACTCAGGGGGCAAGTGAGGGAGGGCACCTGTTGGTCGTTCTCCCTCCCCTCTGCTGCAGCAGGGGCCCCAATAAAGCCTTGCCTGGATTTCTTGTCTGGCCTCTGATCAGTTTCTATTGATTAAGGAGGCCAAGAACCCTGGTTGGCAACAGGGTTGTCCTTTGTTCCACGTACCCTGCGCTTGCAAGGTTCTGGACTAAACGCTTCCTGTACAAGCCAACCCTCTCACCACACACCCCTGAGGTCGCCTTAGCTTCACGTTGTACTTAAGGAAACTCCAGTCCACTGACAGCTGGAGTTGGCATGGAGCCCACGGCTGACGTCCATCCTAAAGGGAACCGGTTTATTTGAAACACACTGATTTTTCACTACTGTTTTCAGTGCTTCTCAATCAAAGTCTTCCCAGCTAGTCTTCCTGGGAGCAAATCAAGTCACAGCCAAGGGTCCACCACTGGGTTTACACAGGCAGGTGCCTCCCAGGGAATCTCCAGAGCCTTTGCCTCACGGAGGAATGATGCTCGAATAGTGAGTGTTTAGAGCTGAGGTGCAAAACTGTGGCCACTACCTTACCACAGAGACCCAGAATCTGGAGGGCTGGCTGGTTGGAACAGACCTGGGCGTTCTCAACTGCACATCTGCATCTGGGAGGACATCATTCCTGCCACTGACCCACTGTGACCTCAAGCAAGTGACCTGCCTTCTCTAAGCTTTAGGTTGCAAATCCGTCTGTACAGGGGGCTGGGTGGTGTCACCTCATAGGGCAGTCCTGAGGACTAACTGAATATCGTATGAGAACATCAGCACACTGCCTGGCCCAGTGCAAGCCTCCACACCTTGCTCCCAGGTTACTACACACACAGGACCACCACCAGTTGCCTGCTTAACCACAGGCAGGGTTTTCTGATAAGATCATTGATAAATGATGCAATTCCTTCACCAGCAGAACTCCATCACTAAAAGCATGAGTGAGGAATCACAGGAAACTAGGGACACACCTGAGGAAGGAGAACATTTCTAGGAACCAGCTTAGATATCACCCTGTTAAAGATTGAGATTGGTCTGCCAGAACTGTACCGAAGGCCAGAGAACTAGCATTCCATCCATCTATCCCCCACCTCCATGCTTCCACCCACCCCCTCACCTATCCATCCATCCATCCGTCCACCCCCAACGATCCTTCCACCCACCCAGTCACCTAACCATCCATCCATCCACCCCCCCCATCCTTCCACCCACTCACCTATCCATCCATCCATCCATCCGTCCATCCACTCCCCCATCCTTCCACCCACCTACTCATCCATCCAGCCAGCCATCCGTCCACCCATCCTTCTACCCATCTAGTTCATCTAACATTCCCCATGTGCCTTTTATGGGCTGTCATGTTGGTTCTATAGCCAATTTATTTATCAAAATCCACACACATCTCTTTAGTTTCAAATTTTATTTATTTATTTTTTTTATTTTTTTTTTTCTTGCGTTATGCGGGCCTCTCACTGTTGTGGCCTCTCCCATTTGCGGAGCACAGGCTCCGGACGCGCAGGCTCAGCGGCCATGGCTCACGGGCCCAGCCGCT
>NW_006792323.1:1218878-1234050 GCF_000442215.2 Lipotes vexillifer | reverse complement strand
CCCAGCCGCTCCGCGGCATGTGGGATCCTCCCGAAACGGGGCACGAACCCGCGTCTCCTGCATCGGCAGGCGGACTCTCAAGCACTCAAATTTTATTTTTCACTTTTATCTCCACTGTCACCATCTCATTCCAAATCATCCTCTCTCACCTATGCTTAGCTAGTCTCCTCACTTTCCTTCCCAGCCCCGCCCCACCCAGTTCCCACACAGGAGACCAAGCAGTCAAAATTTTAAAACCAGAAATGTGACCATGTCATTCCATGTTGATCACTTACCAGGGGGGCCTCGGGACACTGAACGAAATCAAACTCCTTCAGGTGGGCTACAAGAGCCTGCCAATCTGGCCCCTGGCCTCCTCTCGGATGGCATGTTGGACCGCTCCTCCCCTCAATCGCTATGCCCAGCCCCAGCGGTCATCTGGGTTCCCAGAAGACAGACTTATTCCAGCCTCGAGACGTTCTCCCACGCTGTTCCCACAGTCTGTACCACCCCCCACCCTGCCCGCCATATGCACGGTCAGCTCCTTCTCAGACTTCACACCTCCTCGCTGAGGTTTTCTCTCATCAGCCAATTCTAAGGCCCTTCTCCTACTTATTTTCTATCATAGCTTGATTTTCAACTATATGTATGCATTTTGGGCTACCTAGTTTCATGTCTACCTGACCTGTAGACTGAAAGCTCTAAGAGCATGGACCGTGACTGTGTTTCGTTTACCACTCAACTCTCAGCAGGTAGCACAGAGCCCGGCACCTGCCGCTCCTCTGCCTGAAACAGTCCTGCCCTGACATCCACCTGCCTCACTTTCTTACTTCCTTTACATCCCTGCCCAAACGTTCTCTTGCCACACAGACGTTCCCTGACTGTCCTTTATCAAATAACCCCCGCCAGCCCCATAACCCTCTGCTTTACGTCTTTCTTTACATTTCAAGTGCTCGGCAGCCATATGTATCACACAACACAGTTCTAAGCAGTGGGGACCACCCGGCACATTCTGTCAACCTGCTAATCACTTACTTCTGTCTACCCTCTCCCCGCCTCCACCAAAGAACGCTCCATGACGTCAGGGACTGTCCTCAGTGTGGACACTCGGTGCCTGAAACTGCATCTGGCAGATGGGAGGCACGCAATAAATATTTGTTGTTGAAAGACCAAATGGTAAATATTCAGGAAATACGTGAATAATTGAGTGAGCTCATGAAGGCACGAACCAGAAACTGTACTTACTGAGGGGTCTATGAAGGCAGTGAAGGTAAAATTCCCGACCTCAAGGAGCTTGCTACTGAGGACACGGGACAGGGCAGCCTGGTGACACTTAGCATGCAATCTGCATCCTCTCTCCACCTCCACGCCAGCTCTCTGCCCTTTCTGTCCTCTGCCTCGCACCTCAAAGTGAAACGAGGCTTTAATTGTGTTTATCTTGTTTTTGCCTTCAAGCGAACATTGGGCATTTTGCTCCAAGGCGAACAGGATAACCCAGCATCCTGGGAATTTTATTCTCACGATAGAAAGATCTTTTTTTGTGTGTGGTACGCGGGCCTCTAACTGCTGTGGCCTCTCCCGCTGCGGAGCACAGGCTCCGGACGCGCAGGCTCAGCGGCCATGGCTCACGGGCCCAGCCGCTCCGCGGCACGTGGGATCTTCCCAGACCGGGGCACGAACCTGTGTCCGCTGCATCGGCAGGCGGACTCCCAACCACTGTGCCACCAGGGAAGCCCGATAGAAAGATCTTTGAGTGGCTTTTTTCCCCTCCTTTGTTCCCCCATCCATTTAACACTGCAAGTATGTGTATAAAATTTTGTAGTGCTTTGTCAGAACACTTTATCAAGTTGTGATATAAACTGAAAATTAAAAAACCTTCCACATCAAGTATAATTTCCGATTGTATTCCCAGAGCCATAAAAGCAAGCCTTTTCAAAATGGAGAGAGAGACAGAGAGAGAAAAGCCTTCTTTTGAAGGTATTTGTTAGTCTGTGGGTTTAATCTTTACTCTTATGAGATGAAAAAGGCTTGTACTACATTCCTTAGGAGACTCATCTTTATTCCAACCAAGATGGAAAAGATGATGGAAAGAGCGTGACCGCTGGTACGTTTCAAACCTAACCCTAATTCCTACAGGAAAAAAGCTCTGATTAAATTATCCTTTGACCTTCTTTTTCGGGCCAACACCTTGACTAAAGAGACCTTAAAACCACGAATGCACTTGACCTTTTGTGCAACCTGCTTTTTCAAGGAGCTCATTTAAAATGAGCGTTTATGCTGGGTACCGTGGTAACAGAAGTAGGTCACCCTGCTATGGTTGTGCATCTGACTCCAGCAGAAAAGTCAGGCGAGCATCCCACCTCACGCTCGCCCGAAAGCAGTGTTCGCATCAGCCGCACAGTGAGAAGGGAAAGGCGGCAGTTTAGCTCTGACTGCAAGATGCTTCTCAGATGCCTCAAAAGACTTCCCTTGACTTTTGAAACACATTCCCTCCTAGCTGCAATGAACGACGTCTTCTGTATTGAAGGCACAGCAGCAAATCCCCACAGAATACTAAATGCGCACCAGCCTTAGGCACTGCCGGTAGGATGGAATATGCTAGAACTCTTTAAGAAGCAGTTTTCAAATTGTACATTTTATGGGAAAGGGAATAAGGCATCTTCCTCCCCCCTAACTGCTACTGCTAAAAACGGCTCATTTTGAAAATTATGCAATGTTACTAATAGGTCCTGTACAAAAGAAAAAGAGTTTGTAAAAATCACTGCAGAAGTTTTAGTGTTATTCTTTCCCCCTTTTAATTCTGAGAGTGAGTGAGAGCTGATGCTCTATTCAAATAGGGAAGTGATAGGTAAGCTGTTTTCTCATCATTTTCACAAAGCACTTGTTAAGCATTTTTTGAGGGCACTACATACTAGGCATGGGGTACACATGGCCCCTGACCTCTAGAAGCTCCTAATCTGTAGTTTGTTCAGCTCAACTGGGGAAAATGCTCTCCCAAGAGAAGGATGCTATGGTAATAAGGGCCCTCCCCTCCGAATCAGGACGCCCGGGTTCTACTTCTGGCACAACCATGATTAGCCATTGACATTGGACAAGTCATTTCAGTTCTACTAATCTTATATTCCTGAGTCATTAAACAGGAGCTTTCGGTCTCTCCCTTACTGTTTCACATGAAACTTGCCAAGATCCAACTACCTGAAGGTGATTGCTTGTGTTATAAAAGGGTCATTCACTTTACAAAGAATACGTACCCCACACTTCACTTAAACAGTGATTACCCCACTCTACATCTGGGGGAAAAAAGTCTTCCTATGTATAAGGACTTATCCTGCAAGAGGCCAGAAATCAAGAAATCAAGTAGAAACAAGGACAGAGAACAACGCACTTATGCAGACATTCCCTCAACTTCTCATATGTAAAGAGATAATGCTTCTGATACGTCTGCAGAACCTACTGGAAACTATTCTCAATACATTCAGGTGCATGTTTATTGTGATAGCCCTGTGTCACATCCTGGATTTTCGAGCAAAGCTGTCAGCAACTGAAACATTTCCTTGTCTTAAGTATGAGCTCTGGTGAACATGAGAACTTTCTAGACACCACCATAAAAACGTAGAACACGTGAACCGGATTCTGACCACGTGTTCATGGGTTCCTAACCCAGGGCTTACTGGGGCCGTGTCCTGGATGGGAACTTGGAGACCAACCAGCTTGGGTGCCCTGCTCTATGGACAGAGGTGGAGCCCAGAATCTAGGGCCACAATCCATAATACCCGATGCATCTCAGAGTCCCCTATAGGCGTGGGTGACAGGGGCAGGACAGGGGCACCTCAGGAACGAAAACGCTGGGGTGGGGTCTCTGGGAGGACTTCAGACCTCTCACTTCCCCAGGGCTGCCTTTCCAGATGGGAATTCTGTGCCACGGCTGATGCTGGGCCAGACCCTCGCAGCGTTCTCCACCTTCGCTCCTGCCCCAAAGCACACACACACCATCTCTCCTCCCCCTGCCAAGTGTGACGGGAGCCAACACTTATTTCCTCAGAAGTATCAAAAAGTGATTTAAAATGCCACCTTTCCCCGGGAACTCCTACATTCATGGGACTATAAAGAAAACCTTACAGTGAAGTGAAGAACCCTTTACACGTAAGGATGGGAAGTCGCTTGGGACTTGGGGTGTAGGGACGGGTGTGCAGTGCACCCACTCAGATGTGCCGGGAGCCCTGTCCCCACCGGGGGCTTGTTTGCCCCCGTTCTCTCTGTTTCTCCCCTCCCACCTACAGTCTAGGGACAGGTAGGGATGGAGCAAGTACACATCTTCTCACGGATTTTTGAATCTACACGTTCATGCTAGATCCCTAGAGATCTAGGAGGGCACAATTACAGCTTCGCTTCTCTCATTTCGCATGCCAAGCGGATAGCTCCTTCTCTGGACCACTTCTGCTTGAAGTATTTTGTATGGCGTATTTTCTTAGACAAGGTAATTAACCTCTTTGTATCTAGGGAGTCCATCTCTCCAATGATGAGACGCTTTCAGAACACGCCACTATAGGAACGTTCAGAGATCCCCCCAGAAAGGTGACATACGAAGAAATCGCAGAGAGAAAAGTCAATCCCGGCACGTCGTTAAACCACTTTAACAACTGTCTGTCTCCTTCCTTAGGAGCAGAGCACAGTCCGAATGAGGCTTCACTGTAATTGTGTCCTGGAAGTAAATATGATTTTCCACGACAAGGTCTTGCCGACTCTAATGAAAGGCATGTTACAAGCCTATTGTCTCAGCTCGTGGGATGCCTGGAAGGGATGCTACTAATTGCTGCTTCCACGCCCGTGTTTGGCGGATGCGTGACACCCAGGGAGGGCAGGTGAGTTGCGCAGGTCTCCCACCTAGTGAGGAGCGCGGCCGGCCCCTAGGTCTTACCTATGGGATTCTGGGTGTGTTAACAGACGGCTATTATACTCAACCAGGGAGCCCAGAGGCAGGCCTGCTGCGTGGCTCTCTTCTCTATTCATTCATGAATTACAGTCCAGCAGAACCAAAGCCCTGTGGCTCTCATTTCTTGTTTTTTTTTTTTTCCCTCAGACATCCTAGAAACTGTCAGAGGCACCAGGAATAATGGAGACGCAGCAGCAGCTCCCTGCAGCAGCAAAGTGCACGTGCAGATCCACCCCTGACGCACAGAGCTCAGTGATGAGTCTGCAGGTGAGGGGAGGTTTGGTGCACCCCTGGGTTTGTATAATTCGATTCCAGGAGGAAACTCTGAGGAAGATGGTTGTATCTTTCAGAGGAGCAAAGTCTGAAAGCGAACTAGGTCGGGGAAGTTCTTCTGGGACAGGAATACACACAGAGGTCATTTCTCCACAGCAGGCGGGCTGTGCGTTGTGCAGATGGGGTGTCGTGGGAGATGTGGATTCCAGGAGGAAAGTAATGCCCTGTCCCCTGATGCGGAGAGTCCCAGACAAAGGTTCTTCTGCAGTCTTGGACCAGTAAAATGAGCCACACTTACATCTTCTGCTTCTCAAGCATTTTGATTTGTCAAGGCACTTTCACAGTTTTTTCGTACTCCTGATATTTTGGTCTCACAAACTCTCTTAGACGTGGAAAGGAAAGGAATGAATATCTTCATATTAAGAGATACAAAAATAGACGCAGTGGTGTTCTTCTGCCTTGGGTGCATCTTTAAAACGGTCCAGGACACCCTGCTAGTTTACTGACCTGTATTTGTTTTAAGTTCCTCTTTGGTGGTTTATAAACGGTGAAGGGTAATAAGTCTGTCCTGAGTTGATGTAAATGTTAAAGCATTTCACTCTTTACAGTGTATGAGGTTTAATACAACGTGTGACCATTCAGACAAAGAGGAGTAATCCCAGGACGCTACCTGTTCCAGCTTTGGAGCCACTACTTACAACCATTTTCTCTCTCTTCTTCTGGAACTGCTTTCAGAGCCAATTCCTAGACAAGAAAATCAAGCTCATTCATTATTCACAGTCACTACTTCTTTTGGATATTTCTCTTTTAGATAAAGAAGAGTTATCAGTTGGATGTTAACATTCTCATCTGTGTGTGCTTAAAAAAATTACACAGTGTTATAGTCAGCTGCATTTCTATCCAGGACAAAACCCTTGTATTTTTCCTGCGCCTAACGTGAAAGGATTTTCGGGGTGTCGCTGGGAGAGGATTTGTTTATGAATTTTCAGTCTGAAGTTGAAATTAGATATGGTCCTTATCAAATTATCAAGACATGACTGTAAGGCACATAACCGCTGAGTAGCTTACACGAATTGGATAGAAATGAAGGTGCAGTTACAAATTGCACATATGTTTGTCATGGAACTAAACTCTCATGACTAGTGTTTGAATTAAAATAGAAAACGCAGGAAGAGTGAATGGATTATGGCAGGGGCTGGCAAACCCCTTCTGTAAAGGGCCAGACAGTATATACTTTAGGCTTCATGGGCTACATGGCCTCCGTCGCAACTACTCAACTCTGCTGTTACAGCAAGGAAGAAGCCGTAGATGATATGTAAATGAATATATATGGCTGTGTTCCAATAAAACTTTATTGATAAAAACAGGCAGCAGGCCAGATTTGACTCACAGGCTTAAGTTTGCTGACCCCTAGGTTTGTGGTCTATTAAACTGAGGGAAATATGGATGTAATCCTTAGATATCAAGATGTCTGAATGTCCAGGAATGGGTTTATTTCTCCCTGGGGAAACAGACAAATGCAAAACTGTATTAGCATCTATCTTCTCAACCATTTTCCACCTAAAGCATTGTCAATACCCAATGTTACTTTGCCTGAAGTATTAGACAATTAGGAAAACGGAAGTTCTACCTCGGTCAAAGAATTAACCTCTTCTTTTTTATCAAAGAAAAGCCTTTCTTCTAAAATAGATAACTAACAAGGACCTACGGTATAGCACAGGGAACTCTGCTCAGTACTTTGTTAATAACCGAAATGGGAAAAGAATCTGAAAAAGAATAGATACATGTATATGTATACCTGAGTCACTCTGCTGTACACCTGAAACTAACACAACATTGTTAATCAATTATGCTCTGATATAAAATAAGAATTTAAAAAACAAGTTTTTTTTCTTTTCCTATCACATGACTAACAAATGTACACTGACGTTACACAATAAAATAAAAATACAGATAAGTTCAAACAAGAATATAAAAACAGCTTTTAACATTTTGAGCAATATCTTCCAAACTTTGTTTTAACAACTATGAGATCAAAATGTGCATAATTTTGTTTTACATTTTATAACTTAACAACAGATTGGGACTTCCCTGGTGGCACAGTGTTTCAGAATCCGCCTGCCAATGCAGGGGACACGGGTTCAAGCCCCGGTCCGGGAAGACCCACATGCCGCGGGAGCGGCTGGGCCCGTGAGCCATGGCCGCTGAGCCTGCGCGTCCGGAGCCTGTGCTCCGCAACGGGAGAGGCCACAACAGTGAGAGGCCCGCGTACCGCAAAAAAAAAATAATAAAAAAATAAAAAAATAAAAATTGAAAAAAAAAAAAAAAAGCAATGTAATATCATTAGTGATCATGAAAATGCAAACTAAAACCACAATGAAATATCACTTCATACCCCGTAGATGTCTAAAATTAAAAAGACTGAAATATCAAGGTTTGGTAAGAATACATCGCTGATGGAGTGTGAAACTGTAGGTAAAACCACCTTGGAAAACTGGCCACTTTTTACAAAATTAAACACATGTATCCTTATGACCCACTAATTCTACTCTTGAGTATTTACCTAAGAGAAGTAAGTGTCTATGTCCCCCACAAAGCATGTAGAAGGATGCTCATGGCGGTTTTATTCATAGTAGCCCCAAACTGGAAGCAACCCAAATACCCATTAAGGTGAGAACTGCCAGTCTAGCAAATGGAATCCCACTCAGCAAAACAAGGAGCAAATAACCAACACATGTACCAACATGGAAAAATCCTGCAAACATAATGATGAATGAAGGACACCAGACACGAAGAGTGCAGACTGTATGATTCCACGCATAGGAAGTTCAACAGGCAAAACTCACCTCTGGTGACAGACGTCAGAACAGTTACGTTAAGTGTAACCAGCACCCAAATCAACATACGGAATGTTCCAACCCCAGAAGGTCCACACAGTCCCTTTCTAATATCTTGACTCGGAAGGTGGCTAGAAGGATGTTTACCTTTATCAAAACTTATTACATAGTACGTAAGATCTGTACCGTTAAGATACGTATATCATACCTTAATAAAGAGAAAAACATTCTAAAATATAGTTGATTTTTGCCTGAGAAAGGGAAGTCAAACAAAACTGAAGAGACATCCAGAAAGCCAGGATTTGAAGGAGAGAGTTTTAAATGATAAAATCTGACAGGGAACGAGGGGAGGAGCTGACCCCTGCTTTGTGTTTTGTGTGACAGTCTTTATCTTGCTGCCTTCAATGTTGTGTCCAGTTATTTCTTTTGGGGTCTAGGGTCATAAAGATTGCCTTGCCCTTCTATGCCCTTTTGATTCCAATTTGGAAAACAGATGAGCTTTAACTACATGGAGGGATGTCCCGAGGAAGAACAATGAAAAATGTCAAGGACGTCCTAAATGACACCTCCCAGGACCCTCTTTAGAAGAACCCCTTGGAGACATTCATCTCCAACATCACTATCTGGAAAACCTGAGATTCTGCTGAGCAATGAGGCTGTTTTCATCTCATGGATGCCAAGGACCCTGCCACTGACTGCATCCCTTTATTGCTCCACTAGTGTCACCAGAACTAGGGTCACCAGAACACTTGTCTAGGCTGCACGCACCTCACTGCACTGATCTGACTCCAAGGTTTCTCCTATTTTCCATTAAGTCAGTCGGTGTAACATTTAAAATATCCTGTCATTTAGGGCTTCCCTGGTGGCGCAGTGGTTGAGAGTCCGCCTGCCGATGCAGGGGACGTGGGTTCGTGCCCCGGTCCGGGAAGATCCCACATGCCGCGGGAGTGGCTGGGCCCGTGAGCCATGGCCGCTGAGCCTGCGCGTCCGGAGCCTGTGCTCCGCAACGGGAGAGGCCACAACAGTGAGAGGCCCGCGTACCGCCAAAAAAAAAAAAAAAAGATGCTGTCATTTAAAAAAATTGATATATAATTCACATACTATAAAACTGACCTTTTAAAGTGTGTGATTCAGTGGTTTTTGATATATCCACAAAGTTGTAATACTACCAACCCTAAAAAGAAACCCATTAGCACCCACTTCCCATTGCCCCATTGCTCCAGCCTCTGGCCACTCCTCATATACCTTCTGTCTTTATGTTTCAATTTTTAATGAAAAAAATTTTTTTTAATTCAAGTATAGTTGATTTACAGTGTTATGTTATAATAGTTTCAGATGTACAGCAAGTGATTCAGTTATACAAATATCTATTCTTTCCTCCTGTCTCTATGGATTTCCTATTGTGGACATTTTACCTAGGTGAATTCATACATTATGTAGCCTTTGTGCCTGGCTTCTTTCACTTAGCGGAATATTTCCAAGGGCCATCCATGCTGTACCATGTGTCAGTACTTCATTGCATTTTATGCCTGATTAACATTCCATTGTATGGAGAGACCACATTTTTTGGTCTCTTCATCAACTGGCAGACATTTGGGTTGTTTTCCCTTTGGGGCTGTTATGAATAATGCTGCAATGAACACTTCTGTCAAGTCTTTGCGGGGCACATGTTTTCATTCTACCCAAGTACATATCTGGAATAGAAATGATGGGTGACACAGTAACTCTACATTTAACTTTTTGGGAACTGCCAAACTATTTTCCAAAGTGGCTGCGTCATTTTACAGTCCCACCAGCCGTGTGTAAAGGTTCAAATTTCTGCATATCTTTGCCAGCACTTGTTACTGTTTATCGTTTTGATGTTAACTCACTGATTTTGATTTGCATTTTCCCAGATGACTAATAAACACACTGAGTGTCATTTTGTGTGCTGATTGGCCATTTGTGTATCTTCTTTGGTGAAACGTCTATTCAAATCCATGGTCCTCTTTTCAATTACGTTGCCTTTTTACTGTTGAGTTGTAATCTTTTTTTTAACAATACTTTTGTAAACTCCCTTGCATGCTTTGAAGATGTCGTTGAGAGAGAAGTATATCTCTATAAAAAGGGTTGCGGCGACATAAAACTTCCATTAGTTTTGATATGTGATATTCCATATCCTAAATCAAATTTTTAATACGCCAACATACTAGACCACAAAGTCTATCTCTTTATGTTTAAATTTCAGAAGCTGAATTAATTCTTCATGTTCTGCCAACCGGTATTAGGACAGGATTTGCCATTTTTACTATTTTCTCTTCTGTCATTAATATATATTAAACATTTAAAAAAAAAAATTAAAAAAAAGACACGGAAATTAAGATGGGCTTTCTGTAAACCCAGAGCTTTTTCTTTAAATGTGAACAGCCTCACAGAGAAACTACTCTGGTGGCCATAAAAAAAACCTGTAGGTTTTCTATTCTACCAGCCACACCTTCTTGTTAACTCCTGTAAACCAATGTCAATCTGATCATCTACGCATTTAAAGTCCCATTTGCCTTTACTGGATGAATCAAAATGAAAAGACATTTTTCTGATTTTTTTTTTTAATTACGGAAAAAAGGGATAGCAACTAATTATTAAACTAGAATCAACACTGGTTCATAAATCACATTTGGATTACATTACATTCCTGAGAGGAATTTACTGGACACTACTGATAATTTAACATTAAAAAAATAACAATTCTTCTTAAGCTGTTTATTATCTGATGGCTGAAACAGTTTTCCAAAACACAACAAGCTGTAAATGGATCCATGGGCTATTAATTTGCAGTGCATGGCACCAAAGGGAAAAGCTGGTTAGCTGGGTTGATGAGATTAGAGGTGTTACATAACCATCCTCAGAGGACTGAGAGTAAATCAGGGATAACATCCCACCTCTGGTGCTCCAGAAGTGTTCAGAGCTGCAAGTGAAAAAGGTCCCAAATCGGAGGAAAAGGCAAAGGCAGAGAGGCCTAAACAACTCCTGAAGGAACGTTAGTGTCTTATAGGGCGGAGGATTCTTCTCCTTGTTTTTTATTTCATCTTGGAGTTGATTTACAATGTTGTGTTAGTTTCAGGTGTACAGATAAGTGATTCAGTTATACACATACATATACCCATTCTTTTTCAGATTCTTTCCCCATATAGGTTAATACAGAATATCGAGCAGAGTTCCCTATGCTATGTAGTAGGTCCTTGTTGGTTATCTATTTTATATTTATTACTGTGTATATGTTAATTCCAAATTCCTCATTTATCCCTCCCCCTACCACATCTCCCCTTTGGTAACCATAAGTTTGTTTTTGAAATCTATGAGTCTGTTTCTCTTTTGCAAATAAGTTCATTTACGTCATTTTTACAAAATTAGATTCCACGTGAGTGATATCATATGATATTTGTCTTTCTCTGACTTACTTCACTCAGTATGATAGTCTCTAGGTTCATCCATGTTGCTGTAAATGGCATGATTTCATTCTTTTTATGGCTGAGTAATATTCCATTGTGTCTATGTACTGATACCACATCTTCTTTATCCACTCCTCTGTCGATGGACACGAAGGCTGCTTCTAAGAAGAGGACGTTACACTTCTCATCTGCGATAACGTCTCTATGCACAGGAAGGACTGGCCATCCAGGGCCCTCTCCAACCCTACTTCCACATTTCAGTCTTTTTTTCTTTGTGATGGAGGTAAAACATACACGTACAGCTATGTACCCACCCAATCAATGTTTAGGACATCAAGCATCCACAAGAGTCCTGGGGTAACCAGCACTGTCATCTCCAGCACCTGGATTAATTTCGTTCATTTAAAATCTTTATCCAAATGGAATTATCCAGAATATTCTCTCTTATTCTGAGTTCTTTTATTCAACATTGTGTCCTTGAGATTCACCCATGCTGTCTCAGTTACTAGTCATTAGTTCCTTTTTCTATTGCTATGCATCTTCCATTATTTGAATAGGTCACAATTTATTTACACATTCTACTGCTGATGAACACAGGGGCTGTTTCCAGCTTGGGGCTCTCATGCATGAAGCTGCTGTGAACATTCGTATGTGTATTTTGGGAGGCTGTGCACTCACTTCTCCTGAGGTTCTTCCCAGGAGTGGGATCCCTGGGTCACACCGGTATGTTTACCATTAGTAGATACTGACAAACAGTGTTGCAAACTTTGGCTTGACTTTTACTTCCACCAGCCCCATGTGAGAGTTCAGCTGCTTCACATCTCGCCAATACTTGGTATTGTTAATCCTTTTTATTTATTTATTTTTATTATTACTACTGGAGTATAGTTGATTTACAATGTTGTGTTCATTTCAGGTGTACAGCAAAATGACTCAGTTACACATATACATCTGTCCGCTCTTTTTTTTAGATTCTTTGCCCATATAGTTCACTACAGAGTATTGAGTAGAGTTCCCTGTGCTATACAGTAAGTCCTTATTAGTTATCTATTTTATATATAGTGATGTATATATGTCAGTCCCAATCTCCCAACTTATCCCTCCCCCACTCTTACCCCCCGGTTGCCGTAAGTTTATTTTCTACATCTGTCACTCTATTTCTGTTATGTAAATAAGTTCATTTGTACCATTTTTTACATTCCACATATATGCGATATATGATATTTGTCTTTCTCTGTCCAGCTTACTCCACTCAGTATGACAATCTCTAGGTCCATCCATGTTGCTGCAAATGGCATTATTTCATTCTTTTGAATGGCTGAATAGTATTCCATTGTATATATGTTCCACATCTCCTTTATCCATTCATCTGTCGATGGATATTTAAGTTGCTTCCATGTCTTGGCTATGCTGCAATGAACGGTGCTGCAAGTGCTGCAATGAACGGTGGAGTGCAAGCCTTCCTGGTGGAGTAAAGCACCACTGTTCAATTTGATGGACATAAAATTCTATTATTCGGGAACACAGAGCCACAAAAAAGGCACTATTTGCAAAAACACACTGGGGTTTGCATTCTGTGGCCCCGGATCCTGTCATCAACCTGGGGACATGGGTAAGGCCATCTCCAAGTGCTGCCTCAGGCTCAGGAGACAGGAGGAGGTCCTGATGCCCCCTTCCTGGGGGCAGGAGTACACTCGGAGCTGCGTATTTTCACATCTCTGAAAGCTCAAAGTCCAAGGGTGCCACAGCCAAGTTTCCATTCAAAGTTGCTCCGGCGCTTTGTCCCCCCACTTCCAGGACACAAAGTGGGAATCCTTCAAGCATCACAGTTTGCACTTGATTCTCTGCCTGTCCTCATTAAATCCCAGAGTTGACAGCGTTTACTAGAAGCAACTTTTTAAAAAAGATTTATTTATTTATTTATTTATGGCTGCGTCGGGTCTTCGTTGCCACGCGCGGGCTTTCTCTAGTTGCGGTGAGCGGGGGCTACTCTTCGTTGCGGCGCGTGGCCTTCTCACTGCGGTGGCTTCTCTTGTTGCGGAGCACGGGCTCTAGGTGTGTGGGCTTCAGTAGTTGTGGCTCACGGACTCAGTAGTTGTGGCTCGCAGGCTCAGCAGTTATGGCTCGCGGGCTCCAGAGCACAGGCTCAGTGGTTGTGGCACACAGGCTTAGTTGCTCCGCGGCATGTGGGATCTTCCCGGGCCAGGGCTTGAACCCATGTCCCCTGCATTGGCAGGCAGACTCTTAACCACTGTGCCGCCAGGGAAGTCCTAGAAGCAACTTTTATCTTTTCCTTTGGAAGCACTGTATCATGACTGCCTCCTGAGTGTGTCTATTTTGAAACACCAGTGAAATTCCTCTGTTCTATTTTAAGATTTAAATTATGTTGCTGAATCAAAATACTGTTTATAAGTCTGACCCCATGATGTTGTTGAACACCTCCAAAAGAAACAAGCCAAGAAAAAGGGGGGACTTGCGTCCTCCAACATCAAAGCAGGACACTTCTGTCCTAAAATCATTTTGAAAATAAAACAATCAGAATTTTTTTTTTTAAATCACGGAGGTACATTATGTTGGTGAAGTGAAGTGTTAGAACAGTCAAGTGTGAATCTGGGGCAAAGACATCCCTTCTCTGAGGAAACAGAGTGCTCTCTCCTCCGTGCCGGCACTAAAGAGACACCTGCCTCTATCAATCCAGTCAATCAGATCAAAGCAACTCTTTGTTTTCCAGTATTAAAGGGAGAAATAACCTAACTGTGATAGTTAATACTCTGCGATGGCAGACTGGCTGAAGTGCTCAATCCCACTCCAGGAAGAGCAAATTCCAGACTGAACTGTGTGCGTGGATTTATGGAGCAATTTAGATGGCCACCCTCCAGAGAATTGCTGTCACGGGGAGAGGACACTTAAAGGGCCACGCTCATCACCCAGAACACAGGGGCTGCAGGCGAATCTCGGGTTGCTATTTTCACAGAGACATTTGTTTCCAGACAAAGAGCTCTCTGCTGGCTATTTTAGAAGTACGTGCATACTTACTCAGCCAGCTCCCTGTGCTGGGGATTGTCTTTGGGCACTGAGGTTTTACCATCAATATCTATTTAAAGCAGAATGAAAAATAGCTCCAGATGAAAACATAGGATATTTCCAGCCTAGAATGTGAGACGCTTCCTTTTCTTATAGGGCTGAGATCTGGTTTCTCCCTCTCTTTCTCTCTCTCTCTGAAATTGCCACCTGTCTTACAATCTTTGCTGTGTCTTAGTTTAATTAGCGCTATTTTCCTTTTAGGGGTACATAAAATTATAGTGCACCTTAACAAATTATAGATTGGATGAAATGTGGTGTCTAGGTGTGTACAGTTTTGAGAGAAAGCAAATCTTCTCTGTTAGGACCTATTTACAAGCTCTATCTGGTTGCATCCACCGCAGAACATACGATATAAAGACTCCGTGTCATGAAAGGGCCAGTAGGCTAGTATTTATGGGGTGCGAATTAGGGGAGGGGGCAAAACAAAAAGGGAAACCAGGCTCAATATATCTGTATACTGATTCAAATCTCTAGCTCTTGGGAAGATCAAAGTTCCTGATTCAGAATCTCCACTTCTCAAGTACCCTTTGCTTCTAATCCATTCCAGAACTAGCTATTAAATACAAGGCATTAAGTTGCGGACCCAAATAAGAATAAGCCTCTGTGCCTGTCCTCAGGATGCTCCCAGCCCGTGTAGG
>NW_006792323.1:1208964-1218846 GCF_000442215.2 Lipotes vexillifer | reverse complement strand
CTCTCTCTCTCTCTCTCTCTCTCTCTCTCTCTCTCTCTCTCTCTCTCTCACACACACACACACACACACACACACCTACCTCCTGAGCTCAAAACAAGTTTGACATTGAACGTCACCCAACAGAGGTGCCGCCAGCATGTCACACTGTAGGGAGGTGAGAATGCCCCCCACGTGCCCCTGCTGTTGGAGCGTACAGGCACACTTAGGAGGAGGTGGGCTAGCACAGAGGGGGAGGAAGGCGGGGACGGTACCGCCCGAGGCAGCTCACGTGGGGGTCTTCGGGGAGCAGGACAAGAGGCCAGCACGGGGCGGGCGGGCAGGCTGAGTGTCTGTGTGTGCGGAGTCGCCCGCGCCGACTCACGGGGAGCTGATTCTGCAGGTGCCGAAGGGCCGTGGCTCCTGGCTCAGGATCGCCGGGCTCAGGGCCAGCGCTCTGCTTTATGGGGGCTGGCTCTGAGCGGCAAGGACAGATGTTGCACTGAGGGGTGCCCCTTGCTCTGAGTAAACGAACCGCTGGGCTGGGAGGGGTGTCAGCTGTCCTGTACAGACACTGAGCGCCGTTACTGATGATCACACGGGCTGCTCTCCGGGGGCCGGGCTGGGTCATTACCGTAGCAGGGTGCGAGTACCAAGGGCCAACACTTAGCTGAGGAATGAATGTCTTTAGTCCTGGCCACAGATTAATCCATTTGTCCTCACAGAAGCCATCTGAGGGAGGTACTATGATTGTCTCTGTGTTACAGACCGGGAAGCGCAGGCACAGAGATGTGAGATAACCTGCCCAAGATGGCACAGAGCTAAGCAAGGGCTGGGCTGAGGCTTGAACCGCAGCTGCCCCTCGGGTCAGTTCTCCCGCCACGATGCTGCTCTTCAGAGGCAGGGACGCGAGTAAACCGCCCTGGCGGCCTCCCTGGTGTCTCCCGCTGCCGCTCCAGGTGGTCTGGATGCTTGAAATCCCACCGCCGCGGATCCACCCATTACCGACCCCTCCTTGCACCAGGACAGGAAGAACGCAAGGATGCAAGCAAAGCAGGGCCCATACCCTCCACTCGGGGCGGGGGGCGGGGGGCAGCTCGGGGTGGGGAGAGGGCTGGACAGAGGCAGGTCAGGGGGATCCAGACCAACTAGCAAGGCCCAGGGCCCTGGAGGGGCCAAAGCTGCCCAGATGCTGTTCTCTTCCTGTCGAGGTGCAAGAACACTTGACCAGCTGACACAGAAAGCCACTGTTTCTCCAACCTCAGTCCACACCTACCTTCACGGTTTTTCACAGGCTCACAGGCCAGTACCCTCTGATGATTTCTGCCTAAATTACTTTTTTGGTTAGATAAATTTTAGAGAACTTGATTTTACCACTACACAGGGGAAACTAGTAGCATTGGCCATAAATAGGAGGTAAGAGTAAAACACAGACAGCATTTTCAGGTCAACTGCCTCTGTTTGTAAATAAAGTTTCACTAAATAAAGTTTTACTGGAACAAAGCCATGCTCCTTCATAAAACTTCCACGCTGCAATCGAGGCAACTAATACCCAGTGGCCTGCAGAGCCTAAAATATGTCCTATCTGGACACTTAAGAAAGTTTGCACACCTCTGAAATAAATACAACTTCTCACTAGGGACAGTTGCCTGTCCTCTCTATTAAAAACAGTGGGGAGCAAAGGTTCATGAGGTATTAATTAAGGGTGTACCAGCAACAAACTCGGATTTTCTCCCTGGCAATAAAAAGACTGAATGAATATTGACTGAAAAGGGAATAACTTTACCACCGTATGATTTGATATTATTCAGCACTCCTTAAATTACGTTTCACATCACTGTGGGCAGAGTTTACACTAGGGGAAATACTGTATTAAACTAGTACATACATCAAATCAAATCATATATGTAAACGATAGAATATGTGCCTTGGGAACAAAGATGGGTGAAGATACAGAAAACTTCGTAACATTAAATGTACATAAGAACTTTACTGTTAGAGAAGCGAAGTGAAGCTTGAAAAAGATCCAGGGGCTGGAAGTGGGCCCGTGGGCTGAAGCCAGCACCGTGACTTAGGCAGGGATCAGCCTCTCTGAATCTCAGGAACACTGAGGATCAGAATACTATTCCTGCCCCACCCAGCACATGGGATGACCCTAAGTCTTGGGAGACCCTGCTGTCGGTAAAGTGCTTTGTGCTCGTATCACCCACGTGGCTGACGGCAAAGGCAGTGCTGAGGTAGAGGCCGAAAGGTGATAAGATTTGGTTGGGAGAAAGGAGATGATGGATCCAGGGGAAATCCCGCCACGATGCTGCTCTTCAGAGGCAGGGACGCGAGTAAACCGCCCTGGCGGCCTCCCTGGTGTCTCCCGCTGCCGCTCCAGGTGGTCTGGATGCTTGAAATCCCACCGCCGCGGATCCACCCATTACCGACCCCTCCTTGCACCAGGACAGGAAGAACGCAAGGATGCAAGCAAAGCAGGGCCCATACCCTCCACTCGGGGCGGGGGGCGGGGGGCAGCTCGGGGTGGGGAGAGGGCTGGACAGAGGCAGGTCAGGGGGATCCAGACCAACTAGCAAGGCCCAGGGCCCTGGAGGGGCCAAAGCTGCCCAGATGCTGTTCTCTTCCTGTCGAGGTGCAAGAACACTTGACCAGCTGACACAGAAAGCCACTGTTTCTCCAACCTCAGTCCACACCTACCTTCACGGTTTTTCACAGGCTCACAGGCCAGTACCCTCTGATGATTTCTGCCTAAATTACTTTTTTGGTTAGATAAATTTTAGAGAACTTGATTTTACCACTACACAGGGGAAACTAGTAGCATTGGCCATAAATAGGAGGTAAGAGTAAAACACAGACAGCATTTTCAGGTCAACTGCCTCTGTTTGTAAATAAAGTTTCACTAAATAAAGTTTTACTGGAACAAAGCCATGCTCCTTCATAAAACTTCCACGCTGCAATCGAGGCAACTAATACCCAGTGGCCTGCAGAGCCTAAAATATGTCCTATCTGGACACTTAAGAAAGTTTGCACACCTCTGAAATAAATACAACTTCTCACTAGGGACAGTTGCCTGTCCTCTCTATTAAAAACAGTGGGGAGCAAAGGTTCATGAGGTATTAATTAAGGGTGTACCAGCAACAAACTCGGATTTTCTCCCTGGCAATAAAAAGACTGAATGAATATTGACTGAAAAGGGAATAACTTTACCACCGTATGATTTGATATTATTCAGCACTCCTTAAATTACGTTTCACATCACTGTGGGCAGAGTTTACACTAGGGGAAATACTGTATTAAACTAGTACATACATCAAATCAAATCATATATGTAAACGATAGAATATGTGCCTTGGGAACAAAGATGGGTGAAGATACAGAAAACTTCGTAACATTAAATGTACATAAGAACTTTACTGTTAGAGAAGCGAAGTGAAGCTTGAAAAAGATCCAGGGGCTGGAAGTGGGCCCGTGGGCTGAAGCCAGCACCGTGACTTAGGCAGGGATCAGCCTCTCTGAATCTCAGGAACACTGAGGATCAGAATACTATTCCTGCCCCACCCAGCACATGGGATGACCCTAAGTCTTGGGAGACCCTGCTGTCGGTAAAGTGCTTTGTGCTCGTATCACCCACGTGGCTGACGGCAAAGGCAGTGCTGAGGTAGAGGCCGAAAGGTGATAAGATTTGGTTGGGAGAAAGGAGATGATGGATCCAGGGGAAAGGCAGGCCACAAAGTTCCAAAGAGAGGATCTGGAGAGGGACTTCCCTGGCGGTCCAGTGGTTAAGACTTCGCCTTCCAATGCAGGGGGTGCAGGTTTGATCCCTGATCGGGGAGCTAAGAACCCACATGCCTCGCGGCGGCCAAAATCCCAAAACATAAAACAGAAGCAATATTGTAACAAATTCAATGAAGACTTTAAAAATGGTCCACATCAAAAAAATCTTAAAAAAAAGAATGCAGAGAGATGGAAGGTGCCATGTGGGCAAAAAAAGGAGGATGCTGGGGAGGGAGGGGGCTTTGCCTCAGGGGCAATTTGGCTTGGGTTCGGCACCTCCCGAGAGACCGCAAGGCCTCACCTGGAGCCGACGATGCCGGAAAGCATCCTTTCCAACACCCTAGTTCAGCTTTCCCCATGGAGTAGGGTGCCATGACGCCAGGATCCTGTCCCGTTCTCTGATTACATGTGCCAGCATCTCCGGGCAGATGAGCCACCTGCCTCGTAGTTTACAGTAGCCAAGGAAGGGGGATATTTATTTTGGAAACTATGTCTGCAAGCTTTCTTCTGAATGCTGTGACATAATATTCGGGGCCGTACATCTAAACCGCAGCATCATAAACAATTCAACACGAACAGAGCCTCCGCCCATCACTTGCCTCTTGAAAGAGGACCAAGGCGGTAGTTATTAAAATAACAACCAGCTGTGACGGCGACAGCAGAGAACAGAGCCTGTGTCAGCAGCAGAGGAAGAACCCAAGAGAACAGGTGTCCTTTATGTAGAACCGACCATGTGCCAGGAAGGGTCCGAGGCACGAGACCCGCCAGCAAGGCTGCCCACGCTGGGGCTCAGCTCGGGCCCTGCAGCAAAAGCACGCGTCCTGCCCAAGACGAGACAGCTCGAGAGCAGGGTCGGATTCGAACCCAGCTCAGGCTCCCTTCAAAGCCCTTTGTTCCTTCCTCTGCTCTGTCCTGCTGCGTAATGGAAATGCCTCCTTTTTCTAAGGTGAGAACGTGCCCAGCGTCCCCCTTCCAGGCTGTGGGGAGATGATGTGTTTGTAAAGCTGCAGGAATCTGAATACTTCTTTTGCAGCCTGAGCGCTAAGGGGCTGCAAGCCCCGCGGCGGCGCGGACATCACCGCCTGCAGGTGCCCAAAGGCAATCTGTTGTTGGTGGGTTTTTGTTTTTTTTTTTAAATCTCTTGGACAGATGCGGGAAAACATGAACATGTGGTCAGTGGAATGGGGCAGCAGATTTTGATTTTCCAGCTTCCATGACGTTTTTAGGTATAAAAATATAAAGTTTCTAGTCTTTCATTTAATTCGGGGCTGAGGGGGAGGGGCTTTTTGGGGAGATGTGTGCGGCGGGGAGAAGGCAGGGTTAATGCCACATCTCTGCTGAACAGAGCAAAATGATCACAGTGAGCCTCAGAAACACAGTAATGGGCTACGACATGGGAACAAATGAAGAAATAAACTGAAATTAGAAAGACATTACGTGACCTGATGATGATTTTTATGTAATTTTCCAAAGTACACAAGGCAACCGACAACATGAATCTCCTCGTTTTTAAGCCAGTAAAATCCAGCCATAGAACCAACGAGCACATCAGTATAATTTGTGCACCAAGAAAAGTGATTTTAACTGAGGTTAAGTGCCTTTAATCCAAAAGGTTTTTTTTAATGTCAGTTTAACACTAAAGGGAAAATGAGAGAAACCGAGAACAACAAAAGCCTCTCGTGGAAGTATCTAAGTGTCCATACAAAGCACATTTATGGCATCCGACCCACCCATGGGGACATTCACATCTAAAGTATAAATCGTAATTTAGAGACTTTATAAAAAGCTGTTTTTAAGCTCAATATGCCCCAAATGAGAAGTTGTCAATGAGTGCTTAGGGACTCTTAAATTCAGAGATTATTCAATTGCTCTATTCTACAAAAACACTTATGAAACTGTCATAGTAAAAAAAAAAAAATGCTGTGAAATAAACACCGAACAGCATTCTCACACAAAATCAGACGTGTCTTGCCTAGCACTCAAAGGCATGGATTACATAAATATAAGCGCAGAAAGAATGTAAAGAGGGTCCTTTGTAAATTAAAAGCTGGCGATTTTGAGAAAGGAAAGAGGAAAGAGAAGGGGGTGACAGCCTCAGTACCTTCCCTAACATCTTTTGTTACAGACACGGGTGGAGGGCGCCCACCCTGAAGGCCAGAGGCTCAGGGAACCGGGCCTACGTCAGAGGCACCGGGGGCCATGATTCCCCCTTCATCACAGCTCGCGAGTGTCGGTTCCGGCCAGTTCTCATATCCCACTCTCCTGCCCCCAAGTCCAGCCTGTCCCTGCACCTCTGCCTTTTGTCTGTGAGCAACTTCACCGACAATGAGACCGGCTGGGACCTGGGACCTGGGCCCCTTTGCTGCAGGGCTGGCACCTGGACAAACTCTGCTCCAGCAACAAAACACAAAGAAACTATAGGGGACTAAAAATAGCCACGTGCATGCACAGCTGGGGCAAAATTATGCACAGCAAGATACAAAAAGACCCAAAACCCAGCTGCCACTTCCGAAGAGCCTGGAGCCAAAGCAGGGCACTGCGCATGCCCCATGCACTCAGCACCACCAAAGGGGTGGGCAGACCACCTAAGCCACACCTCTGGCCCCACCCCTACCCTCACCCCATATAAGGAACCAGCTCACCCCGCACTCAGGGGGCAAGTGAGGCAGGGAACCTATTGGTTGTTCTCCCTCCCCTCTGCTGCAGCAGGGGCCCCAATAAAGCCTTGCCTGGATTTCTTGTCTGGCGTCTAGTAAATTTCTACTGATTGAGGAGGCCAAGAACCTTGGTCGGTATCACCAAGGTTTGGCAAAAGGGAGCCGCAATCCCACGGCCACCCCTTGTCCATCTCAGCCTCTCCACCTTCACTGGGCCTTTCGTGCACAGTCACACAGGATGCCTGCTCAGCTCAACGGTCTGCCCAGCAAACACACTAGAAGAACTGACGTCTTCCAGGAGAGGCAACTGGCAAGAGGCAGCTGACTGACGAAACACTGTGGTCTAAACAGGATGAAAAGCATCAATTCTCAAATCACGCCCAGGCTGTCAGTCAACAGTAATGCTCCTTGCATCTAGGTAGAAAACACAGCTCCAGAGAAGGTGCATAACTTGTTCTGGGCCCGGAGCAGAGAAGTGAGTGAGTGACAGCTGAATAGCTATACCCAGAAAGGCTCTGTGACTGACAACTTTTCACAATGTAAAGCTAGGGAGATGCTGGGTTTGGTCATCTCTTAATACAGCCACATCACTAACTATTAGAGAAATACAAATCAAAACTACAACGAGGTATCTCACCTCCCACCGGTCAGAATGGCCACCATCAAAAAGTCTACAAACAGTAAATGCTGGAGAGGGTGTGGAGAAAAGGGAACCCTCGTAAACTGTTGGTGGGAATGTAAATTGGTGCAGCCACTATGGATAGCAGTACGGAGGTTCCTTAAAAAACTGAAAATAGAGCTACCATATGATCCAGCAATCGCACTGCTGGGCATATACCCAGACAAAACTATAATTCGAAAATATACACGCACCCCAATGTTCACTGCAGCACTGTTTACAATAGCCAAGACGTGGAAGCAACCTAAATGTCCATCGACAGAGGAATGGATAAAGAAGATGTGGTACATACATACACTGGAATGTTACTCAGCCATAAAAAGAATGAAATAATGCCATTTGCAGTGACATGTAAGGACCTAGAGATTATCACACTGAGTGAAGTCAGTCAGACAGAGAAAGACAAATACCACCCATCCCTTATATGTGGAATCTAAAAAACGGTACAAATGAACTTATTTACATAACAGAAATAGAGCGACAGATGTAGAAAATAAACTTATGATTACAGGGGGGGTGGGGTAAGCGTCGGGGAAGGGATAAATTGGGAGACTGGGACTGACATATACACACTACTGTACATAAAATAGATTAACTAATAAGGATCTGCTGTAGAGCACAGGGAACCAATACTCCACTCTGTAATGGCCCATATGGGAAAAGAGTCTTAAAAAGAGTGGACATGTGTATATGTATAACTGAGTCACTTTGCTGTACACCTGAAACTCACACAACATGGTAAATCAATCATTCTCCAATAAAAAAATAAATAAATAAGTAAACAAACCACTTGGTCACTCTGACTTCGCTGAGGAAAGCATCGTGCTAGCTTCTCGGCCTACAGGGTGAGGAAGACAGGATGCTTGCTGTTCAGGAGTTTATAATCAAGCCAGGGAGCCTCGCGCTATAAGCCTGTGGTTCCTGGACGTACGTCCAGAGCCCCGCGGGAGCGCAGGGGGAAGAGTGCATAACTCTGCCGGGAGTGTGGGGTGGGGTCCGGGGCCGGCTTCCAAGAGCAAATGGCATCTCAGCAAGCTCCTGCAGTTCCTCGGACAAACGAGTGGAAAACCAACCCCAGGGCACAGCCTTTGCCGGAGCGTGCAGGTGTGAGGCTCACGGGTCCTCAGGCTCCAGGGCAGCTGGAAGCTGGGTGACGGTCCGTCGGAGGAAAGCAGGGGACAGTGGGCAGGGGCGAGCTGGGGGTGAGGTCACCACTGGGGGAGCCCCTGCAAGCCTCGGGCCAAACCCAGTCCTACACCTGCTTTTGTAAATAAAGATGTACTGGGACACAGGCAGATCCCCTTTGTCCACGTATTTTCTATTGCTGCGTTTGTGCTACCATGGCAGAGTTAAGGAACTGAGACAGACATCATACGGCCCACAAAGCCGAAACATTTTCTATTGGACCCTTTTTTAAAAGTCTGAGGATCGCTGGCTGCAAGACTTGAACTATCGCTGGGATTTCCGTAAGTGACTCAAATACGTGTGGTCAGCTCCTGTGGTCTCCAAGCAGCGTGGTCTCAACCGGCTCCCTCCCCATCACGGACATAAGCTTGTCTGCATAGCTCACTGACAATCCCAAATTTTGTGTCTTCATTTACTGTTGATCCTTTTTCCCTTGTTCCCACTTCAGGGCTTTGCTACACACTTTCCTGGCCTGACGCGGTTACAAGCCTCCCAGCCGCCAGCAGAAGCTCATCACTCAACTTGGGAGTCGTGTTACTTCCTTTGCTTCCTCCCCAAGTTCTTCATAAATTTTTGTACTGCTTTTAGAATGCAGCTGAAAATTGATTTTTTTCCCCTTACTGTTACCGCTTTCAAATCCCATGGTCTGACAAAATAGCTACTCCTCCACAAAAAAGGTTCCCCTACTGTACAAAGCCCTTGGAAAATATAAGGCATACCCACCAGCATTTATAGAAGAGAAAAATGAAGAAATAATCATGCTTTGCTGACGGGACACACGACAAAGGATTTCTTTTACCAGTATATCCCCTTATACTTTTAAAACCAAATGTGATCTATGAAAATTAAATTTGCACATGATTTTCCAGGGCGTACATCTCTAATATGTAGCAAGGAGTGTAATTATTGTTTTATTAACCACTGGCAATAAAATCCAGAGTTTGCAAGGCTGCTTTTTACGGCATGCAGTATATGTTGCTCCCTGGGCCCAGATCCCAGGGCTGCACCTTACCAACCGTGTTACCTTGAGTAAGTTAACCTCTCTGTGCCTCAGCTTCCACATCTTGCTGGAAAGGAGGGAGAGAGGAATTGTAACTAACCTACCGTACAGGGGTGTTATGAGGATCAAATGGTATGAAGTATTACAAGAGGTTAGTGCAGTGCCTGGCCCACAGAAAACACCGCGTCTGTGTTAGCGGCTACCATGGGATGGCTCTCGGGTTTCTTTCTTTCTTTCACCCCGCAGCATAAAGAATAAGAACGTACTGGGAACAGCGCTGTGAGACGATATTTCGTGGGGAACATGAAGTTGTTTCTGCCTCCTGACTTTCTGGTTTCCCACCAAGAAACACTGCTTCCACACCCTTGGCTCTTGTGGTTTGGGTGGGTCCGGGGCTGGGCACACGATCCCAAACGAGCCAGTCACCGTATTCAGCCCCCAACACCCCAAAGTCCTGCATCCACAGAGGATCTGAGGCTCTCTCTTTCTGCCGGGTAGGCTATTGGTTGGCCATCTTTATTAGCCATTTGGAAAAATCTTCCCAGAAACAAAACCAACACAGCAAAAAAAAAAAAAAAAAAAAAAAAAAAAAAAAAAAAAAAAAAAAA
>NW_006792323.1:1169545-1208935 GCF_000442215.2 Lipotes vexillifer | reverse complement strand
AAAAAAAAAAAAAAAAAAAAAAAAAAAAAAAAAAAAAAAAAAAAAAAAAAAAAACCAGCTCTGAGAAATGAAGAGAAACGATGAGGATGCCCCCAAAACAAATGTGAGCCTTTGGATCCAGTCGTGTAATCCAGTTACATGTGCTGATTTTTTAGCTTATGTCAGGTTGGAGCTGGGTTTTCTGTCCCTTGCGTCCAAAGGGTTCTGATACATACTGGTGAAGTGACATGACCTCTGGCCCCAAAGGAATGCAAACCTTGCTAATCTTGGTGCTGCAAAGGAAGCATGGCAAGCAGAGGTGGCAGATGTGAACTGTAAGCTTGGTTCTGTCTTTAGCCAGTTGGGGATTTGCTGGGGAAAGTGTTTCATCTTTCTGGGTCCTGGTGTACTCGTATGTCAAAGGAGAGAGGTGAGTGAAAATCAGTCTCTAAGATCTGTTTTCAGCTCCACCATCCTGTGTGTCTCTGTTATTCCTGGGTTTGTTTCACTGGTGGGTACTGTGGTATAATTGAGTAGTGATTCTCATATTTTCCTGCTTCCTTCTGTTTCAACTTTTAAAATTTTCTATTAGATTCTCAGTCACTATACTCCAAGTGTATATTTCTTCCCCTTGAATTTCCTTCTGAAGAAAATATATTTATTTTTGTTTACTTGGGCATAATGATCCCATTTTCTTCCCATTTCTATATTTTTAAATCTAATTAAGGTGACAAGTTCCTTGAGGGTTGAAACTAGAGTTCTCCTGTGGGTGTAAACATTATTTTTTTTTAATTGGCAACCAACCTTCCAGTTTTTACAGAGAAGCAGGATATGGGTTTTAAGTAATGTAAGCAGGAAATGGGTCTCCAGCCCACGCAAAATAAATGCAAAAGTACTGATTTACCCCGAGTCCACATCTGGCTTACTCATTTATAATTTTAGCCTGAACTGAAATTCTCCCACAGAACTGCAGTGTAACATCCACATCTACAGAATGTCAGACCAAAAATGGGGAGTTAGGGGGATAATCCTGTGAGTCTCGCTTATACATATAAATACTTTGCCTATTTCAGGGCAATATCATGCTTTTCTCATTAGTGCTAGGGTTTGGGGACTGAGCTAAGTAAAGATTAGCTTCAAAGCTTCACATTCATTGATTTTTTTAAAAAAGGTTTTTAAAATAACATTTATTTCTTAAAAGTTAACATGTGCATAATGGGAAACCAAAAAACACAAGAAGCAAAAAACAAAGTCATCTGTGATCCCGAGCAGTTTACCATTTGATGTGTCTTTCTAGGTCTCGTTTCTGTATTTACACAACTAAGCATCCATGTTTATGTAATTAAGATCATACAGTTAGGTACCATGCTTTTTCACACACCATGAATATTTACCATTTCAAAGTCCCAAAGCTATGAGTACTTTGATAACCAAGAATGTACTACACCCACTCAATCTGGAAGGAAAGAGTCATTTCAATAGCTCTAAAGTTTGGAGGGGATCAAAGGAACTGGCTGAGATGCGGGCAACAGAACCACCTGGAGGAGGTGACCGTCCCGGAAGGGACGGCATACCCAGCATGCATCCCTGTCTGGTGACCCCAGGCTTGCTCATCGGGACATTAATTATGAATAAGACCCCAGCCTCAACTGCCTTCATGAGTCCTTGGCAGAGAGAAGCAAACCATCCGGAGGCAGAGGTTCCAGGGGTGGTTGGTTCGGCAACTCAGGGATGCCAGCCAGTCAGGGCCCGAGTTCTGTCTGTCTTTCCACTCTTCCATCCACAGAGCCTGCTCTGTCCTATAGCTGACCTCCCTTGGGGCTGGAGAACACTTGCGTCTCCTTGTTCATATGCATCAGAAGGCAGGACACTTCTGCCGCAATATTCTAAGCATGAGTCTTTTGTTTTAGTAATTTTGTTTTGATACAATTTCAAATTTGCTCAAAAGTTGCAATAGTACAAGGAACTCCTTCACTGTGTATCCCTTCACTCAGATTCATAAGTCTTAATATCCTGCCACATTTTCTTCCTCTCTTTCATTCTCTCTCTCTCTCTCTCTCTCTCTCCACACACACACACACACACACACACACACACACACACACACACACACAGCCCTTTTGGACCATGGAGAGTCAGCGGCACATATCAAGAATAAGAACATTCTCTTATGTAAAAATAGCACAGTGATCAAAGTCAGGACATGCAAAGTTGATTCAATGTGATATTCTAATTGACAACCTATATTCGAATTTCAATAACTGTCCCAATAATGCCCTTTATAGGTAGCTTTCCTCCACTGCAGGGTCACCAGGATCACGCCTTGCACTTAGCTGTCATGTCTCAGTCTGTCTGTCTTTCATAATCTTGGCAATTTTGAACTTTAGTTTAGTTTTGTTTTTTTAATTGGGTTATTTCCTTTCTTAGCATTGAATTTTCAGAGGTTTTCCATATTCTACATATAAGTCCTTAGCAGATACGTGATTTGTGAATATTTTCTCCTCGTCTGTGGCTTGGCGTGTCATTAATCTCACAGTGTCATTTGAACAACAGACATTTTCTGATTTTGATGAAGTCTGATTTACCATCTCTTTCCTTTTATGGGTCACGAGCATGAGTCTTGAACTCATTCTCACTGGACCAGCCCAGGTTATACGTTCGCCATGAACCAATGACTGGGGCTGGGACAGGTTATACTGATTGGCTTGAGTCAAACGAATGGATCCAACCCTGATGTCTTCCCTGAGGAGTAGAAACCCAAGACGTAGAAAAGCCTATGTAAATCCCGGGCAGAGTTAGGAAAGGTGAGGGGCAGGAAAGACACTGGGCAGGCCGCCAAGAAACATCCCAAGTCAGAGCTCCCAGCAGAGCTCCCGTCGGCCAGCTGCGCACTCTCAGGGAAGCCCTGCCCGGCTCCAGGGGCCTCGCTCCCATGGCCACACGTCCCAGTTCCAAAATCCAAGAGCTTCTAACCGACATAAAGCCTTCAAACCCCGCTGTCGGACTGTGGCTTTTCGTCCCACTCTCGTAGGGGTCAGTGGGCGTGGCTTAGCATCTCCAGGGCCCCTCAGAGCGCCCCGCCCAGTGCCCCAGTCAGATGCTCAAGTGTCAGGACGCAGCGCGGGGGGGGGCGGGGAAGGTGGGCAGCGATTCCACTGAGCGCCCAACCGGGCACACATCCCTGCGTCTTCCTTACACCTGCCCGAGCCACGCGTCTGGCACGTTCTTGTTGCCTTCGTGATTTTTTGGTGCTGTATGTATTCTGCCTGTATATGTACTCTGCATGTATAATTCAAAGCCCCACAAGCAGATGATTATGGACCACTCATTTTTAATCTATTCAATTGTTCTCTTCTGAATTAATCAAGTGTATAATTGTTTGGAGGAGTGGGGCTGAATCGAGTTTGGAAAAATGCCAACGTGCCAAGTTTCTAAATGTTTCTTCGACAGCAAAAGTTTTACACTCCCACCCCTCTGAAAAAGGGTCCATTATTACCATGGTTGATGGACCCTCTGAAAAAGGGTACATTATTACCACATGCCTCTCGCCTCGTTTTATTCTCATCAACACAGGCAAAGCTCTTTATTCCTACTGTCGAGATGGGGAAACAGAGTCTCCATGTGGCTCTAGGACCAGTTACCAGTGGCTCAGAGACACAGAGCTGGTTAGTAACCGCTCTGGGAATACAAGCCTGCTGTCCATGACACCCAGCGCCTGCCTTTTCACCAACTGCCACTCAAATTGTATCTGAAAATCCCCACAGTTGTTCTATTTCCATGTCATCTCTGTTGACACCTACCCTTGGCAAACTATCATTCGTGTCACGTCTGAATTCCACATGCTGACATCCTCCACGACTTGATTTTGGAGGCTGAGCAATCATATTCATAGATAAGGCAAAGAGAAAAAAATTTTTTGGAGACTCCACTTACATTCTTTGGACATTCCCACTTCAAAGCACTTCTGGAGTCGACAGTACTGGCATCGATTCCTGGTGACTTTATTAATAACACAGTTCTTATCTCGGTGACAAGTGTAAATCATGTTCTTCTGAATACTTCTGCGGAAAAACCCCTGCAAGCAACCAAGAAGATGAGAAAATTAAGCAAAGCTACTGAGCTTCATGAGAAATCAAAGCCAACCTTATCAATGCATTGACTGCTCGTTCTGAGTAATGAAGTGATGGCAGCAGAAATGTTAACTTATTTAAGCCTTAAAATCCTTGTGTAATATGAATAGTCAGTTCTCTCCCTTTGCTGCAAACCAGAAAGCCCCTTTTAATCAAAACTGGACTTGCCCGTTATTATCTTGCTAAAAGAAAATGAATACCAAGCAAATTTACTTGGAAAACATAATGCAGAGTTGGGTTCACTCCAAACAGGCTTAACTTCCTAAGTGGCTCCCTTGCTGGCCAGAACAATATCAGGTGAGTCCACTGTCAAGAAAGCCAATAGAAGAAGCATTCCATTTGCAGAAGAAATTATATGCTTCGTGAAAGAATTAGGTCTTTCCAAAGGAGTCTTCTCCAAATGCTTTTACATATTTAGCTCTCGTGATAATATTTAAAACATGATTTAATTTGCAAATCCAAGATTGGAAACAAGGCAGAAAAATGATTGTCTGCTCATTTAATGGCATGTGAGAGCTGTGATGTCCAATATGATAGCTATGAATCACGTGTGGCTATTTAAATAATGAAAATTAAATAAAATTAGTATGATAATCTCCAGGTCCATCCACGTTGCTGCAAATGGCATTATTTCATTCTTTTTAATGGCTAATATTGCACTGTATGCATGTACCATATCGTCTTTATCCATTCACCTGTGGATGGACATTTAGGTTGCTTCCATGTCTTGGCTACTGTAAACAGTGCTGCAATGAACACTGGGGTGCACGTATCCTTTCAAACCATGTTTTTCTCCAGATATACGCCCAGGAGTGGGATTGCTGGATCATATGGCAGCTCTATTTTTAGGTTTTTTTTTTTTTTTTTTTAAGGCACCTCCATAGTGGCTGCACCAATTTACATTCCCACCAACAGTGCAGGAGGGTTCCCTTTTCTCCACACCCTCTGCAGCATTTACTATTGGTAGACTTTTTGATGATGGCCATTCTGACCTATGTGAAGTGATACCTCATTGTACTTTGATTTGCATTTCTCTAATAACTAGTGATGTTGAGCATCTTTTCATGAGCCTCTTTGGTCATCTGTATGTCTTATTTGGAGAAATGTCTATGTAGGTCTTCTGCTCACTTTTTCTTTCTTTTTTTTTTTTTTTAAAACATCTTTATTGGAGTATAATTGCTTTACAATGGTGCCCACTTTTTGATTGGGCTGTTTGTGGCTTTTTGTTTTTGTTTTTATTTTTGATATTGACCTTCATGAGCTGCTTGTAAATTCTGGAGATTAATCCCTTCAAGTGCTCACCAGCCACACATGTGCAGGGGCTACCACACTGGGCAGCACATGTAGAGAATATTTCCATCATTGCAGGAAGTTCCCTCGGGCAATGCGTACGCCACACTGACTGACAAACTTACGCGAGTCATCTAACGGTCACGGGAAATGTAACTTCCTTTGACTTACTGCTTATTATTGACTGGACCTTGACTCTGTAAAGACTGTAGGAGACCGGTAGCTTATAAATCACAGGTGCCTAGTATAGGTGCAAGGATTCCTGCCTGGTTGAAATATAAAACCAAAGATTGTTGTTTTACTGCCTTGTAGGACATTAAGCAGTTGGGTCTAACTTTGCCACCTTATTCCAGCATTCTTTTCTCCAATCACCCTATCTGTCTGTCTACCTCCCTCCCTCCCTCCCTATTTTTTTCATATCTTTCTTTGAACCAGCTTTGTCATCTGACTGTTTCCCTCATTAATGAGTGAAATAAGTCTTCAACTTGTGCTTACTGCATATTTGAATAAGTATTGTTTTTTAACTTTTGGAAAGTTATATTTTGACCAAAGAAGCAATTTATCCTGATATTTTTGGCAACACTGATGAAACAAATCACACTTCAGGCTCCATGAGCACAGGGTCTCTCTCCGCCCCCAGCTTCTCCTCTCTGCGTACCCACCTCCCCACGCAGCTTTGCAGAGAACGGAAAATTAAGTGGTGCTTGTTAAGACAGAGACGATTGAAGAGTGAGTGACGGGTAAACCTGCTGTCTTTTCTAATTGCCCAACAAAAACCTCTACCCTGCTAGGAGTATTACAAGCAAGGAGTTTTACCTCATCAGTTGTGATGTGACTTTTACCTCCGTTAGTAACAATTCTCTTGAATGTGGGAAGCACACCATCCACTGTGTTGAACACCAAACAAGACTTGCCATCTGAGTTCAACTTTCCCTGTAGTACATTAACACCCCAGGAGCCAGAACTAAAGACCTTCAAAGCTGAAGCACATTAGCAAAGGAAGCTCACGTAACACACATTGCTTAGGATATTTACGTGGGCACCCTAGGATTTTAACATCTAAAAAAACATATTTTTACTGGCATGGTTCGACTGTAAACGCCTGGAAATCTTGTTTAAGGTTGCAACTCCTCTCACGTCCCAGACACACACATTTTCCAAGAAAACGTAGTTTATTTTTGCACCTCTGGAGCTACAAATATGCTCAGAATCTAAAATAACAGGTTATAAATACTCTGAAGCTCTAAGAGAATCTGTGCACTATGGTCACCTCAAACATATTTTTTCCTGCAAAGAATACCTACCTACAGGACACTCTTGGCTGCCAGACGTACAAACTCAATTGACAGAAACTTCACTGCTCTCCCGTCAAGTAACACTGACACATGGAAGATCCGCTCTTTTTGCAGGTGTGAAGCAAGTGAGGTATGGACCAAGGTGACCTCCTCCACTTATTACAAACTGAATAATCAGTTCAGCAAATTCTTAGTGAGTGAGCACAAAGGAGCGGAAACCAATCTCCTGACACCCAGATGAAAGAAGAAGAGAGAATTAAGAACTTTATATGTCACTAATTATGCAGTCAGCGTGGTTCAGGAACAATGACAGCAGAAACTAAATAGGACTTCTTGGTTTTCCAAATCAGAGTTTGGGCTGGATTTCAGGAGGAGGTCTAAGTTTCAGTAAATCATTTCCACTAGGGTAGAATACTTGCTGACTAAAATGTATGCTGTGAGGTATTTTTATTCATGGGCTGGGTAAACAGAAATGGCCAAAGAGAGGTTTGCATTGTCCAAACCCCCCTCCTCCACAGTAGATACTGTGAACCATTCTGAAAACCTCCTTTCCACTGCTTGGAGGACCTCGTGTGTGTGTGCGTGCGTGCGTGCGGCACCATAGCCCGTGTCACCAAAATTTTATCTACTTAATGTTTCATTTAGGTTGATTCTTCTTTATTTTTTTTTTAAAGATTTGTTTTGATGTGGACCATTTAAAAAAAGTCTTTATTGAATCTGTTACAACACTGCTTCGGTTTCATGCTTTGGTTTTTTGGCCCCAAGGCATGCGGGATCCTAGCTCCCCGACTAGGGATCGAACCCACACCCCCTACAACGGAAGGCGAAGTCCCAACCACTGGACCACCATGGAGGTCCCTCTTCCTTTATTTTATTTATTTATTTATTTATTTATTTATTTATTTATTTATTTATTTATGCGGTACGCGGGCCTCTCACTGTTGCTCACTGTTGTGGCCTCTCCCGTTGCGGAGCACAGGCTCGGGACGCACAGGCTCAGCGGCCACGGCTCACGGGCCCAGCCGCTCCGCGGCACGTGGGATCCTCCCGGACCAGGGCACGGACCCGCGTCCCCTGCATCGGCAGGCGGACCCGCAACCACTGCGCCACCAGGGAAGCCCCCTCTTCCTTTATTTTTAACATTATTTAAAATGGAAACCTTTAACCTCTGGCTCAATTTGAATACCAGCACCAACTGTCAATATGAGAAGGCATTCATAAAATAAATAAAATGGAGTCGAACAAAACAATAATCAGATGCGATTTCACTCTCGCTGGATTCTGCTTCTGCTAAACCTCACTCCTGGCTGAAAGGGAATGGAGCAAGACTTACCTACAGATCAGCACTGACTTGAGGCTTCTCTTGAGGGATTCAGAGAAAATAAACATGTTTCTCACTATGTGATTCAATGAGGTTTAACGCCATGAATCTGTCCCACCTAAAATTGGGAGCCTCATAATTTGGGAATCAAAACTGTATCCCAAAGTTGTTACATGTAAAATGAGCTTTAGACGTACTGAGTTCAAACAGAAACAGACTCACAGACTTTGAAAATAAACTTCTGGTTACCAAAGGGGAAAGAGGGGAGGGAGGGATAAATTGGGAGTTTGGGATTAACATATACACACTACTATATATAAAATAGATAACCAACAAGGACCTATTGTATAGCACAGGAACTTTCCTCAGTATTCCATAATAACCTACATGGGGACAGAATCTGAAAAAGAATGGATGTATGTATATGTATAACTGAATCACTGTGCTGTACACCTGAAACTAACTCCAATACAAAATAAAAATTAAGTTAAAAAAATTTTTAAGTGGGAAAAAATAAAAAGTTTTCCATCAAAGCAAAGTACCAAGTTCAAGTGTGATGGTTCTTGCAGCCAGGAGATGGGTAGAGACACATCTGCAGGAGGAAAGACTGAAAAGCTGAGCAAGTACAGATGAAGGATTTGGTCCTCTTTGGAGGAGCAGCCCCACGGGAGAGAGGGGGCAGGAGGGTGTAGTGGGAGAGTCCCCGCAGGGAAGGAGAGGGGCAGGCTTGGGAGAGTCACAGCCTCAGGGCTAGGCCCACTCACGCACTATCTCCTGAGGGAGGGGCTGGAGGCTTACTTCCAAGACCCTTCCCAGCTGTACCTTTCCGGGACTCCAAGTGTGTCCTCGCGCCAGGGAGTGACAAGTTGGGATGGCTTGAGGGTGAGGATGAGGGGGCTTCTGTGGGCAAAGAAAATGGCCAAGGAGGAGGTTTGAAGATGAAGGAAGGAGAGACCGTCCACCTTTAGGGGTGACAACTGCGATTTCTTCAGACTCACAGACACAGAGATCAGGCTGGTGGTTGCCAAGGGGGAGGGGGTTGGGGGAGGGATGGAGTGGGAGGCTGGGGATTAGCAGATGGAAGCTATCACGTATGGACTGGATAAAAAACAAGGTCCTACTGTATAGCACTGGGAGCTGTACTCAATATCCTGGGATAAACCATCATGGAAAGGAATATGAAAAAGAATGTATATATGTGTATAACCGAGTCACTTTGCTGTACAGCAGAAATTAGCACAACAGTGGACATCAACTCTACTCCCATAAAAAAATTAAAAAAACCAAAAACAACTGCGATTTGTTTGGACTAGCCTGGGGCTTAAAAGACACCAACAAGAGGGCTTTCAGACGGTGTCACCTTTATCTTGGAGCGGAGACCTCACCACACCTCTGTGGGGACCTGGGGCAGGTGTCTGTGACCAGATGGAGGCTGGAGTGTCAATCCTGGCTCATGGTTGCTGGTCATCAGGAAGTCTGAGGGCCTGGTTTTCTGACACCAAGTCTAGGGTTGCTGGTGCCACGAGCTGCCTCTTTCACTTTCCAGAAACATCCTTTTTCCCAGTAAACACAGAAAACTTCTATCAGGTCTTGAAGATGTTATGTCACCTCAGCCAGGAAGCCTTCTCTGACTGATCCAAGCACACGTGAATGCTCCCTCTTCTAGATAACCTTGGGCTTTTGCTTCTCCTTCTACATCACACCTATCTGCGTCTGATATTTAAAATATTAATCAATAGTACCATCTACTTCAGAGGTTACATGGCCATCGTGGGGGAAGTCCAGTCTGTGGCCAGCAGTCGCAGCCTCAGGAGTCCCATGGGCTTCAGAGATTTCCACCACTGGGTGTCACAGAAGCACCACCAAGTGTGACATCTTTCTTGCTGGGATTCCAGCCTCCCTGACAGGGGACGAGGAGGGGCACGGGGGCCAGCTCCACAGAACTAGGGTGGGCAAGATGGGGACTCCACGGTGACTTCATGTGTCTTCCCTGGACTCACCACAGTGGACTTGGGTGGAAGGAGACAAAGACTGAAGGCAATGGTTACTCAACAACCAGTAGGAACACAGTTCAATATTTCAACACCTCGTACAAATGGATTGGTACAAATCAACTGCATATCCCCAGGGCCGGGACAGAACCTGACACATGGCAGATATCCAACAAACAGCTGTCGACTGAACGAATGAACAACGGACATCCTCAGCTATAAAGAGAGCCAGAGTGATAGTCCTGGATGAACTATACCTTAATTCCACAAAATATTCTGCAATGATCATGTATTCCTTGAGGATGATATTATCTGTACTTAGGGAAGGAAGCTTCCAGATTTCCCTGAGGTTAGTAGAAGACCCACTGATTTGAGTTGTAATCAGGTTAGTCAATCAGGACTTCTGCTGGTTAGCCATGATTTGTGTTGGTTGACCTGTTAAGTAACTTTTGTTGGTTAACTGCCAACTTGGTGAGACCTGCCTTCTGCTGTCTAATCATGGCTTCTGCGGCTTAGGCGTGACTTCTCTTGTTTGAGATCGCCAAAGCAAGTGACACAATTAACGCTCTACCTACCTAGATCAAGAAGCTAGACCTGCATCACAAACTGGGTCAAGTGTTTTCTAACCACAGGTTTTTCACCCTTTCTTACCTCATAGGCTCTTCTACTCTTGCTATCAAAGAACTGGGGTCCAACCAAAAAGGAAAGAAAAAAAATAGCCACTTGGTGGAGAAGGGCCACATAGGCCTTAGAGCCATTTGCGAGCCATTTGCTTCGCATCGTAGCAATAACCATGGAATGCCCACTCCCGCTCAGATTTCTTCTGTCTCCCCTTGGGGATATGAGGTGCCATTGTTCTAACGTACTATCTACGGGACAGAAACAATCCTAAATCAGAAGGAACGGTATGTCTCTTGTAAACCGAAATATCCTCCTACACCTAACTACTTACAATTTGTAATTCCCTTGATGGACTAGTCAGATGTCCCAGATCTAAACAGGACATGAAGAAAAGTGGCTCATCTCACTCCTTCTTGATATTTTGATATGACATTAAGTTGGGCCTCCTCCTCTCCTCTCATACTGTCAAATCATTGCTCCGATTCTCATGATTTTTTTCTCCCGTGCATGGGCCCTGTTTCACCTTCTGGTTTTCAGATATCGTCACATAGAATATCTTTCACCCTCTCCCAAAGGGGGTGATTTTTTTGGTTGGTTCAGATAGTGGGCTAGTGGTTAAGAATTAGGCTTTAAAATATTTTTGTGAAAAATAATTGCCCGGGGACTTCCCTGGCGGTCCAGCGGTTGAGACTCTGTGCTTCCACTGCAGGGGGCACAGGTCTGATCCCTGGTCAGGGAACCAAGATCCTTCAAGCCGCACGGCAAAAAAAAAAAAAAAAAAAAAAAAAAAAAATTGCCTGTAGTTTGTGTATTATGCATAATTATATATCATATCTTGCCTTACAGAAATGGAGTGGGGCTGAGATTTTTTTAAATTAATTTTTATTGGAGTATAGTTGATTTACAATGTTGTGTTAGTTTCAGGTGTACAGCAAAGTGAATCAGTTATACATATACATCTACCCACTCTTTTTTAGATTCTTTTCCCATATAGGTCATTACAGAGCATTGAGTAGAGTTTCCCTGTGCTATACAGTAGGTCCTTATTAGTTATCTATTTTACATATAGTAGTATGTATATGTCAATCCCAATCTCTCAATTTATGTCTCCCACCCCTTTCCCCACTGGTAACCATAAGTTTGTTTTCTATATCTGTGACTCTATGTCTGTTTGGTAAATAAGTTCATTTGTATCCTTTTATTAGATTCCACATATAAATATCATATGATATTTGTCTTTCTCTGTCTGACTGACTTCATTTAGTATGATAATCTCTAGGTCCATCCAAGTGGCTACAAATGGCATTATTTTGTTCTTTTTTATGGCTGAGTACTATTCCACTGTATATATGTACCACATTTTCTTTATCCATTCATCTGTCAATGGACATTTCGGTTGCTTCCATGTCTTGGCTATTGTAAATAGTGCTGCTATGAACATAGGGGTGCATGTATCTTTTTGAATTATGGTTTTCTCTGGATATATGCCCAGGAGTGGGATTGCTGGATCATATGGTAGCTCTAGTTTTAGTTTTTTAAGGAACCTTCATACTGTTCTCCTTAGTGGCTATACCAACTTACACCCCACCCACAGTGTAGGAGGGTTCCCTAATTGGTAAGGTAGGAATACACTGTTTGGGGCTCTGATTTTGCCCCCAGGTGTTATTTACATCATACTGTATGCTGCTGGCACCTACTGAACAGAGGTTGGAGGTGGTGTTAGATATCCTACAATGCAGAGCAATTCCCCTGCTGTAGACTGAATGTATCCCCCGAAATTCCTACATTGAAGCCTATTGCCCAATGTGATGGTATGAGGAGGTGGGGCCTTTGGGAAGCACTTGGGCTATGAGGGTGGAGCCCTTATAAAAGAGACCCCAGAGAGCTAGCTTGGCCCTTCCTCCCCCACGTGAAGGTAAAGGGAAAAGACAGATGTCCGGGAAGCAGGCCTTCACAAAACTCTGAATCTGCCAAGTGCCTTGATCTTGGACTTTGCAGCCTCCTGAACTGTGAGAAATAAATGTCTGTTGCTTATAAAAAAAAAAAAAAAAGAACTAGGCTGTAGCTCGGGTACACGTGCATTTAAACACTGACTCGGCCACTTAACTACGTGATATTGAACAAGTTACACTAAGGCCTCAGTTTCCTCATCCGTAAAATGGGGATAATAAAGTACCTACTTCATAGGATCGCTCAGTGCACCCAATCAGGGAACACATATAAAGTCTCAGCACAATGACCAGCGCATAGCAAGGGCCCCATGAATGGCAGCTTTAGTTACTGGCAAAACCTCTTTTTCCAAAGCTTTCTTCTGGACAATTTCCAATACACATTTTTTTTTTTTTTTTTTTTTCCGGTACGCGGGCCTCTCACTGCTGTGGCCTCTCCCGTTGCGGAGCACAGGCTCCGGACACGCAGGCCCAGCGGCCATGGCTCACGGGCCCAGCCACTCTGCGGCATGTGGGATCCTCCCGGACCGGGGCACGAACCTGTGTCCCCTGCATCGGCAGGCAGACTCCCAACCACTGCGCCACCAGGGAAGCCCTCCAATATACATTTTGTGCTTAAAATAAAGATTCCCAACTAGGACAGAACACTGTTCTGAATCTCTGAACAACATGGGCTATTGTGGGCAGACAGCCTCATGATTCCAAAGACTCATTCATATATTGATCCATTCACTCAATGCCAATTCCCATCCCAACTGGGGTGGGCTCTCCCGGGGCATACAAAGATGGATAAGGCCTGGTCCTGCCCCTCCTCAATCTACCAGGAGCATTAAGTCAAGTGAACCCAGCAGTGTGGAAGCAGCAAGTGAAAAAGGGCCCAGTACAGTGCCTGGCACATAGTAGGCACACGGCAGTTATTTACGGAGTAAAGGCCGTAGGTATTCAAAGGAGTCAGAAAGGAGTCAACACTTGATCCCAGCTCTAACGAAGGGGTGGGATTTGAACAGCAAGACAACCAACAAGGACCTACCGTATAGCACAGGGAACTCTACTCAATACTCTGTAATAACCTGTATGAGGAAAGAATCTGAAAAAGAATGGATAGATGTAGATGTATAACTGAATCACTTTGCTGTACATCTGAAACACAACACTGTAAATCAATTATACTCCCACAAAATTTTTTAAAAAATATTTCCCCCCGAGGAGCATTATGGGTGAGCAGAGGCTGGGGTTAGAAAGCACAGGGAACGGCCAGTGGTCCGGGCCGGCAGAGTCGTGAGTGATGGATGTGTGTGTGAGACACAGCTGGGACAGCGGCTGACGTGCAGACGGGGGGAGATCAAGGAGGCCACGCCAGGCGCTTGCAGGGAAAGTACTCGCTCTTCTGTGCAGGAGAGGACTAGGGTCCGAGGTATACTCTGCTCAGATGGTTCAGGAAGCCGTGCATCACTGATTTCCTCGTGCATTAACTGCATGCACACTGAAGCAGACGGTGAACTCTGCGTTATCAACACAGATCCCTAAAACCCAGAGCCTGCCCTCAGGTCTGAGCAGAAATGGAGCCCTGGGATCCTTGATTTCTGAAATGACAGTGCACTTGGCTGACTCACGTGCAATTCTGAAGTCAGAAACCGTCAAGATCCTCTGAAGAGAAAGGCACTAAGTAAACACTTTTTTCCTTTTTTAAAAAAGGCAACTTGGCCCTTTATTTGTCATGAAAGGCATGGGGTCAGGAGAAATTCACCCCAAAACTAGTGTGGGAAGCACATCTGTTTGCACTGGGCTTTTGCAGAGCTAATTTCTATCCCACGCAAAGTTCAAAAGCGTAATTTTCTCCTTCCTGAGTGAGAGAAGAGAGAGAAAAGTGAGGAGTGTTGCTTAGTCATTTGTCCTCGATCATTAAGAAGACTATATCTCAACCCCACATCTCAATCAAAGAGTAATACACAGGTGGCCACCCCAGGGAGGCATGCCCCGGGCCAGCCAGGCCGGCACGGCGAGGTCCCGGCCAAGCCAGCGCAGAGCTGCGATTCCCATTTCCAGCCAGAAGCAGAGATGTTGCCAGTAGGAGGAGGTGAGTGTGGAATAATCCCATCACAGCAACTTTGGGAAACACGGCTTTCAGACCAGGAAACACGTTGCCTTAGACAAACAAAAAACACCCTCCAGAGTGAGTGGAAGTCTATGCGTGACAACGTCTGAAAAGTTATTAATAGTCAGATTTGGGGGGAGAAAGAGAAAAGTGAAGACCTTTTCACCCCACTGAAAGACAATGGTGAGAGGGAGGGAGAAAGTAAAAAAAACAGCCCACTATTCTGATGACAAACAGAGAGCTTCCTTCCCAGCAAGGAGGGTGGGCACACATGTGACATGGAGAACACTGGACAGTACAGCTGGGGGGGCCGCTCTGAGCCACGAAAGGAAAACAACGTAAGATTCCTATTCCAAACAAGAAAGTCAGGTTGTCCCAAGGGGTAGAGGCTTAGAGTTATCTTCTGTTAAAAAAAAAAAAAAAAAATCCCCACCAGGGGAAGGTCCCGCTTTTGGAAATTTAGTAAAGATGAATGGGTGACAGTGGTGAAGGTGGACAGCGCCAAGGTCTGATAGCCTCGGCTTCTATCAGGTAGGTCCCTTATTCCCCGGCGCCTCTCTCCTGCTCCCTGGGAAAGGGTCCCTTCTGTCCTTCCACCTGACCATGCATTTCAGCCCTAACTCTCTCCTTTCAGTTCCCTGGGACTGGAAGTTTCCTGAGCACATTTACTCTTGCCCAGGTTAGAAAGGCGAGCCTTTATTTTGGGAGATGCCTAGAAAGATGGTTCATCTCTAAAGAAGGCAAAGACTACAGATTTAGCAAAAATATCATCTCTGTGGGAGCGAGTCTTTCCAGAAGAGGGTGATTAAGGTCTTTCCCTGGACCTTGTCAGGTGAACCCCTGAGGCCTCAACCCCTGTTAGACCCAGAGGCCAATGCTCTCAATCCTTCTAATCCCCAGTTAATTAAAACTCCCCGGGAATACCAAGGCAAAGGCAGCCCATGTTCTTAACTGTGAACCTGAACTCACAACACCAGAGATCAAGGTTTAAATCTCCAAAGTCTTCCATGTCCCAGGAAGGGCACAGGGCCACTGCATTCAGTCCACAGTGTTCTTTATTTTAGAGGAAAATGATCTGGGGAAGAAATGCCACCAGGTAATATAAACTGGGAACCAACAAGTAAGAAGAGATTAATTGGTACAAATGTCTTTTAATTTAGGTGAAAAACTGGCTTTTTATATTTCCGAAACATGACCTTGGATAAAATAAAGAGTTTTTGAAAGTGCCCAGCTATCATATCGCTCTGACTGATTATTATAACTCCATTCTGACTGGTAGGCAGCCGATCCATCAGGTTTGGGGGCCGATAATCACAAACAAAATTTGGGAGGAGAGAGTTTCACAAGGCAAGTAAAACACTACCGGTTAAACTGGCTGTCTTTCAAAAAGTGAAGGGATCTACTCTGGGCTGGCTTCCCAAGCGTGTGGCCTGGGTAGTCACACAGAGCCCGGTTCTAAAAGGGTACAAGGTTTACTGCCCTGCTGTCGTTGTCTTGAAATTCTGAATCATTGTTGAACAAGAGGTGAGCGTTTTTGTTTTGTACCGGGTCCTGCAAATGAAGCCAGCTCTGGTTCCAGGACACCATCTCCAGCAAAGGTTTCCAACCTTCCTCCGTGAGGACCTGGACGTCTTAGGTAGCCTCTCTTTTCCTCTGGCTGACCTGAAGGCTAGTTGTAAGACTGCTGGTCGGACAGCATTAAGCAAGTCCACCACCATCACACTTAAGTCTCCCCAGGATCTCCTCGGGATGTTTTGAGCAATTCGATGGTTCCAGAAAGAGCCAGAAGGGAAAGCCATTCGGGACGTATTTGATGTTCTACAATGGGCTTTATTTCCCACTTGGATAAGGGACTTTGGAGGGCGCTGGGAGGAGTAGGAAGAACACCAAGAACTTTTCCGTAACTGGATAAAATTCCCTTCCAAATAGCACATATATTTAGGTGCAGTCTCAGGAGGGAATCCAGAAGCTCAGCCATATGCATCCTAGATGTCTCTCACTCCCCCTTGGGAGCCACCAAAATAAAGAGTAAAGTAGAAAGAAGGTGATGAGGTCAAACAGTGAATCTGTTACCCAAAGAATTTCTGTATCGCCGGGTAAATATCACAAATATAGTATCTTGGGGACCACCTCCCCGCTTCTCAAGAATCTGAGTTGAGACAGGGTAGAAAGAAAGTCTGAAAGAGAGAAAAAAAGCGTCTAAAATGGACGATTTCACTGGGCTCCACAAGGCTTTCTTTAAATCTGGTTTTGACAATTTACATTCAACCAACCAAAGACATCTGTTTTCTAGATTACTTGGGTCAGTTATTTTGTGCCCTTCCACCATGAAACCCATAGTTACCGATTTATCATCAGGATTACTCTAAATATAACAGGGCAAGAAGCCAATGCATTTTAAGTTTTTAAATTCTCAATTCTTTCACTGAGAAAAATGCACCAGAATAGCTCCTCAGCTACAGCCTGGGATTAGCAGACCCCAGCTGCTTTGCACATTAATTTCTAAGTCTCATCTGGACTCAAATTCAAGATCTTCATCTGTACTGAAGCCGGGGGTGGGGGGGGGCGGGTCGGGGCAGGCAAGCAGAGGGACACAGAGCCAAAACATGCTCAAAGATATTTAAACTCTTTGCAGAGGAGTATGAATTTTTAAAATCGCTTTTAGAAGTCTGGTATGCAACATGTCACCATCGACAAAGCCAGGACTCGCTCCTCCATGACATGCCGGCTGAGGACAATGTACATCTCACAGCAACTCTGTGTCACCTAATTCAAAGGCCTTTCACAGACGCCAATAATTAGGATGTACTGGTGGCGTTCTGTGATGCGAAGAGGGACCTAAATTAGAAAAGAAAACAGAGGCCGGACCAAAATTTCTTGTACTTTTTCCAAGTTAATTTAATGTTCAGGGCCGTTCAGGGATCTTCTACTGGAATTTTTCTCACTTACTTTGTATGTGCTTATGTCCTGAATCTGACGTGAAAAGGAAGAAACCATGGAGGACGTGGAAGCAGGAGAAGGGAAGTCAGTCAGGCTTTCATGTGTAAGTCATCAAGAGGCTGATAACTGTTAAAATAACGGGCGTTTATTGGCTGTAGCCTTCTGCTTCTCTTCACCACAGACGCTGCCATGACAGAGCAATGATCTCACCAACAGGGTGGGGAGAAAATACTGCTTAAGCTCTGGCTCTCAAAATGGATTCTGTCCTTACATAGAAAAGCCATGGTGACTCTAGGCTGAGGCCTGATACACACCTTGTCCCAAATCCACCCTCTCAACTCTGAGCTCATCAATGGAACGGTCTGGAGCCCGCCTGCCCCCCACAGTTGCCTGTGTCCTTTGTCCAGGCCTCCACACATAGACCATCCTGCTTCTCCACCAAGCCTTCACTCATGCTGTTCCCTGTGACTCAAAAGTCCTTTCCCTGCCTTGCCCTGGAGTTCATGATACAGCCCCCGAGAGGGTCAGCCACCTATGAATCCCCTACTACACAGCAGCACACCCTATGGCAACACTCACTCCACAGTACTGCAGTGATGGGTCTTCACGTCTTTCTTCCTCAAAACAGGAATCCTTTGCAGGCAGTATCTTAATTATCTTTGTGACGTAGCATAAGCAACTTTTCCAATTAAAAAATAATGTGGTGCACCCAATGTTCATAGCAGCTCTATTTACAATAGCCAGGACATGGAAACAACCTAAGTGTCCATCGACAGATGAATGCATAAAGAAGATGTGGCACATGTATACAATGGAACATTACTCAGCCATTAAAAAGAATGAAATAATGCCATTTGCAGCAACACAGATGCAACTAGAGATTATCATACTAGGTAAAGTAAGTCAGACAGAGAAAAGCAAAGACCATATGATATCACTTATATGTGGAATCTAAAATATGACACACAAATGAACTTATCTGTGAAAAAGAAACAGACCCACAGACACAGAGAACAGCCTTGTGGCTGCCAAGGAGAAGGGGAGGTGGGGGAGGGATGGAGTGGGAGTTTGGCGTTAGTAGATGCAAACTGTTACGTAAAGGATGGATAAACAACAAGGTCCTACTGTATAGCACAGGGAACTATATACCCAATATCCTGGGATAAACCACAATGGAAAAGAATATAAAAAAGAATGTATCTATGTGTATAACTGAGTCACTATGGTGTACAGCAGAAATTAGCACAACACTGTAAATCAACTCTACTGCAATAAAAAAATAACATGGTGCAAGTTATTTTGCTTTTTATGTATCATATGGCAATTCCACGTAGAAGGAAAGGGAGGAAAAGAAAGATCGGCATGGAAACTTAAATTCAATAAATACAACAACCATCAAAATGTTTTAAGCATAAGGAAAAGGAAAAAGGATGTTATATTTTCAACAGTGAAACTCCAGGATCATAAAGTCAGACAGCAATACCAACTTCACAATTTATCCCAACCTCCTTTCCTTCTCATTCCAAATTAGTAAGAAAGCAGCTCCTCTTCCTTGATCTTTAAAATTAAAGTTGCAATATTTTGTCAGCACGGTGCCAAATCTGAAATTGAGCAGGTCCCCAGTGCAAGAGGTAAAGGTCTCTTAAACGGCACGAACTTGCCTGCAGTCAGCACATTGCGGCTCCCACCCAAGCACCCCACGTTATAAAAGCGTGCTTCTGAAGCAGCTGCTCTCGGAGCCCTAACCTGTGTGCGTTCTGTCCTATCCGATGAGGGGAACTGGGGGAAAACACACACGATTCGCTTTTTAAGCGTTACTTCTCTGCTCTTCCGTCTCATCCCTGACCTGAGTTGACAAACGGGGGAGCAGCCTTCTGACTAGACGGGGGAGAAGGGGGAAATCGGTCCCGGGCAGAAAAGAGGTAGCTGTCAATGAGTTCACCTGTTCTCCAGTTTTCAATTAAAGGCAGCTAATGGATGTAGGGGGACACATTTTATTTTTTCCTGACAGAGCCCTTGTTTTTTAAGCTCTTAGCTTCATTTTCCAAAATTGCTGGCTTTAGACTGAAGAAACACACAGCTTGAGTGGAAAGCTGTGTGCTCTCCTATATCCTGTATCAAAATGACACTTTTCTCCTCAGTGGCTACTTTCCGCTCGGCCTCCCAACGCTCTGCTGTCTGGGACGGGCTTGTGGTGCGGTCTCTGCCCCAGAGGGTGGGTGTTGGGTCCCACGCTCCCCGCCAGCGAGGCATCCCTGGGAGCTCCGGGGTGCTTCGTCCAACTCTGCTCTCTTTGGATGATCATTCGGTGGAATTTCATTTACCCTTCCAATTTTTTCCAGGAGGACAAAGAAGATAACTTGGATGGGTGTGTTTATTTGGAACTCTTCTGAAAGAACTCCAGTCTCTCTTAAGCAGCTGCCTCCATACGGAATTTGGGAATTATTTTCCTTAGATCTAACAGGACTGAGCATTCCCTTGGCCACGGCTGGCCTTCCTCCCTGGAACACACACGTTCTCAGGATTGATATTTTTATCCAGAGTTTTCTCAAATGAATAATTAGGTGAGGTACGCAGGCAGGAGTAGGAAAAAGAGCTGGGCCCCCATAAATCATGACCAACTGATGTGTAACCACCGAAGGACTGAATGACTTTTTGTTAACAGTTTAGCAGTTCTGTTTCTGTGGGACTGCACTGTCGCTAGACTTCAGGGATTTGTGGGGCAGTGGGAGTTACAGCTATGGGAGAAGTCCTTCAGGACTGGACCAGCCACCCCTCAGGGCTGGAAACGCTGCTGTGAATCACGTGATCCTGGTAACCTGACATTTAACATGTCTATGGGGGCAACACGATAAGACATTATAATTCCTATTTCTTTTTGTTTTATTTTTTAATTTATTTTATTTTTATTTATTTGGCTGCATCGGGTCTTAGTCGTGGCACATGGGATCTTTTCGCTGAGGCATGCAGGCTTCTCTAGCTGTGGCACGCAGGCTCCCACGTGGGCTCATTAGTTGCGGCACGCGGCTTAGTGCCCCGCGGCATGTGGGATCTTAGTTCCCCGACCAGGGAGCAAACCCACACCCCTTGCACTGGAAGGCAGATTCTTAACCACTGGACCACCAGGGAAGGCCACCTATTTGTTTTAATATCACCTGAAGTTTGCTTGGTTCACCCAAAGCTTCGAGAGGCACATTAGGACTGAGCATTACACCTAGGTGGGCATCAGAACAGACCTTGTGAAAACACCAAGCAGCGGCACAAAAGTGGCACTTTCATCCTGCCAGAAAAACGGAGGGGACTTTTAGGAGTCCCTCAGAAGGAGATTCTGAATTAATCTGTAATTTCAGGTTTCCAAGTGGCTTTTACAAGTTTGCTTATCCGAAGCACTTCAGAGCGTCATCTCTTTTAATTTTTATCCACACGATGTTTCACAAACATCCCCACCTGAATCATGGCCCATCATCTTGTTATCTTAATGGGGGGAGGACAGAGTGTCCTGCCGCCCTTCCTCATTAGGTGTCCTCATTTACGCATTGAGGAAGAAAGTGCCGAACATGAATTATTTAAAATCTATTGTATCAGTGTGTGTTCTGTAAGCATTCACTACCGGCAAAGCTGACCGATTATTTTTCACTTTTAATTGTGCCGATACCTCATCTGCTTGGTTGAAAGTGGAGAGTGGTAGGTGACACCGTCTCTCACGCCGAGGACCAGAGAGGCAATGAGGTCTAACGAGTCTGTCATACAGAGTGAAATAAGTCAGAAAGAGAAAGACAAATACCGTATGCTAACACACATATATGGAATTTAAGAAAAAAAAATGTCATGAAGAAACTAGGGGTAAAACAGGAATAAAGACACAGACCTACTACAGAATGGACTTGAGTATATGGGGAGGGGGAAGGGTAAGCTGTGACAAAGCGAGAGAGTGGCATGGACATATATACACTACCAAACGTAAAATAGATAGCTAGTGGGAAGCAGCCGCATAGCACAGGGAGGTCAGCTCGGTGCTTTGTGACCACCTACAGGGGTGGGATAGGGAGGGTGGGAGGGAGACTCAAGATGATGGAGATATGGGGATATATGTATATGTATAGCTGATTCACTTTGTTATACAGCAGAAACTAACGCACCATTGTAAAGAAATTATACTCCAATAAAGATGTATAAAAAAAAAAAAAAGCCAAGATAACCCACTTAGTGGACGTACGTTTAACATGCTGCTAAGGATGGGCAACCTGGAGTAGTTCTTTTCGTCTGTAATGCGTGTCTATTACTGTGTCGGACATGAATGAGAGCAGGACAGAGCCCGGTTCCTTAAAGAAGCTCTCAGCTGAGGGAACCAGTGACATGTCACCAACAACACATAGGCAGCCATCGCATGTGAGTGAGAAGGGGCCTGCCCACTCCCCCACCTCCTCCACCAAATCTCAGGTGTGACCTAAGATGAGAAGCATCAGATGAGATCACCGCTAGGTATGCCTGAAGACCTTGTCCTAACCTGAAGAAAATAGTTAGAGCAACGAAAATATATTTAGATAATAAACTTACAAATCTGTGACTGGAAACTGATCGAAATAAGACTGCACACAGGACACAAGGATTTATTACTAGACATTCAAAATGAGCCCTAACCCCTCTCCTTCCTTTCAACCCCCAAGACCGTCATCAGGAAATGCCCATGGGTACTGGATACGTCTGTATGTGGTCAGAAAGTGTCTCACTGTTATCTGAATTTAACATATCTCTTCCAAACACAGCAACTCAGGAATTCGGTTGGGCGAATCCACAGATCATGACTACAGAATCATTCCGACGTTGTTTATTAAGTCAAAGACTTGTTACAACTCTTGTGTATCCTCAGCACCCCATCCAGTGCCTGACCTGGCTTCCGGGAAACATTTGCTTATCTGGATGGATGCAGGGTTGCATGGGGGCAATGACTCAGTTTGCCAAACTGAGACCAGCCGGGACCCAGGACCCTTTGCTGCAGTGCTTGCACCTGGACAAACGTCTCCTTGAGAAACAAAATACAAAGAAACCATAAGGGACTAAAATTAACTGTGTGCATGCACAGTGGGGGCAAATTATGGACAACAAGATACAAAAAGACCAAAAACCCAACTGCCACTTCTGAAGAGCCAGGAGCAAAAGCAGGGCACTGCGCATGCCCCCCTGCACACGACACCACCAAAGGGGCGGGCAGACCACCTAAGCCACACCTCCGGCCCGACCCCCCAGACACACCCCTACCCTCACCCCATATAAGGAACCAGCTCGACCCCCTTAGGGAGTGAGCAAGGGAACCTGTTGTTTCTTCTCCCTCCCCTCTGCTGCAGCAGGGGCCCCAATAAACCCTTGCCTGAATTTCTTGTCTGGCCTCTCGTCAACTTCTACTGATTAAGGAGGCCAAGAACCCTGGTAGGTAACAAAACGACCTCTGCCAGAGCAGAGGGATGGCTGAGAGAAAAAGCACCAGGAGGAAGGCTATGGGAGTTTCCACTCTGCCTCTCACTGACTTTGGGACCCGAGCAAACCGTTGAGCGCCTCTTGCGGTTCCACTTCACACATTTGAAATCATCTCTACGCGTCTTCCAGTGCCGATGTCTCAGATTTCCCGGAGTCTGAACGAGGAAACACACGTCCGAGAGTCCCCCCACTATGAGCTCAGGTCCATGCCTTCTGTGGGACAGGTCTGGTTTGGTAAGATGCAAAGACATGAAAAGATCCAGCATCTCCCAGACATGGGTCCTTTTCGCACTAAGTCAACATCCAGCAAAAAAGACAACTCCCAGAAAGCTAACCAAGTCCACAGCAGGATGCAAAAATGAGCTGCAGCATGTGTGATGCTGGTGAGTTTTGTGTCCGCACTGTCAAACAGAACCACTTCGGTGAAAGCCCGAAGTCGGCCCCACACGGTTCATACCCTCCGAACCCACCGCTCCAATCCGATGGGAGCTTCAGAACGCGCTCTTGCCTTTCCCATTCCCAGCAGTTATCCCTGGAATCTCGACAGCCCGTCATCACCTCGAGTCAGCGTGCCAGGGGAGCAGAGACGCCAGGAATGTTCTACCTCTGCCCCCAAAGGGACCAGGAGAGGGAGAGTCTCCTGCCTTCCTTTCCATCTGGTTTCTCCAAAAAAAGGGAAAAAGTAAATGGAAATGAAAAGTAGACAATTTTTTTTTTTTTTTTTTTTTGCGTGACGCGGGCCTCTCACTGTTGTGGCCTCTCCCGTTGCGGAGCACAGGCTCCGGACGCGCAGGCTCAGCGGCCAAGGCTCATGGGCCCAGCCGCTCCGCGGCATGTGGGATCCTCCCGGACCGGGGCACGAACCTGTGTCCCCTGCATCGGCAGGCAGACTCTCAACCACTGCGCCACCAGGGAAGCCCTAGACAATTTTTTTTTTTTTTTGCGTGACGCGGGCCTCTCACTGTTGTGGCCTCTCCCGTTGCGGAGCACAGGCTCCGGACGCGCAGGCTCAGCGGCCAAGGCTCATGGGCCCAGCCGCTCCGCGGCATGTGGGATCCTCCCGGACCGGGGCACGAACCTGTGTCCCCTGCATCGGCAGGCAGACTCTCAACCACTGCGCCACCAGGGAAGCCCTAGACAATTTTTTTTAAAAAAATCACATTTGCCTTCCTTTTGCTAATGTCTGTAAGATGATGTTTTGGCCTGGCAGAAGATTCCAGATGGGCCGTATAATGACTATAATTTAATACGAAAAACCCGAGTTCAAAGAAACACATTTTTCCAAGTCAGAAAGTGGGTTGTCTCCCGTGTAATGCAAAACACCGGGACAAGTCATTGCATTTCTTCTCTTATTGCACATTCGCCTTTCAACCTAATATCAGTCCAGCCAGACCCGAAGCCATCAAACCAGAAACTGTCACTCTCCGAGATGGGCCGGCACTGGTGCACGCTCGCCAAAGGGCCAGAGACCGCTCACGACGCAATGTGTTTTCCTCTGGGCTCTCAGGATTTATACCACCAATTAAGGGCATGATGAGTGCCCCAAGTTGACCTCCTAGGAGCAAGAATTAATTAAGCACAGTATTTCTTAGCAAAGAATGACATTTCCCCAAACGAGTAATACAAGGGAACCATATTTCCTGATATCACTGTGCTTCCATGTACCACCCTGAATTGTTAACAAAAATAAAATGATCTGGGAACATGGCTTAATTTATGTTTTTAATTTGGTAATAAAAGAAAACAATCTCTACTTTTATCCTTATTTGGGGGACAAAGAGAATGTTTTGAGCATATTGCGTATATGTAAAGCACATAATTATTTACATTAGTAATATAATGTCACTTCTTTTAATTACCAACATCAAGACAAAAGAAGGAAACTGGGGCTCGTATTTAGAATCTCCAGCGTTCAAAAATGAAGAGCTGTGATTTGAAACTATTTGCTTCCCAAAGTTCTTACGGTTCCATAAATTCTGTAACCGAGTTTTTTTTTTTTTTTTTTAAAAGGTTAAGGCTTTATTTTGGAAACTACCCCTTAGATAGTCTAATCTAGGGGTTGGCAGAGTCCTTCCGTAAAGGGCCAGATGTAAACTTTTTAGCCTGTGAACCGTACAGTGTCTGCTACAAAAACTCACACCAGCCATGGCTGATTGAAAGCAGCACAAACAATTCATAAATGAGCCAGCACGGCTGTGTTCCGAGAAAACTTTATTCATGAACACTGAATCTGAATTTCGTATCATTTTCACGTGTCATAAAATATTCTCTTACAATTTTTTTCAACCATTTCAAATGCAAAAGCTATTCTTAGCTCTCAGCTGTACCAAAACAGGCAGTGGACCAGATTTAGCCCGTGGCCTGTAGTTTGACAACCTCTGGTCTAAAAGTAACGTCTATTTTTAAGTAATCAGTGAGGTCTGAGAAAATGCAATCTCTGTCTCTTTCTTACACAGACCCACACGAATAGAGAGTCACACACAAATCCACCTAATTATCAACACCAGGGTCCCTGAAACCACTGATGTGGTACGGGGAAAATATGGCTTCAAGCATGTGTCTTTAGTGCTATGAACTAGACGTGAAAAATATCTCAGCCTTGAAGAAACATTATGAGGGTGGTAGGCAAAAGAGACCTCCTTCCTCCCGTCCTTTCTCATAAAGAAAACTCCCACCCTAAATTACAAATCATGCCCTCTACTCCTTGAAGGAGTTAATGGAGCTAGCATGAATCTGGAAATCCCTATAGCCTACTTGACAATTAATGTATTTAACTCTAAAGAGCAGAGGCTTTTTAATTTAGCCCGTCAATCACTAACAGAACATTTTGGTTGAAAATATTAGGATTTCCAAATAACTTTATGGCTCTGTAAATTGCCAACATACCATCTGCAACTGGATTAACATTTATGACCGAACTGAAATAATAAATAAAGCAAATTATGCTGCAAATATTCGTAAGTGCCCAATATGCACTTGAGAATGATAATTAGCATTTTATAATCACGCTTCATTTTCTTTATCCAACTCCCTGTCACATTAATGATAAAATATTTTAAACTGTGCTCTATCAGCAAATGGCAGTACAATCTCTAGATTAGCCACTAACTAACATGGAGAATGAAAACAGTCTGTGTTGCTGACATGATGCATCCAGAGAAGTTTTACTTGTAATCACATCCTCTAGTCTCCCTGGCCCTTATCTCTGGGTTTGGGGTTTTTTTTCCCATGCTGCCAAAACAAGCCTCAGAAAGGCAATGCTTCCTATGCACCATCCGAACCTCTATGAGAGCTGAAGCCACGCTCTTTTGCTAGGAGAAAAGAAAGAAATAGGATTTAACAATTTATTATGCTCCTCTGATCTAGAAAACCAAAAGGGGTCTAGAGGTCAAGAAGCTTTAAGTCACTCAAATGGAATGACTCTGGTCCTCAAATAATTCTTTCTGAAGTTCTTTCTCATTATGATCTGACATCCTCAGCTGTGGTATGTGCAATTTTTTTCCTAGCTTCAAATAAAAATGAACTTCATTAAATAAATCAGTAAAAGTGGATATATATGCATATTTTTTTCTCAACTAGACTTTCCACCAATTAGTAAAATTTCCCCAGTTTCCCATTAACTTCCTTCAAAGTCACTTCTTTAAAATAACTGTATCCAGATGCTTTCTTGACTCTTTTCTGCCTTGTGCCCCTCCCCCATCTGCACTTGGCATTTCAGGGTTTTCTCATACGGTTTCTGGCTTTGTGTGTAGCTCCCACACCTCTTTGGTCCAGTGCTGTCCTATCTACCACCGAAGCCACTGGCTGCATGTGGCTACCAAGCACTTGAAATTGTGGCTGGTCCAAACTGAGACTGTTCTAAGTGTTAAAGTAACTTCAAGTTTGGAAGACTTAAGTATGAAAAATAATGTAAAGTCTCTCAATGGTTCTTTTTGAAATGATAATATTTTGGATACGGAGTTAGATAGCATATATTCTCGAAATTAACTTCACTTGCTTCTTTTTACTTTTTGAAAACGTGGCTACCAGGACACTTTACGTGACACATCTAGCTCGAATTGTGGCTAGCATCATATTATCGGATGGCGCTTGTCTAGTATTGGGTTGGCCAAAATGTTCATTCAGTTTTTTCCATAAGATGGCTCTAGTACCACTTAGTTGTCTTTAACTTCATTCAAAACAATTTTGTTAGGCTGTATGTGACAGCTGTCATATCGGCGTGCATTTTAAAAATGACTTATCAAAATTGGTGGGTTTTTGTCTAGCCATTTTAATATTGAAGATGGAAGAAAAAAACGAGTTTTTTGGCATATTATGCTTTATTATTTCAAGAAAGTAAAAACGCAACTGAAATGCACAGAAAGATTTATGCAGTGTATGGAAAAGGTGCTGTGACTGATCGAATGTGTCAAAAGTGGTTTGTGAAGTTTCTGGCTGGAGATTTCTTGCTGAATGATGCTCCATGGTCAGGCACACCAGTTGAAATCAACAGCGATAAAATCGAGACATTAATTGAGAAGAATCAGTGTTATACCACGCGGGAGATAATCGACATACTCAAAATATCCAAATCAAGAGATGAAAATCATTTGCACCCTCTTGGTTATGTTAATCGCTTTGATGCTTGGTTTCCACATTAAGTTAAGCGGAAAAAACGTTCCTGACCATATTTCCACATGTGATTCTCTACTGCAACATAATGAAAACATTCCATATTTAAAACAAATTGTGGGGACTTCCCTGGTGGCACAGTGGTTAAGAATCCACCTGCCAATGCAAGGGACATGGGTTTGATCCCTGGTCTGGGAAGATCCCACATGCTGCGGAACAATTAAGCCCATGTGCCACAACTACTGAGCCCGCGTGCCACAACTACTGAAGCCCATGCACCTAGAGCCCGTGCTCCACAGCAAGAGAAGCCACCACAGTGAGAAGCCTGTGCATCACAACAACAAGTAGCCCCCGCTTGCTGCAACTAGAGAAAGCCCGCACGCAGCAATGAAGATCCAATGCAGTCAGAAATAAAATTAATTAAAAAACAATAATAATAAAACAAATTGTGACAGGTGATGAAAAGTGGATACTGTACAATAATGTGGAAAGGAAGGGATCGTGGGGCAAGCGAAATGAACCACCACCAACCACACCAAAGACCAGTCTTCATTCAAAGAAGGTGATGTTGCGTATATGGTGGGATTGGAAGGGAGTCCTCTATGATGAGCTCCTTTCGGAAAACCAACTGATTAATTCCAACAAGTACTGCTACCAATTAGACCAACTGAAACCAGCAGCACTCGATGAAAAGCATCCCAAATTAGTCAACAGAAAACGCATAATCTTCCATCAGGATAATGCAAGACCACATGTTTCTTTGATGACCAGGCAAACACTGTTACAGCTTGGCTGGGAATTTCTGATTCATCCGCCGTATTCACCAGACATTGCACCTTCGGATTTCCACTGATTTCAGTCTTTACAAAATTCTCTTAATGGAAAAAATTTCAATTTCCCGGAAGACTGTAAAAGGCACCTGGAACAGTTCTTTGTTCAAAAAGACAAAAAGTTTTGGGAAGATGGAATTATGAAGTTGCCTGAAAAATGGCAGAAGGTAATGGAACAAAAGGGTGAATACACGGTTCAATAAAGTTCTTGGTGAAAATGAAAACTGTGTCTTTTATTCTTACTTAAAAAAACCGAAGGCACTTTTTGGCCCACCAAATAAGTCCTGAATACAATGATGCCTGGGATTTTTGGTTGAGTACATGCTCTGTGATTGACCAAAATGATTATTATTAAAAGACTGTATCAAGTAAAGCTTTTGATCTAATCAATCCTGCAGGAGGCCCATCAGGCAACTCCAGACATTTCAAAGAGCAGTAAACCTGGCCTCGTGCCGTGCATAATCATATTTGTATTGAGATAAAGGTTTGATGAGCCACACGTTCATGTGGAGATAGAGGGCAAGTGGAAATGGTTCTGTGAGTTGTAGGGCTCAGCCTCCCCATTGGACCAAGTCCTACAGGGAGCACGAGGGCTTGGGAGCCTTAGCGTAGAGTCAGTCTAGTGGTTGTGGGCTTGGGTCTTGTTGCTGAGCGGCCTGGGTTCAAGTCCCATCTCTGCCTGATAGTAACTGTGTGGTTCATCTTGGACAAGTCACAACCTCTCTGTGCCATGTTTTCTTATGTTGCGGTGAGCGGGGGCTACTCTTCGTTGCAGTGCGCGGGCTTCTCGTTGCGGTGGCTTATCTTGTTGTGGACCACGGGCTCCAGGGGTACAGGCTTCAGTAGCTGTGGCTTGCGGGCTCTAGAGCGCAGGCTCAGTAGTTGTGGCGCACGGGCTTAGTTGCTCCACGGCACGTGGGATCCTCCTGGGACAGGGATCGAACCCGTGTCCCCTGCATTGGCAGGCGGATTCTTAACCACTGCACCACCAGGGGAGCCCATAGCTGCTATTATTATTATTTCACAATGCAACTGGAAGTGGCAAAAGGTGCAAGTGAAGCCAAAACAAAAAGTGAGGCGAGGCCAGGAAAGAAAGTTGGATGTGGGTGGAGAGATGCCAAAAAAAGCCTACGAGGTACCACAGGTACGATGAGGTGAGGATGAGAGCAACATTGCCCCGCTAGGATCTTTCACAGGAACTAGGCCTGTCCCTGGCCTATAGGGTTCAACAGGGACCGTGGCTCACAGGCTGCATCCACCTAACCAAGGGAACTATCTGATAATTTTAACAGTCTGTGGATTTCCCCTTCCAGTTATAAAAGGAAAGGACAGTTACAAAAGTAGGTTTCTGGACTAGCTTTTCTTTTCCTCTGGTAAAGTTTTTCATGATACTTTTAACTGCAGAGAAGACATTCAAAAACCTGGATTCTTTCTTTCTCATCCATTGTATCTTCTTAGCATCTAAAGCAGAAGTTGGAAACTACTCATCTGTACGCTGAATTGAGCCAACAGATATGTTTATTTTGGCTCAGTGGTGGCCAGCACAGTCGTTTAAAAACTTTTAAATTCATTGCCAACATTTAAAAAGTGGGAGATTTCAATTACAAAGGAGATTGATTTGATGTTTCTGCCTAATATTTTCTTGCCTAATCCTCATCTGGTCTGAGTGTTTTTTTCAGTAGCGAAATGTCAGGAGAACCAGAAAAGACCTTGAAAAAGCCACAATCCTCAAAGAACAGAGAGAGTCACTTGAAATACTAGGAAACCAGGCAACGCTTGCCCCCCACTCCCATAGGGCAGTGACTCTCGAAATGTGGTCCCTGGACCAGCACCTTACATGACCCAGGAGCGTGTTAGAAATGCAGACTCTCAGGGCCACCCAGACCTCCTGAATCTGAGACTCTGGGGGCAGGACCCCGCGATCTATGGATTAACAAGCCATCCCGTCCATGCTACAGCTCGAACACCACTGATACATGGGAGCAATCAATGAGAAGACAGCTGCTGTCTCCCCACCACTCTCTATTGTCCCAAATTAGCCTGCATCATTCACTTCCTTGCCTGGCTCTCCCCATAAGGCATCCAAATTCTCAACTCCAATAGTAAAACGAACTCCAGTAAGAAAAAGTACATACAATTTCTTAACGGGGTTAATGTTTGCAGAAAATGATCTGGCATCCTTTTACCCTAAACTCAATGAAACAGAGTGGAATACGTAGTGACTTTTACCTCTAGAATTATATGAAACATGACCAAAAATCATCCTTGCCTCTCAAGGAATATGAATCAGAAAATATTCAAGATGAAAGTCAGTGACCTCAACTCCCATTTGGATCTAACCTGGCTCGTGTCACTGGTGGAGAATCAGAGGTAAAGAGAAAGTGAAGCAAGCTGGGGCCTCACCTGCAAAGGTGAGCAGTTATAGGTTCTTCATAGAGCCGTGGTGAGGGGTAGCTGAGTTAAAATATGTGTCCAGCACAGGGTAAGTGCTAGATAAGTGCTTTTCTCACTAAAGAAACACTGGGTACACACGACAGTGTACGTTTCTCAAATAATCCTAACGCGCAGATGTTACTTTCCTTTTCCTACAAAAGATGAACCTGCAAATTGGGTGATATGACTCCCAGGCCAGAGGAAATCACTAGCTCAGGCTGAGGGGATGCAGGAACCACAGGACTGCAATATTCCATCTCACCAAGACTGAGCTTGCTGTGAACTATACAAGTCTCTCTTTTCCAAAGAATACAACCAACCATTTGCGATTCAGGAATATGGTCAGTATGTGGGCCATTAAAGTTCTTTACCAGCTCCCTGGTCGCTGCACTGCTGGTAATGCATGAAGGGGGTGGGGAGAGGGAGTCAGATCAGTCTATGTCACTTCCATGCGGCTTCTTTAAAAAGTCCAGCAGTGGAGGGGTGGAAACATACAGTGCAATCAACACAGCCTGTGAATTCTGCAGTCAGGGACAGTCCAACCTCCTTTACAGAGATAGCTCAGGCTTCGTAGGCAGTAACGCCTACGAAGCATGGCAGTAAGGCCATGAAGCCAAGCAAGGGACCTGCAGATTTCCAAGATCTCACAATTCTGCTTCACAGTTAAAAGCCATCAGAAGCAGTTCAGCATTCTATAGATCTCCTTAAAACCCATGACATCTGGGGCTTCCCTGGTGGCACAGTGGTTGAGAGTCCGCCTGCCGATGCAGGGGACCCGGGTTCGTGTCCCCGGTCCGGGAAGATCCCACGTGCCGCGGAGCGGCTGGGCCCGTGAGCCATGGCCGCTGAGCCTGCGCGTCCGGAGCCTGTGCTCCTCAACGGGAGAGGCCACAGCAGTGAGAGGCCCGCGTACCGCGAAAAAAACCAAACCAAAACAAAAAACCCATGACATCTGATACTTTAAAAAGTCACTGTGAGTACTCAGTTACTTATAAGGATTCAAACAAAATTCAGCATATTTCACAGTTTTCTGTTTAAATTTGAAATAGGAACAAATTTAATCTATCGGGAAATGTAAAAAAGGAAAATAAAAACTGTGGTCAGAGGGGGGCATGGATTGCCTAAGACTGTGCACAGCAAAGTTCAGATTTTTAAAAGCAGCCATTTAAAATAAAGTAGAACACCTCTCATCTCATTATACGGTAACCACCCTAAAACCAGTGAACACACCATGATGGACACGCCGAGTAATTTTTAAGTAAATACCCCTGCATATTTTCTCACTGCCCTTCCCTTGACATGCTGTACTTTACAAAAATTCATGTCCAAGTTCAAAGAGGAAAAAAAAAGGAGAATAAGAAGAAGAAAGACAGACAGCATTTTTTAAACAGCCCAGCCTTGGAACTATGTACAGAATTTATGCATGTTTCAAGCGCTCCTACTCCTTTGCCAGAGGGTGTAATTAAAGGCCCACAGACAACTTCCAAACTGAGGCCAAGAGAATTTCAGCCGAAGTCAATGGGAGTTCAGCACCCTGACCGTGCACAGGCATAGCATGCCCAGCGAGGAATAAATAACTCTCTTGGCAGGGAGCTCGGGAAGCACAGGGACGAGAACATCTCACATTAGAGCCCACATTTATAAAAGCAAAATTCATTCAGCCACCTAGAATCAATAAGATAATAATCGTACGACTTGACACAGCCCGGGAGGGCAGGGACGTGAGCAGGCAGCCTGTTTCTAGGAAGCCGGCGGAGCTGGGTCTCACTTGGACCTTCCGGGTTACCTTTTTTCCCCTCTCTGTGGACACAGATATTATGTACACCCTAAGTGTACAGCATTTTCCTTAGTTACCTGTGAAGTTAAGAACCCACTCACAGCAGCTTCAGGGTGGGTGGTAGCCAAACACCAACCTGCCGTTGAGCTCAGGGGGTACGTGCCCTGAAGTGCAAGATTGGTGATGGAACCCACGGGGCCCTAGTCCCTCCGGGGTCCCCCTTTTCAAAGTCAGCCATGAGTCTTCCTAGTGCATAAAGATGCATCCTTTTCCTACAACTGGCTCCTAAGAACAAGCCGCCGACTTCACCTGGTTTCTTCAACTGGAGAGAGAGCCATCGAACTGTGGTTCAGACCAGACCCCAGGTTACAGCAGGCTGGATTTCCCCAGGACGGCCACACGGGGTACCTCCATCCCAGATGCTCTTCTCAACTGACCTGGGCTCTACCGCCACGAGAGGAGGGTCTTATGTCCCCTCCCCTGAATCTGGGTGGGTTTGTGACTGCTATAACCAGAAGAATTTGACAGAAGGGACACTTGGGACTTCCAAGAGTAGGCATAAAAGTCCGCTGGGCTTCCCCCTTGTCTTCGGGACCTCTGAGCCGCCATGTAATACGTCTGATTACTCCGAGACCACCTTCTTGTGAGAAAGCTCAAGCCGCACCGAGAAGTTCCGTGTCAGGGCTCTGGGCCAGAGCCCCGGCCGAGGTCCTAGGCAACAAGCGGCACCAGCCACCAGATGCAAAACGGAAGCTGCCTCCAGCTCCCAGACCTCAGGCGCTGAAGACGCTGTCTGCTCAGTGGAGGCCCAGACAAGCCATCCCCACCATGTCCTGGCGACTACATTCCTGACTCACAAAGTCTGTGAGCAAAACAAGAAATGTCATTTTATGCCTCTCACCTTTGCGATGGCTTGTTATGCAGCACCGGTAACTGGAACACCCCGTTTGGATGATTAAGAGTCACTTTAACCCTATGCAATTTTTACTGCATGCACTTATTTTAGAAATTAAACCCTAAGGAAGAAGGGATTCTCCCCTCTCTGTCTGACCTACGCAATAAGTGTGTTATATAAAGGAAGGAGATACTGTATTCATAAATCCTCACTGTACTTGTTAGTAATTACAGGATTTTTCATAATGAAAGGAAGGCATCTGCTATCTCACTGGTGTATATGACGAATGGGAAATGACCAATATTTGAAATTCAAAACCAGTTCAACGCGAGGCTAAGAAGCGACCTTAATAATTGATAAGAAAACAGTCACCCTTGGCAGACACGAACACACCATCTCTCTCATGAGGTGGTAATATGAGCCCAAGCATTGCTCTCACATCATCTGTTCCAGGTCAGGAGCAGCGTGGTAGAGGGTGGCAAGGCAGAGACAGCGGGACAGTGGGGTGGACACCCCTGCATGGCCCTGAGTGCTCAGGGGAGAACGCTCCTCCCGAAAATGACAACGCAACAGGTGAGGATGCCTCCTGAAACTGTCACTCTTCCTTTCCTGTCTGCTAGGACACACTCAGTCAGCATTATCCGAAACCTCTGTTCCTCCCTGTGCCCCTTCGGTGCAAGTTATTACAGGGCAGGGGCTAACACAACCACGGGGCACAACTGTGCTCTAATCCTGGTTGGTATTTCTTTCTCGCTTCCAATTTTGTTTATTATAGAATCATTCAACGAACATCTACAGAGTGCCTGCATCGTGCCAAGCTCTGTCGTAGGCACTGGAAATACAGAAGAGGACAAGACTTACAAAGTCCCTGTCTCAGGGTATTTATACAGTAATGGAAGAGAAGACCAGTGAATAAGTGGACAATTAATGAAATAATCTCAAATAGTAGTAAGTGCTACAGAGGGAGCTCTGCTCCACTACAGCAACCCCGGCATGTCAGGATGGCTGACAACCAAGACTCAACAGGCCACAGTGAAGACATGACGATTCCACAGAAGAGGGACAGCTGTAGGTCCAGGACTGGGTCTCTCATATAAAGACAGGGAGAGCATCTGCCCGTCAATGTGGGGAGTTTCCCAGAGAGGCAGGGGAGATTACTGAAAACTAAAATGACAGATATGGTATAAGCAAGTTCAGTCCAGAGAGAGGCAACTTTGGGTGCGACGTAAATTTGTTCCTAAATCTATCCTGGGAAGTATGCTTAAGGGACTTGGAAACATTTTTGGCAGAGAAGAATGGCATTAAAACAGTAGAAGGCACAGACAAGGCACAGACAAGAAGGCACAGACAAGATGGAGTGTTTTTACCCAAGGGGTTTTACACAAACCCCTTCCCAAGGGCCCAGTAGTGTGTGATACGGATGGGCAGGGAACGCATCCTCCACTGAGTGGGAACACAGCCAGACATACCAACCATATGTATGAGGCAACCACACTGAGAACCACACGACTACGGAAAAGAAACGGTGGTGGCGGTTCTCAAAGCTGAGGGGTGAACACTAGCGATGCTACCAACACTGCCCACCCTCCTTCTCCTGGACACATAATAGGGCTGGATTTCCTTCCACTGGATTCGGTAAGGCCATAAGACAGAGGACCTTCGTGATGGCAGAAGACAGGTGGCCTGCACCCCAGCAGGGCCTCAGAACCACGTCTACCCACAACGCTTGCTGCTCCCAGGCGGCTTGAAGAAAAAGAAACAAGTGTTACAAACATAGGAAGTTTCACAAATGTACCTAAATCTTTTTTTTCTATTTTATTTACATTATTTTTATATGCCCTTGTAGGAATTTCAGCTTTAATATTTTAAAATAAGTTGCTAGGGGCTTCCCTGGTGGCGCAGCGGTTAAGAATCCGCCTGCCAACACAGGGGACACGGGTTCGAGCCCTGGTCCAGGCAGATCCCACATGCCGTGGAGCAACTAAGCCCATGCGCCACAACTACTGAGCCTGCGCTCTAGAGCCCGCGAGCCACAACTACCGAGCCCGCGTGCTGCAGCTACTGAATCCTGTGCGCCTAGAGCCCGTGCTCTGCAACAAGAGAAGCCACCACAATGAGAAGCCCGTGCACCGCAACAAGAGAGAGTAGCCCCCGCTCGCCGCAACTAGAGAAAGCCCACACGCAGCAATGAAGACCCAATGCAGCCAAAATAAATAAATTAATTAAAAATATTAAAAAATAAATACGTAAAATAAAATAAGTTGCTAAAATACGTAAACATCACTCTCCTTTAGTTTCCACCTGTGTCACGGGGGCGTGGCTAAAGTAACTGACAGTGGCCCACCCACCTGGACGTAACAGAGGCACAGGTGAGCTCCTCGGAGGTCACCATCCTCATCTCTCCTCCAATGCTCTTATTTCTAATAGTGTGCATTGTAGAGAACAGGAATACTATTTCTTTCTTCTTTTTTTCTGGCTGTGCCACGTGGCTTGCAGGATCTTAGTTCCCCAACCATGGATCAAACCCAGGCCCCCTGCAGTGGAAGCGCAGAGTCCTAACCACTGGACCACCAGGGAAGTCCCAGGAATACTATTTCTGCGGCCCAGGGCTCATAAAGAATAAGATGGATGGGACAGAATCAAACAGTAAAGGAATGATGATCTAGATTTACTAATTAAAAAATACTCTTTTAGGTTTCTGAAACCACCGGGTCCATGATATTAACCCTGTGCAAACATCCCACACGTGGGTGTAGTGAAAGAAATAACTTCATTATTTGGGTTTAAAACCAAATATATCTAGTGGTGACAATTAGACTCTTTTAGGCTTTGATATAATTCACAATTTTGTGCACAATCCTACCTGCCACAAATATTTACAGAAATAAGTTCTGTATCTGTTATGTATAATATATACATGAGGCTCAAACTTTGGTCAACAGGCAAGAATTAGCACCAAATACTCATTTAAATAGAACATATTTCCCACCTAACTCTTAAAGCAGGAAATAATTTAAGACCCAAATACAAATGGATGAGGAATTTTACATTTGATTCCATTTTGGGGCAAATAACCAGAATTAGTGGAATCGATTTCTAATACCCTCTCCCATAATTTCTGGCATTGGACTAATAACTGTCATAGTTTTTCTATCACAGTTCAATTCAACAAACGTACTAAGAGCTATTCAAGCATTTTAGCATAGTGTTTTTTTGGTTTGTTTGTTTGGGTTTTTTTTTTTTTTTGCGGTACGTGGGGCTCTCACTGTTGTGGCCTCTCCCGTTGCGGACCACAGGCTCCGGACGCGCAGGCTCAGCGGCCATGGCTCACGGGCCCAGCCGCTCCACGGCATGTGGGATCTTCCCGGACCGGGGCACGAACCCGTGTCCCCTGCATCGGCAGGCGGACTCTCAACCACTGCACCACCAGGGAAGCCCTAGCATAGTGTTTTTGATGAGATCATAAACATGATATATTGTGCATTCAAGTGGAATAGAAGCCATCAAAAGACATCTCATGGAGTACTGGGTCTATACATTTTCTAACTTAGGGGACCAACTAGTTGAAGGAGCATCTAACACAGCAGGACATGCCTGTGGAAACCAATAAATATCAAAAAAAAAAATGCCCTCCTCAAAATGTTATTATTCTGAGACTAATTCTTTATGTTAATGAGAAGTAATGTAAACAAGGGTAGCAGCCTTCAAAAGCATTTCTTGGCTGAAAGTGTGCCCACACTCCAAAGTCCCCAGATGCAGCAGAGCTTGTCTACAGTTTGAGTACAAAATGCAGAAGTGAGATCCACGCTGAAATTCTCATTTCCCTAAGGAGCAGTCAGATGATCCCTGCTGGGTTTGACTAACCAGGATAATTTTCATGATTTGGGGACTTTCCAGCCCGTATGAATGGTGGTGTTGTGTACTGAGAATGCTGCTATTTTCAGATTCAAAAGCACAGAGGAGAACTCGCGTTGTTTGATCATTCTAGTTTCTCCAAATTTGTTTAACCATGAAAATCCTTTATAAAACCAAAGCTTTCTCCCCCTCACTGACCTGTACCTCACATTTTTCCATTGCTCACTATTTTAAGGCTCACAGATCCTGAGAAGTACATTTTACATGCTCCAGTTCAGAGCTGCAGCCAATATAAAGGATTTTTCTTTTTTTTGTTTTCCAGGCACAGAAAAAGCCTCCATGGAAGCAGAACCGAGAGGGTCACTGAAGATTTTGCTTTTCCTTATTGGAATATTTACTCTGCAAATCCACTGATCTCTGTTATAAATGGAGCATTACATGGAATCCTGAGAGGGAGGAGGGAGCCCACGTTAAAACCCAAGGGCTGTCTCAGCAACACCTGAGAACAAGCTAATAAGTTAAATTTACTGTATGTGCCCTCTCACATTTTGACACTAGTGAATAGGAAGCAGATACCCTGGCAGACAGGCCACCTTGACTGTACTGAGAAGTCTGACGACAAGCTCTATAAAAACAGTTCCACCTTGTACACTTATGCAGCCTGCACTTTGCTGCTTTTGAAATAAAACAAAACCAACCCAAACAAAAATGCCCCAGGCGACAGTGCCGGCCACAGAACTGGTGCCAGAAATCCGGGCAGGACGTTGCTAGCAAAGGAATGTCATCTTTTCAATATGGAACAAGGAACAAGGCTCTAATGGGGCAGGGCTGCCAGAACCCAGCCTTTCCCCTGCACCCCAGACAATGCGAGCATTGTGTGGGCAGGAGATGCATGCAGATTTTCATCCACCTTTCTAGATGTTTTTCAGGGATGAGTTCTAGGGTCCAGAGAACACAACTTTCCCCCATTCTGGCATTGCTTATCCATTGGACATATCTAGCCACCTTTCTGAAGCGGAAAAATACTGAACCAAAAAAAAAAAAAAAGCTCATAAAAGGCACAAGAGAAATTCCAATCCCAAGGAAACTATTACGATGAAAGAAACTCAGAAAGAAAGAAACGGCTAGAGAGATGTGTGATTTCGTGCTGCGAGCATTGTGTTGTGCTCGTATAACTCTTGTGCTTAAGGACGCATATTTTTGGTACAACACGAAAACAGAAAACAACTATCTCACACGGTGCTCCACAGAAGGGCTAGCAATCTCCCAAAGCTGGAGGAAGAAATGGCTTTGCTGCCTTCATGGGAGCCGTGTGTCCATCTCCAGCCGTCTGCTTGCCGAAGGGGTTTTCTGGGGTCATTCTGGCTGCATGTGATTTCTGCCTTGTGGGCTGACACTGCAGTCGAACCCCTGATAAAGGCCTCCCTCTACTGGGGAAGGCCTTCCCGGTCTCTCAAAACGTCAAAACCGAACATACTAGGGAATGAAGATGTTTAGGATCATAGACTTGAAAAGATAGCTTGATGAGATCCAGGGAAAACTACAGGAACAACTGTATAATGAACCCTTGCTGGTTTCCACAGTAACCGTGTCAGGATCTGCAACAGATTCCAAATCAAGGACGTGAATGGTAGATTGGTGCGTTTTTCTCACCTGTGAAATGGAATTTGAAAAAAACCTCTTCCACCTACTTCTCTAATTCTTATGAGGATCAAATAAAACAGCTAAGGCAGGAACGCTCAGCTCTCCACTAAATTCACTATTGCTTTCCCATCGCTAACCATTGGTCTGTCCCCAAGCTCATGGCTAGACTCCATCTCCTGCAGCTGGCTTGGTGCTGCAACCGGGTCCTGACAGTGCTCTGTGCGCCCCCAGGACTGGCTTTCCCCTCCCCTGTGCTCTC
>NW_006792323.1:1151129-1169535 GCF_000442215.2 Lipotes vexillifer | reverse complement strand
CCCCTTGCTCCCCCTTCCCCGGTCTGCGAGCAGGAATCAGATGCAGCTAAGGGCCTAGCGGATGCTGAGCTGTAGCACAGAGAGCAGCCTACCTTCCTACTCACTGTGTGCAAGAGAGGAAAGACCAGCCGGGGACACAGGTTACCTGACAAAGAAATTCTGTACCAAACATGGCAGATTTTGGAGGGCTTTTTCCTAACTGTGGCAAAGCTCAGCTGAATTGAATTCCATAAAGTGAAAGTGTTTTAGAAACACTTAGAGGCAGTATAAGTGTGAGGTATTTTTCCTGTTTCTGTAATTTTATACAGGTCTGCAGGTGAGGAGAGAGGCAACCTTACAGAGAGGGCAGACAAGGGATGCACAGCCTTGCCCTCGGGAAGAGCAATACAGGGGCTGGCAAAACAGGAGTGCCCTTGTTACCAAAGGGGAAAGGTGGAGAGGGGATAAAACAGGAGTTGGGGATTAACATACACATACTACGATATATAGATAACCAGCAAGGACCTGCTATAGAGCACAGGGAACTCTGCTCAGTATTCTGTAATAATTTATATGGGAAAAGAATCTGAAAAAGAATAGATACTTATATATGTATAACTGAATGATTTTGCTGAACACCTGAAACTAACACAACATTGTAAATCAACTATACCCCAAAATAAAATAAAAATTAAATTAAAAAACAAAACAAAACAGGAGTGCCCTTGCCAGGTGATTTGACTCCTCATGACTTCTTTCCAAGACTTCAACCAGGAGAAGGAAATACAGAATTGAAAGCTCCCTATTTAACTGCTCCAGTAAAAGGTTTAGGGAGACAGCGGAAACACTCATCTCCCCAAAGTAACTAAATCATAACTTATGATGGTGTAAAATCTATTTAAACAGAAATGAGTTTCTGTCATAATTTCTATCACTCTCAGGAAACCCCAAACCATATACTTTTATTGCTCTGACAAAAATACATTCTTGTTTTTGTTTGGTGAAATTGTAATACATTGTCACAATTCATTTTTAGATGATGGTCTCTAGGAATTTTGTAAAAGTAACTTATTTCGCACCCCCTAAACCCTGGTGGCTCCACACTTGCTTTAAGTCAGAAACACTGTTGATTTTTTGCTAATTTTTTTCATTGACCAAAACTCCTTGAAACATACACTTGGGACATCATTGGGAGTAAGCCATTTTCAAGTCAACAGGTTAATTATGAATATCGGAGCTTGTTTCTCTACTGTATGACAAAGGGAGAAAGCTTTACCAAAAATTACAGACTTGAGGGTTGTTTTAAAAAAAACAGCAAATGAGAGTGTTCTAGATATTTTTAAACAACAAGCAGGCAAAGTAATTTAAACAAGCATTTATGAACTTGTAACTGTTAAAAAATGTATAAACCACGTAAAGCCACCAAATTAAATAAACTATTCTCACTCAGCCAACATGAGAAAGAAAAATATAGGGCTGCAGGAGAATTCAGAATTCACCCTCCACTTCCTGTTTATTCCTATATCAGAAGGAAAAAAAAGACAGATTTTTCCTGCTTTTTCAATCCAAAATGATTTCTCAAGTTAGAACAACATTTGTCCAGCAGCAGAATGTTTTCTCCTTCTGTAGGAACTAAAACTAGAAGTAGCCAGACTGTCATTTCAGCTGTCTTGATGTTTCTAGATATGAAGGTAGATTCTAGATGTTGAGATTGTAATTTTTTTTTAAAGCACTAAGAGCCCACAGTATTTTTGAGTATATCGATCTGGTTGCTAATCCTTAAGGGTTCGTTTAAAGACGGTATCAAAAAGAACATATCATTTGCAGTGAAGGGCTAACCTTGAGGTGAAAAGTAGAAATTACTAAGGAAATGAGCTGGATTTTGGCCACCCAAGGCCTTGTCCTGGTCACAAATTTCATAAAAATGTTCATGAATATATAATCACAAACCCTATATATTTAGACGCAATTCATTGTATAATTAGATAGAACATATAAAATTATACCACTATGTGCATTACCATAGAATTAAATCTTATTTATTACATGTCATTTATTACTATATTAATTACTATAGAATTAGATCTAATTTATGATTAAAAACACTTATTCAGGCCCTACTATGCACAGAGCACTACGCTTGGCATTGGTAATAAAGCTCGGACCAGAGACCAGCCCCAGTCTTCCTGCAGGTTACAGTGTGACAGAGGCTGGGAGCAAACAAACAGCTGCATAATAATAAGTTAATCACATGACTCGGCCATAAAAAAAGAACGAAATCATGCCATTTGCAGCGACATGGATGGACCTAGAGATTGTCATACTGAGTGAAGTAAGCCAGACAGAGAAAGACAGATATCCTATGATATCGATTATATGTGGAACCTAAAAAAAGTGATACAAGTGAACTTATGTACAAAACAGAAACAGAGGGGCTTCCCTGGTGGCGCAGTGGTTGAGAATCTGCCTGCCGATGCAGGGGACACGGGTTCTAGCCCTGGTCTGGGAAGATCCCACATGCCATGGAGCAACTAGGCCCGTGGGCCACAACTACTGAGCCTGCGCGTCTGGAGCCTGTGCTCCGCAATGGGAGAGGCCGCGACAGTGAGAGGCCCGCGCACCGCGATGAAGAGTGTCCCCCGCTCCCCGCAACTGGAGAAAGCCCTCGCACAGAAACGAAGACCCAACACAGCCAAAAAGAAATAAATTTTAAAAAAAAACAAAAAAAAACAGAAACAGAGTCAGAGATGTAGAAAACAAACTTACGGTCACCAAGGAGCAAGGGAGGGGAGGGGTAAATTGGGAGACTGGGACTGACATATACACACTACTATGTATAAAATAGACAACTAACAAGGACCTACTGTATAGCACAGGGAACCCTACTCAGTATTCTGTAACGGCCTCTATGGGGAAAGAATCTAAAAAAGAGCAGATATGTGTATAACTGATTCACTTTGCTGAACAGCGGAAACTAACACATTGTAAATCAACTATACTCCAATAAAAATTAATTAAAAAATAAGTTAACTACAGCTGGGTTAAGTGCTACAAAGGAGAACAACAGAACACGTGAAAGAGAAGGACCTAATGAGGGTGCCAAAGAAGGCTGCTCTGAGGAAACACAGCAGTGAGCCCTTCTGAGCATCTTTCATGCCCACTGATCCCCAGATGCCTACACAGGGCTGTGCAAAGCCAACCTTAAGAGGAGGGATAAGTTTCCACATTTCCATGCAATTCTTCACGGACTATCCCAAGTTCCCTTGTTTTCAAGATTAGTCTTTAATTTTTTCCTGGAACGCTCCTCTCCCCTGCCTCACCTGGAAAATGCTCACACATCCATAAAACCACCTCTTCTGTAAAGCCTTCCCTGGAAGTGTCAGAGGGATGCGAGTCTCCCTCTCTGCACCCATCAAGCCCTGCAACTTCAAGTGTCACGGCACACGGCACGTGCACTGTTTTCTCCTTGCCCGTACATACACTCATCCTCTCGCTCAGTAAATATCTACTATGTACCTATTATTTAACAGGCACTGTTCTATGTACTTTCTAAACATTGGGATACAACACTGGGAACAAAATACATAAAAATGTAATTTCTGTACCTAGAGCCTGTCTCATTGAAGGTGTTTAGTAAATGTTTGATCAATGAGAGAATAAATAAGTTCTCCATTGTTGGCCAGTTTTGTAAAGGAGGACAGCTCTTTGGGCCTATGAGGGGACCTACTCTTTTTGGTTCAAGGACTGAAATAATGAACTTGATGGCAGGCTTCATAATTCAGCTTTAGCTACTACAGCATGCAGACATTGTCCTGTTTTTGTTACTGTCTTTACTGTGTTATATTGTTCTTGGGACTGGATCTTGCAGCAAACCCCTGAGCAGAAGCAACTGTGAAGTGCGGGCAGAGCCCGGAATGGTCTCCAAACAGAGCATAATGTTCATGTTTATGGATGCTGATTAAAAACAAAAAAACAATGTCATCTTAAATGGCCTCGGTCAGATAAAATCACCAAGCACGTTTATAGTATTTAGTGGGAGTTCTAAAATTAAGTGCAGACATCCATCTTCCTGATTGCAAAACTCTTTGTACTGAGCATACTACTTGCTGTCTGCCAGGAGAAAACCCCAAACCAGCCCAGCGGCCAAATGCTGTCCTGGAGATGAGCGCCTCCTCCTTCAGAGGCAAGGAAGACAAAGGCAGATAAGAAAATGGATGAAATGAGCCCTGAGGGACTGAGGGGGCTGGTGGAGTTTACACTCTTCAAGGCTGCTTTAAATAGTAGGCTACCAGCGTGACCAGGATCAAGCATCCCTCTGTGCCTCATGGGCTCCCCACGTGGGCTGCGTGCTGGCTCAGAGATGGGAAGTTTCCACCCACCAAGGGCAAAGCGGAGAAAACAAGGACTCAGCACCATTTGGGAGTGTGCCCATGGGTGGAGCCCATGTGTTAACTGTCCCTCCTTGGGAAAGACTGCCTTGCAAGCTCTTCCTTCTTTTACTTATTGATGTAAAATGTCATTTCTTTTATGAAATGATCAAGACGATAGGGTTGTTTCTCTTTTGAAGTACGCTCCCACCTGTTTTTGTTTTTCATCAGTTGCCCCGTGAAACCCTCAAACTGGAACACAACACACCACTGCTTCCTACCCACCGTTTCAGTGTGGCTGAAGCAGTGAGGAATTTTCCAGACTAGGATTGAAATCCAGCTGTGTGACCTTGGCCAAGTTCCTTAACCTCTCTGAACCTCGGTTTTCTCATGTTTAAAATGCTGGTCATAAAGCCTAACCCCCTGGAGAGCTGTTGTGAGAATTAAATGAAATATGAGTATAAAACGTCCCCACGCCTGGTACAGAGAAGGTATCCAACAAGAGAAGTTTTTTCCTCCCCCACTACTCACCCCAGACTTGTAAACACCAGGGACTCCCACGCCACACAAGCTATTCCTAACAAGAAATCAGTGCACTTACTGGGTTCACTGTTGTAGTGTTTGCATTTGGCGTAGGATGGGGTTCAAACCTGTGGATTTTTTGTAGTTTCACAGATTTGTTGAAGCCCAGAGAAGTTAATGGACACAACGAAGAAGGGAAGAAACGGCCCTAGAATCCAAGTTCAGTTTCTGACCTGAAATACCCCATTACACAGCCGGCTCCTTCGCAGCCATGAGCTCTCTCCTGCCTGCCTATCAAATCAGGTCCCCCTCCGTTATTCTTTACCAGACCATCCTATTCATTTTCTTCCAACTCTAAACTGCTTGCTTGTCTTCTGCCCTTGTTCCAGAAGGAACCTGTCTGTCACATCCACTGCTGTATCTCTGGCGCCCAGCACTGTGGCCCTGGAACACAGTTTTTGGAAGAGAATTCTGCACAAAACCAGGGCATAATACAAGAAGGTATGTCATCAAATGTCGGCTCTGGCATCCTCACCCTTTTGCAGGGTGACTCCGCCACTTTTCCCCATAAGAGGTGGTGTTCACTTCTCTACCCACTGAATCCAGGCTTAACCACGCTGGGCCAACGGGACACTAGCGAACGTGATGCAACCAGAGATTTGCACACTGCTGCTTGTCCTGTCTTACTGATGGGAACCTGCCCACCACCACAAGAACAAACGCAGGCTAGGTTCACGGGTCCTCGAGGAGCCCCAACATGGGGAGAGGGTCCAGTCATCCTGTCAAGGCCCTGGTCATGTGTGTGAGGCCATCCTAGGCCCACCTGGCCCGAGCCAAGCCAGCCCAGACAAGAAGCTCTGCGCAGGATTGTGACAAATAATAAGTGCCATTTGTTTTCAGCCAACAAGCATTAGAGCTTTTTGTTAGGCAGGAAGAGCTAACTGATATGGAAGATCACAAAATACATCCCACAAACCTCTCCGAAGTAAGGTGCCAGGTGTTTCTGGAAGTAGCTCACTTATAAGGAAATTATAATTTCTGGCTAATTTCTGGCTTTGGATGACAAGGAGGCGGGAGCTGAGCACGAATGAGAGGTGGAGGAACAACTGAGAGGGAGAGTGGTCCTGAAGCTGTTGCCATGGCGCCCGGGCAGGCAGGGATGGCGAGCAGCCGTCCTAGGCCCACAGTCCACCAGAAACAGCTGCTGCCGCCTTTGGCATGAATGCTTTGGGCCATCAGCTTCTGAGTTTTAGAAACTAAAAACAGGACATATCACCATGTACTTTTGCAGAGGTCAGGAAACTAGGCCCAAGGGCCAAACACTGCTTGTTTTTATAAATAAAGTTTTATTGGAACAGAGCCATGCCTATTCATTTACATATCGTCTATGGCTCCTTTCATGCAGTAATGTGTGAAAAAGTTATTATAATAAGTTCATGACAGTACAAACGATAACTAAGCAGATATACCACTTACTGTGTGCCAAGTATATGCTCTACAGTAACTCATTCTATCCTCACAACAATATTAGATGGTAGGTGGTATTATTATCTCCATTTTTCCAAATGAGAAAAGAGAGCAACACAGAATGAAAGATGCTTGCCCCACAAAACTAGCAAGTAGCCTAGCTAGGATTCAAATCCTGGTATTCTCACTCTAGATTCCATACCCTTTGAAAGCTACAAAAATGGAAATGTAAACAGGATACAGGCCAAAACTGTGCATCAGCTTTATTACTTTATATCATTAAACCCTCTTGGCTAACTATACCACATGTTCATTTTATGTACCCTTTGTCCCCTATAAAAATTTGCCATTTTGTCCTGTTTAGCTGGAAATCCCCTAACAGGACATCACTATTGTACAGCTAGTGGTTATGATGCCACGGTGGTGCTGTGTCAGCACAGCAGCCACTGGCCATTCCCAGAGGTAGCCCACAACCCATTCATTAAATTCTGAGGCTGATACTGCCGCTTGGTCCCTAGGGAGACAGAACCTTCTCTTCCCCAAACAATAGCCAATACGGTCATTCTGGTCACGACAGGCGGCAGCTACTGTGGATACTCCTTTTTAAAGATGTAAATTGGGTTCTGTTTGGGAATCCTACTTTACAGCAGGGGCTCCCAGCCCAGAGAAGTGATCTTTGATCTCCAGCCAAAGGATGGGCCAGCCCTTATAGGTCAACTGGGGGCCCATGGTGTATCTGCTGGTAGCCCCAAATGGTATCATGCCTGGGGCCCATTATAAACAACCAAACTAAAGATAGGCAGAATTCCTGAAGAGAAGTTGTTTCTTGATTCGTTACCTCATAATCACAGGGAGAGAGTTCTAACAGATAGTCCTCAATAATACTAACTCTTTACAGACTAACAGAGCTTACATTGATATACCTCTTTTAGAGAGCACCCTGGCAATTTGTTTAAGCCTTAAAAATGTACAGAGCCATTGACTTAGAAATTCCACTTCTACTAATTTATCCTAAGTAAATTATCAGAGATAAACATAAAGGCTATTTATTAAAGCATTATTTATAGTAGAGAAACACTGAGAACACCTCAACTGTACAACAGGGGATTCATGAAATATATTATGATATAACCATAAACCACATTAATGGCATAGCCATAAAAACTATGCAGTTGTTTAAATTGTGGTCATGAAAGATTATTAAATTTAAAAAGAAAGTTAAAACCAGTATACAACATAAAATTCTATCCTTGTAAAAAAACACCAAAAATAACAATATGCACATACTAATAGGAAAAACAGGTTTAACAGGGGTTTGTCTCCCAGGCTAGAACTATGGTTATTTGAATGTTCTATTTCTTTTATACAATAAATTCGGCATTGTGTTGGTAGTTTTTAAAATGATAACAAAAGTTATATCTAATTTTTTTTAAGTTATATATTTTTTCCTTTGGCTGTCACATTATACTTTTGCTTTCTCATGTTTTTCAGTTCTATGAATTTTGTCATGTTTTCCCAGCAAGCCAAAATGCAGACCAGTCTTTCTCAACAACCAGGGGGAAAGGCAGTCCACGTTTTCAAAGACCCACCCATAGTTCAAAAACCCTTTAGTCGGACAACTGGTTGGCAAGCTCATCTGACTGTATTGGGCTTATAGTTCTTTATTAAAAAGGTACACCCCAATAGGACTCTGAACAGCTTTACCAAGTTCTCAAACTTGCTTGTGCTGCTCCAGGTTTTGTTTTTGTTGGGGTTTTTCCTAAAAAGAGACAGAATCCCAAATTAAAACAAGAGGTCAGGGAATTAGCTGACTAAGAGGTGATTAAAACAGTTTGTACTTTACAGAGTGTGAAACTGCTTAATATGTAGGTAGGGCTTGGGATCTGGCACGAGAAGACAGGCTGGATACTTTCTTTTCCCAGGACCTAAAAGGAGCAGGTAAACTGAGTTGTAACGTCCCTCATTAAGGTTTCTGGTCGTGAGATGACAAAGTTTTTTGAAATAAAGGAGTGTCTTTTCATTTAACTTCCAAATGAGCACTAGACAATGATTTATTTATAGACTGCACAACAAATGGTCGGAATGAACTGGGATTCTGCTGAAACCTTCCCAGATCTCAGGATAAATTTAAGTAGGTTCAGCGAGGGGTTACCAATAATAAAGCACTAATTAGATGCACAGGTGCTTTGCTTTTTATCCAGCTGCCAACTGTTTGCCGTGTTCTCTTCCTTGACCACCATATCTGAGGCTACTGGAGGAAGGGGCATTCTTTTCAAACCAGCACAACCCCAGAGGAGGAGATATTCCTAAGGCTGTAATGAACTTCTCCAAACCGGTCCTCACCCTGTAAACAAATTCATGTTTATTCAAATGATTCGAAAAGGAAGGAAACCTCGCCTCATTTCTTTGAGGGGCTGACACTCAGGTGGTTCTTCAAGCTGTATCTTTCACCACCCAGGATGTGCCAGGCTGTGTGTGAGGTGCAGCTGGGGTCCCGGGTCCCAGGTCCTGGTCCACTCTGTGTTCCCAGGCCATCAGACGTGCTGGGCGGGAGACCGAATGCAAAAACGGCCTCAGCTGTCCTCCCCCTGTATTCCCGCCTCTTATCTTGTGACTTCGCAGCTCCTCCTGCTAAGAAGTTGAGTTTATGTTCTTACCTGTTGAGTACGGACTGGCCTTCTGACCTGCTCTGGAATGTGTCAGAAGCACGAGTGTGTCCCTTCCGAGCCTCCGGAGGACTCGTGTAGCCCGACTCTCTCTTTTGGAACCCTGCCTGCAAATAACTGGGGCCAGCCTGATGGGATGAGAGGTCCCCCACCAACCGGCAGCACCCTCAGAAGCAGAGCCCACCAGCTAACCTGCGGTGGACCTGGTCCGTGTGGAGCACGGCTAGGACCACACGAAACCCCCAGAGGAACCTGGCCGAGAGCACTGGCCCATGAGTTGTAAGCCAAATTAATGCTTGTGGTTTCAACAACAAGGACCTCCTGTACAGCACAGGGAACTCTGCTCAATATGATGTAACCACCTAAATGGGAAAAGAATCTGAGAAAGAATAGATGTGTGTATACGTATAACTGAACCACTTTGCTGTACACCTGAAACGAACATGACGTTGTGAATCAACTGTACTCCGATATAAATTAAAAAGTTAAAAAAAAATAAATAAAAAGGCTGTGGTTTCAAGCCATTCCTTTTGAGGACTAGCTCCTGACCCATGCACGCAGTAAGTGCTAACTCTGCTCAGCTAAATACAAAATGCCTTGCAGCAGCTGGGGGCGGGCAAGGAGGCTGTAATGCCCCAACGTGTCTGCACTGATCAATGCATCATGCAGTTTTGATGCATAAACAGCACACCTGGAAAAAAAAAAAAAACCCAGCACACCTGAACTGCCATCGGCGGGAACAGAGAGAAGCTGTGTTATCTAGGGAAGGGCTGGCTCAAGACAGCCCCAGATCCTTTGAAAGACTGTCTGTGGATGAGTTGGATTTGCCTGTGAAGTCATTCTTTGTTTCTTTTCTCTCTTTAAAAAAAATAAGAAGCTCTTTCACTTAATTAAGCCTGTTGGACTCGATTACGATTGTCTAGTTTGATTCAAAGCAGCCACATAGACTCTCTGACACATGGTCAGCCTCCATGACTCTGTAGGCTGGAATTTTAAATCCAGCTCCCCTGAATTTATGACGCACGCACACACAGTAGCAAGTCCCCACAGGCTAAAATCAAACTGTAATTCAAAGGCCACAGGGCTGAGGAAACAGCCAGAAGATAAATCCCCATTTCAACCTTGGATTCTCTGCAAGTTGATTCAGGGGATTGTCAGTCATATTTAAAAATGAAATAAAACTACAAAGACACCAGGCGGCATGTTCTAAAGAGAAATAGGGGATGCTTTTCAGGACGCCTTCAAAAGGCTCTTGCGACCTGAAAAGAACTGTTATGGGTTATTTTAAGGGCCCTGGAACATTTGGCTCCCATCAGACATTTGCAGAAGTTTCTGAATTAACTAATGAGCTCTAAGGAAGAAATGAAACCATCACACGCAACCCAGAGCACCACACCGATTGGAGGTGACGTGACAAGATATCAAAGCAGCCCAGTCCTGGAGCGGGGCACTCACCTTACACCCCTCGCAGGCGCTGACCCCGTAGTGGTACCCCGATGACTTGTCCTGGCAGACGAAGCAGGGCTTGTACACCCGAGGGGGAGGAAGTGGAGACGGAGGGCTCGGGACCAGTTCCTCGGAGCTGGTGCTCTGTGTTTCAATCGCTACGGTGGAGATGGAAAGGGGGAGGAAAAAGAGAAAGCGTATTTCAGTTCATTGCTTTTTCGCCAGTGAGTTCACAGGCCTCTGCCCCCAATTCAGCAATAACATAGCAAGGATAGGCCCACAAAAAGAGCTGCCAGTGTAGGCACTGCAGGGCAATCCTGACTCTAATGTGATATTGACAGTTTACAAAGCAATCCCCTACGCCTCTCTCATTTGCAGAGCACCGTGGCACCGTGAGGGAGATGATTTTATCACCATTTTACCCCCAAGAGAAACAGAGACTCAAGGAGTGCAGTGACTTGTCCAAGACCAACTGGGCAGTGGTAAAGCCAAGACAAAGACAGATGTTCACTGCACACCCAGGGCTCTTTCGACTCTCGTTCCCCCTAGCTTCCAGTTCAGTTAGAGTCTCTGAAATGACCTGCTTGACCCTGTCTCTCACTTAACCAAAACAAACTTTCCTTAGGACAAAGGAAGAAAATGCCCAAAGCAGCCATTCAACAAGGACACGGAAAGGGCCATCAGCACGCGGCCAGAGCCGAACTTCACTAACAGCAGTGGCAGCGAGACCTTTGCTACTCAGAGCCCTCCTTGGGCCAGGAGCGCCAGCACCACGTCAGAGCTTATTAGAAAACGCGCTATCAGGCCCTGGCTCAAGTCCGAGGAGTCAGATCTACATCTTAACCAAACCCCCAGATGACTGAACGTACACTTAATGTTTGAAAAGCACTGCATTACATTGATGATGGCACAGCTTGACGTTGCTCTTCATTCTAGACTTACAAATACGCGATCCCCCCAGCTCATTATTTAACCACCCAAAATCCACGAGGAATAGGAATTTACAGAACTTAAGATCCAGGTATTCTCCCATCCCTACTCTCCAGATTTATGCTCAATGTCAAAGCAAGACCTGGCCCTATTCCTATAACAGGCAAAACTGCTCATAAAGGATGAGGAAGTGGGGAAGGGAGGGGCTGAAAGTGGTCAAATAATGTTCCAGAATCTTCCAACCTCCAATCACTTTACAATACACAGTATATTTCCCAGAGTATAAAATTTCCAGTTGTTCCACTGTTCACCGTCTCCCAGATTAGCTACTCTACCCACTGGATTGTCCGATAGCCAAACTTTCAGCAAGTCAGCTCTGCCCCCTACACGTACTGTTAATCCATCCTTGTCTGAGATCTTGCTGCCAGGCCAGCCCAGCGACCCGGCAGCATCTCTCACCCCAGTTACTGCAGAAGCTTCTGCACTGGTCTCCCGGTGCCCACCCTCCCGGCCTAGGGTCCCGTCTGCACACGCACAGTCAGATAACTGCTCCAAAGTTAAAAATCACTCTGTCTCCCTTACCTGCCGAGAGCCCTCACACGCTCCAGCAGCCACCGATGACAGCAAAGTCAGTCTCCTTGCTGTGCCCCGCAAGGCTCTTCAGGATATGGGCCTTCAGTAACATCACTGAATACAATGACTCTCCTCATTTATTGACTTCTAAACGCTTGGTTTCTGTTCCATCTCTTGAACAGGCCAAGCTCTCGTACCAACTTAAGGGTATTGCACTGACCATTCTCCCTACCTGGAAGTTCTCAGACCTTCACACGTCTAGTCCCTTTTCTCTCTTAGATCTTAGAGCAAATGTCACCTCCTCACGGGTGACTTTTCTAAATAAAAGGCCCCTTCCCACTTCTGGTCACTATATCTCATTTTATTTTATTTTCTATAATACCTTAACTAGTGTCTAAACTTAGAAAGTCTGTTTGTGTACAATTTTATATTCTACCTGTGCTACTCCCCGACAAGTATGGGTCTTGTGAAATCAAGGAACTCAGATGAATTGTTTACAACTCTGTTCCAGGCCTAAAAGAGGTGCTGGCACAGAGTAGGTGGAGAATCAATAAATATTTGTTGAATGAATACATGAGCTTTTTCCTTACTTGTCTTCATTCCAAGCCCTAAGTGCCCTTCTAAGTGCCCTTTTAAGTGCCCTTTAAGGCCTTGTTAAATGGTAAAATTAGAAACCAAGCAGCTTTCACATACTCATTGGCTTCCTTTAAAATTAATTAATTATCCCTCTGGAATAGAATCAACTATAATTATAGTATTGTCATAATTCAGAAGAATCTTGGAATGAGTTCATTAGAGTTGGGCAGGTCTAGTAGATAAATCTAGTACTGTCTTTACTGGGTAGCTCAGCACAATTGTGGCAAGGGCTGTACAGGAAGGTGGGCATCGAAGATGTCAGGAGAGCTCATCAGATCAGCTATCAAGCTACAAAAGCAGCAGCATGCCTCCCCCTAAACCAATCAGCTTCACTGAAAGCAAATGAGTCATAATGGCATCGACAAGAAAGCAGTACAAAATAATACATCGCTCTTTGTTAAAAATCTAAGAAAACAATATAAAATAAGCTACGAGGATACAACACGGGGAATAGAGCCAATATTTTATAATAGCTATAAATGGAGTATAACCTTTAAAAATTGTAAAGCACTATATTGTTGCCTGTAACTTATATAATATTGTACATCAACTATATTGCAATAAAACAATCTTAAGATGCTGCTACTGCTGTTGTTACTATTGTTATTACTGGGTGTCACTGATCCTGAGTCACCATAGATTATAAAATGCATGTTATTCTATGTATCATTAAGAAAGACAAAAAAGTACTGCCAATTAAATTATGACCCATCAATGCTTGTGAGACACAGCCTGATTTCAGAGATGTTAAAAAATTAAATGCTTCGGGAGCCCTGGAAGAAAAAAAAAAAAACCTAAGAAAACACATGCAGAATTATTCACAATCCTTTCATTCAGAGAAAATTACTGTTATCTTGGCATCTACCCTTCAAAACATTTTACTATGCGTATAAATGTTTTTGGTCGGTTTGTTTACTTTAAAAAGTGGAATTATACTGTAGATTCTGTTTGGGACTTTGTTTAACTTACTGTGTCACGAGTTTGTTTCCTTGTCAATAAATACTTTTCCCGCAAAACATTCCATTATGATGAATATCTCTGTAGCTAATCTCAGCACATCTCTATTTCCTTAGGCTAAGTTCTCAGAAGTGGAATTATTAGTTCAAAAGTTATGGCTATTTAAGAATACGTTGTGAGTCCTAGAAAGGCTGTGTTAATTTACGCTCCTAATATCAGCACAAGTGAGTCCTCCCCTAAACGCCTCCCAGAACTTTCTGATTGGTTTTATTTGTGTGCCTCTACTTCCCCCCTAGGGGCCGAGCTGTGTTGTCACCACAAGGAGCAATCCCACATTGTGTGCAAGGTGGGGGAGAGTGTATTTTCATGTTCTACTGCCTCGTGTAGAACAGCTAATCTGGCTTGTCTAGGAAGGTTGTAAATAGAATTCTGTGAGGTCTGGATTCAGCTGTCAGAGCTATGCCCTGAATTTCAAACGTGGGTGTCAATTTCCATAAATATGCAGCTTCAAATCCATGTACTGAGGGGGTCCAGCATCTCCCCCTCCCAGAGAGGAAACTGAACTGCAGTCAATCTAATCCCCGAGAAACTCAGGCAAAGCACATGCAAGCGGAGAGACCGCAGAATCGAAAGCCTTTTTCTATAGATGAGAGTCACTTATAACCAAGGAGTGAATCAGAAAACTTTCCCTCAACAGGTGTACAGATGAAAATGTTCTATTTGGAAGCAATCAATAGCGAGGGCTCTGGACTTTTATTAAGGCTGTGGTTATTTCACTAGTAGTGCTTTCCCATATTTGTACAATGGATGTTGGTGTGTTCAATCTTTTTTTTTTTTTTCCCATAAACTTATTTATTTATTTTGGCTGCGTTGGGTCTTCATGGCTGCGTGCGGGATTTCTCCAGTTGCGGCGAGCGGGGGCTACTCTTCATTGCGGTGCGCGGGCTTCTCATTGCGGTGGCTTCTCTTGTTGTGGAGCACTGGCTCTAGGTGCGCGGGCTTCAGTAGTTGTGGCACACGGGCTCAGTAGTTGTGGCGCGGGGGCTCTAGAGTGCAGGCTCGGGAGGCGGGGGGCCCGGGCTTAGTTGCTCCACGGCATGTGGGATCTTCCCGGCCCAGGGCTCGAACCCGTGTCCCCTGAATCGGCAGGGGGATTTTTTTTTTTTTTTTTTTTTTTTTTTGGCGGTACGTGGACCTCTCACTGTTGTGGCCTTTCCCGTTGCGGAGCACTGGCTCCGGACGCGCAGGCTCAGCGGCCATGGCTCATGGGCCCTGCCGCTCTGCGGCATGTGGGATCTTCCCGGACTGGGGCACGAACCCGCGTCTCCTGCATCGGCAGGCGGACTCTCAAGCACTGCGCCACCAGGGAAGCCCTCGGCAGGCGGATTCTTAACCACTGCGTCACCAGGGAAGCCCGGTGTGTTCAAACATTTAAATCCCTGACTATAACATACCAAGTGTGTGTTACACGCTATGGACAGTACATGGTATAATCCCTTAGCTTTGTCAAGTTTGGCCTAATAGAGAGTAAACCAACAATTAGAATATAATACACTGGACCTGCCTTTATCGCTCTGTTCTTCCATCATCTCCCTCATCCCCATGTCCTTTTTTTTTTGCGGTACGCGAGCCTCTCACCGCCGCGGCCTCTCCCGTTGCGGAGCACAGGCTCCGGACGCGCAGGCTCAGCGGCCATGGCTCACGGGCGCAGCCGCTCCGCGGCATGCGGGATCTTCCCAGAACGGGGCACGAACCCGTGTCCCCCGCATCGGCAGGCAGACTCTCAACCACTGCGCCACCAGGGTAGCCCCCTGGGGAGCTTTTAAACATCCTAATGCTTAGATTGTATCTTAGACCTATTATGGCAGAATGCCTGGGAGTGGGAGCCAGGCATCAGTGTTTTTAAAAAAGTATTCCCAGGTGAATCCAAACTGCAGCAGTTTGGGTAACACGGATATGATATGATATGATATGATATGACAGAGAGGCCTATAAGCCTTATTCAGCTCAGAGAAATCAAGGGAGGCTTCCCAGAGGAGGTGACCAGGCTGTGTTTTGAAGGATGAATTGATTTCGTCTATTGTGGTTTGTAACATGAATCCTACAAATGCCACATGTGCATCCCAGACAAACATATAGAAAAGACTTATATATGACAAGAAATAATCATCTTTGGAAAAATTTTCCCATTGGTGGTAAAGCATTAACTATTTGACTATATATATTCAAATATCCCTTCAAAATAGATCATCGTTGGTCCTTCATTTCCTCTGTGTGGCCCGTGACGCTGAGAACAATGCAAAGCAAACAAGAAAAATCTCCATGGTACCGTGAGATTGCCAAAGCTAGCTTTAAGCAAACATGCCAACGCAAGTTCTAGGATTACAACCAGGATATGGCATCAGTAGAAAAGCAGATTTGAACTTCAATGCAACCTCTGGCCTTTTTGGTAATGTAGCAAAAACATACTTTGGCCAAGTTTATTAGTGCTTCTCTTGCCCTTTGGTGCCCCCGTCACTGCTGCCCCAAAGACAGTGGGAAACAAGGCAGGGGGATAGCCCAGGGCCCCCTTCACGACTCCATTCTGGCATTAAAGACAGCTACAGAGTGCCTGCTGTTGATCGGTTCGCTGTCGTCCTGCTTAAATCAATAATCTATTAGTCCCTTTAAATGAGAGTTAGATTCATCAAATGCCCTTGAGAGACGTCAAACATTTTGTGCCTTATTCCAGGCAAGCACAATCAGTCTATGTAATGATGAATTTTTTGCTCAAAAACCCTGCAGGCCCAGCAGACAACATGTCCTGTATTAGCTCATTCAGCGATCTCAGGCAGGCCAAGAAAGCAGTTTTTAGACTTCCCAGGGGGGAAAAGAGGCTTGTGTCATTTAGGAAAACAACCGCACTCCAGCCATCCTGCCGTGATTTCAGTTCAGGGAAAAGCAGTCTTCGAGGACTAATTCAGATGTGCTTTTTGCCTCCTGCTTTTATTTATTTCCTTGCTTACTTATTGTCTTATTGAGTTTTGTTTAGTGACTGCATCCCCAACAAGCAGCAACCTCCAAGGTGGCATCCAAACTGCTAACCAGATGAACTGCCTCGTTTGTTAGGGAATGGCCAAGACAGGAACTTCTGTTGCTAGGGCGAGATGGATGTTTGGCTCCATGGGTCCCTGCCCAGAGGAGAGTCAGCACCAGAAGTGCTGAGGGGGGCTTCTCTGGGCTGCCCACTGGCCAAAGGAGACAGCGATCCAAAACCTGCACTGACAGAAGCTTCCAGCCCATATTTTAAACCTCTCCAACCCCACAACTCAAAGGTGACTGTCACTAGGACACCCAAAGCTAGAATCACCTTCCTTGCCGAAAAATTCACTACAGGTCTTGTTTGCCTTTAAACTGATGCTCCTCAAAGTGTGGTCCAGACCAGCAACCAGCAGCAGAATTCCGGGGGTAGGGAGGAAGACATTTGCTTTAAATTAGTGGTTTTCAGACTATCTATGGTAAAGGATCTTTTTTTTCTCTCTCTCTCATAGATTGATAAAATCAATAAAAACAAATCCCTAAGGGAAAAAAAGACACACAAAATGAATCTCCAGAAAAAAGGAATTAAGAAAAAGATGCTCAAAACACAAGCTACAACTTAAGGAGGAAAAAAGAGGATCTTTTAGACGTAAAATTCCTCTGCCAAATTTCTGTACAAGTTTCTAAGCATTTGCTCTCACGGCTGCCCTATCTCCTCGAGTACTGGCAGTGGGCCGCAGAGCAACTGGCCCGGGCCGCAGCTGGCACTTTGAGAAGCACTGCTCTGAAGGACTCTATAAACTCAGAGGCTGTTTGCAGACAAAACAAAAGCAAACCAAAGGAACTCTCCACCGACCGAGACACCGCACAAAAGCAGAATACCGGCACTCCCAAGTGACACAGGCTTCCTAAACACTGCCACAACTCTGGGAGTTTAATTCACTCCCCAAATAAAAGCAAAATAATAATAATAATAATGCTGTTGCCTGTTAAGAAGACTTGGCACTTGCAAATTAACTCACCTGAGAAAACACAGTATAAATGTCCTTGTTGTTACAACACACCTGAGTGTCACTTAAACACACAGAAAGCCTCTAACAATAGCGCCCTTCACAATTCCTAACATGCTTGGCATTCTTCTAAAGGTTAGATTAAGTAGCAGATAACATTTTTAAGAGAAGGCCCAGTATACTATGTTTTTCTTTGTGAGAACTAATTTATGGCGGGCTAAGCCACGCTGACAGACTTCAGGATTTTAGAGGCGGTCAGGCAGGCATCCTGCATAATGAAAGCCCTGCCTTTTCGCTAGAACTTTCGATGATTAAGACAGCATTTTAACGCACTCTCTGGGTAGCAGAGCCTTAAAAGAAAAAGGAGTTGTAAAGCAAAAGGCATTTCCTGCACGGCCCCGGGGGAATTTTGAGCCCTGAGCTCCGGGACCCTGTGGGAGGGAGTAATTTCAGCTAATTAACGGAGACTAGCAAAGTGTTGCATTTGGTCACAACATTTAGTTGGGTTTCATTTTTGTTGGCACGGAGGAGAGCCGGTCTGGATTTTTTTCCCTCCTTTTTCTGTGGATTCACTGCAGGATCGCAAGGCCCACAGCTCTCATACATTAGGGAGAAAGTCAAAGGAAACGCCAAAGTTCAACCAAAGTACAAGTAATTAGAACCAGATTCTCCGCTGCGGGCGTTTGCGCATGCGCGCGCGCGCACGTGGACCTCTGTTGAAATATCATTTACATGCCTCCAACCGTGAGCGTGGGACTGGGGACCTCCGTACTGCCGCTCATTTAATTTTCCAGTCGCCTCGGGTGTGTGTGTTTGAAGGCGGGGGGGGGGGGGG
>NW_006792323.1:1141448-1151119 GCF_000442215.2 Lipotes vexillifer | reverse complement strand
GGGGGGGGGGGGGGGGGGGGGGGGGAGAGGATCTTGCTTTTAATCATCTTTCAGGAGAAGCGGTTTGTTTCCACACACAGGGGATTTTGCAAATCTGTGAATCGCATTTTGAAATTAGGTAATTGCCAAACAAGAAAAACTCTGCTTTGAAATGGTCTTGACTCACTCTGCTGCTGGCTTTGTTATTACTGAGAAGCTCCAAGATTAGTCCCGCGTCTGGGGGAGGGGAGGGGAGGAAAACGGCGTGGCGGGCTCTGGCAGTCTTGACTCAGTAACCTGCCCGTGACCCTGAAGGAGTGTGTGTTTGCCCGGGTCACCCGGGATCCTGGCCGAGGGCTGGGGCCGGGTTATGAGAATCCCTGCTATTCTGACCACACATGCAACAGGTGCTGAGGACAGGCAGGGGACAAAAGAAGGGCCGGGAAGGCTCTGCTTTTTAAGTCCTTCAAGAAAGCCTTGCTTTCCAAAGTGCGGTCCCGGGCTCGCACCATCAGCACCACCTGAGAAGCGGGTCAAACGCAGGCTCCCACTCCCCTCCACCCGCCAGAAATGCCCGCCGAATGCCAACAGGCATCTTAACAAAATCCCCAGATAATTCCCATGCACACTAGCAACATTCGAGACACCTTGACATAAAACATAAAAATGTCTTGTTGCTCTCCTACCCTCCCCGGAACCCCAATCTGCTGAGTCAATTTGGCACCGTTGACTCTGTCGGCCTCCCCCTTTGCTCAGGTCCTCACTAAATGCGCTCCTTGTCGAGCACTTAATACCTTAAGAGCTCCAGGCGGCGCGGTGTTTATGCTCCCCAGAAGCCTGCGTCCGCTCCCATGGAATTTCGGCAGTGGATTTTAGTTGGCAGAAGGGGTCAGAGTTGCACCGGAAGAGCTGAACTAACAGCGGCTACCATTTACTGAGCACTTACTAACTGCCCAGGACTGCGCCAAAGGCTTAGTATTGACACGGTGAGCTCAATGACTCTTCCCCAGAACCGAAGGGGACAGCAGGGCCAGGGAACCCCGCACCTTAGAACTGGGAAATTTAAACAACACACTACTTGCAGCCTTTGCGAAAGAGATTTATTTTTTAACTGGGGTGGCGTTGTCTTACAATGTTGTGTTAGTTTCCACTGTTCCAGCGAAGTGGAGTTCCCTGTGCTATACAGCAGGTTCTTATTAGTGGTCTATTTTATTACAAAAGAGATTTAAATGGCTGAGTAGATATTACTCTTACTTCACTCAAACCCACAGCTTTTTAACTTCTCATCTTCCACCTCCTTAGGAAGTAAATCACTGGATGTGGTCCGGTCGGGCCTATTTACTCATATTTGAGAACTGTAGGATTGTGTACCTCCCTTTCTTTTAATTCACGGTTATAATTTTCCAAACACTGATTTGATTCAAGACATGGTTAAATTTGACAAGATAGTTTGGGCCTTAAAAAGAGAGACAGGGGGCTTCCCTGGTGGCGCAGTGCTTGAGGGTCCGCCTGCCGATGCGGGGGGCGCGGGTTCGTGCCCCGTTTCGGGAGGATCCCGCGTGCCGCGGAGCGGCTGGGCCCGTGAGCCATGGCCGCTGGGCCTGCGCGTCCGGAGCCTGTGCTCCGCAAATGGGAGAGGCCGCAGCAGTGAGAGGCCCGCGTAACGCAAGAAAAAAAAAAAAAAAAAAAAGAGAGAGAGAGAGAGACAGGGAGGCTGAGGACCCACTAATCACTCTGTATTGCAGCTACACCTGTCTGGGCTCTCGGCCAGCAGCAGAAATTATTCCTGAGACCGACTTTTACGTAGGAAGTGCTGTCATATTTTCCTAAGGGACTACGACGCGTTCAACACCTACATTTCATTTTTATAATATGCTTTCTTGCTCCAAGGAACATGGTCGAAATTATGTCGTAGGTTGCTTTAGGTGACGTTTGTAACAGACAGTGCTTTAGACAGTGCTTTATGTCACGATTTTCTAGGACATATTAAGATAGCTTATGACAGGTTCAAATAAATTCTCCCTTAAAATCTCTTAACAGGCCGACACATCTAACTACTTATTAATGAGGTGAACTGAGAGGCATCCGAAATGGAAGGCGTTAAGCGAACAAATGCTGTAACCCGCCTCAGGAGTCGCATGTAGATTAAGCTAATTACATCACAATACCAAAGTCCCTGAAGAGCTTATCTCCACACCAAATGATTCAGTCCCATATTCCACTTTCAATCAGGATTTCCAAAATTCTTAAAAAGCAATTATTGCACTAACAAATGACATTCTATTATCTGTTCAAATTTCCTGCACCCATAGTGGATTAAAACAGGAGCACTAAAATGTTTATCATCTCAGGTACACAATTCTTTGCTTATATACTGTAAATATATTTGAAAATCACATTGGTACCAGTCCTTACAGAAAACAGGGGGGATACTGTGGTGGAATATTTTTAAAAGATGATGATGAAATTACTCTTTGTCACATGGGAATTTTTGCCATTCTTCTGAGATCTGAGAAAGTTCAAGGGTAAAGACACCAGAATGTAACCTCTTTCGCAACAAAGTAACGTGTTTTTTGTTTCATTTGGTTGATATTTTACAGGTAGACACTCACACTAGTGGCCTCAAAAAGCTCTGAAACCAATTTAATCCTCATCGTGTGAGTTTCCTTTGTTCCTAAAAAGAACTAAAATGCCCTGAACCTGCAGAAAACTGTGTGAGGAAGTGATGGGACGGCATGGGCTTTGCTCCAGATGGACCTGGATTTGAATCCCTCTTCTGACACTTACTGTGTTAGTGACCACAGAGTTTTTGTTCTTTCTCTGAGTCCTAGTGTCCCGTAGGACAATGCAGATGATCCTAGAATTCCTGTTGGTGAACGAGAGACATTGTTTGCAACTTGCCTGGCACACGATGTTTCATAAGTGATGGTCAACCCAGAACTCACATCCTCCCACATTTCCCTTCCACCTTCCTTAAGCTTGGACAGTGGCTCTTAACCAACAGTGATTTTGCCCCCCAAGAGACATTTGGCAATGTCTGGAGATTCTAGCTGTCATAACTGGGGGCGACTACTGACATTGTGGGTAGAGGCCAACGATGCTACTAAACAACCCACAGTGTACCCCAATATTCATTGCAAGCACTATTCGCAGTATCCAGGACATGGAAGCAACCTAAATGTCCATCAACAGATGAATGGATAAAGAAGATGTGGTACATATATACAATGGAATACTACTCAGCCATAAAAAGGAACGAACTTGGGTCATTTGTAGAGACGTGGATACATCTAGAGACTGTCATACAGAGTGAAGTAAGTTAGAGAAAGAGAAATTTTGTATGATATACATGTGAAATCTAAAAAACGGGTACAAATGAACCTATTTACAAAACAGAGAGAGAGTCACGAATGTAGAAAAAAAACTATGGTTACCGAGGGGGAAAGGGCCAGAGGGATAAACTGGGAGATTGGGATTGACATATACACACTACTATATATAAAACAGATAATTAATAAGGACCTACTGAATAGCACAGGGAACTCTACTCAATACTCTATAATGACCTATATGGGAAAAGAATCTAAAAAAGAATGGATATATGGGGACTTCCCTGGCGGTCCAGTGGTTAAGACTTCGCCTTCCCATGCAGGGGGTGTGGGTTCGATCCCTGGTTGGGGAGCTAAGATACCACATGCCTCGCGGCCAAGAAACCAAAACATAAAACAGAAGCAATATTGTAACAAATTCAATAAAGACTTTAAAAATGGGGGGAAAAAAAAAAGAATGGTTATATGTATATATATAACTGATTCATTTTGCTGTACACCTGAAACTACCACAACACTGTAAATCAACTATACGCCAATAAAAATTAAAACAATATAAAATAAACAACAAGGTTGTCCTGTACAGCACAGGGAACTATATTCAATATCCTGTAATAAACCATAATGGAAAAGAATATGGTAAAGAACAGATATATGTGTATGTAAAACTGATTCACTTTGCTGTACACCTGAAACTAACAACACTGTAAATCATCTATACGCCAATAAAAATTAAGCAAAAGCAAACAAAAACCATCCCACAGTGCACAGGACAGCTCCCTCCGCCTCCCCAGACAACAACGATGAACTGTCTGGCCCAAATTAGAAACAGTGCTGAGGATGAAAAACCCTGCTCTAGGGTAAGGAGACTACTTGTGGGAAGACTTTAGGACAAAAATACAACTTCTTGGTGCACGGGAGACAGAGGCGGGAGCTCAGTGCCTGACGCTGCCTCTTACTACGGTCACTTCACCTTCCTGAGCCTCAGTTTCCTAACCTGAGAAATGGAGATGACAAGTGTGTGTACCACACTGCAGGGTTTACGCATTATAAACGACACAACTCTTGTTTGTTATTTGGGAACAGGTGGGCGAGGCATATCTTGATGTGACTAATGCCTTAGAAGATGATGGGAAATTCTACAGGGACAGGGACTTCCCTGGCGGCACAGTGGTTAAGACTCCGCCTGCCCATGCAGGGGACATGGGTTCGAGCTCTGGTCGGGGAAGATCCCACATGCCGTGGAGCAACTAAGCCCGTGCGCCACAACTACTGAGCCTGCGCTCTAGAGCCCACGTGCCACAACTACTGAAGCCCGTGTGCCTAGAGCCCGTGCTCTGCAACAAGAGAAGCCACCGCAATGAGAAGCCCACGCACCGCAACAAAGAGCAGTCCCTGCTCGCCGCAACCAGAGAAAGCTTGCGTGCAGCAAGGAAGACCCAACGCAGCCAAAAATGAATGAATGAATGAATGAGTGATTTTAAAAAGAAGAATACGACAACAAGTATTAACAGCGACAATCACGGGGCATCTACCGCGGGCTAGCTGCCACCCCTATTCTGTTCTAAGCATCTGACATATATTAATACATTTGACCCCCATAACAGCCCTATGAGAGACCTCATCTTAGTATCGCTAAAAAATACTTCCAGGCAAGAAACTGGAGGCACAGGCACAGGCTGGTGAGGGAACTGGCTCGAGGCCATCCAGAGGGGAGCAGATAAGCAGGAATTGGCACGCAAGCGGTCTTGGGCTCAAGAGAATGGGTGTGACCCCGGGGATGACATCCTGTCTTGTGATCCTGCACAACTTCTTTGGCAAGACGCTGGTAGAGTCCCTGGCAGCAAGTCTGAGAAAATACAGACCACATCAAGCAGACCCATGCAGTCGTCCTGGCATAAGGAGCAAAAGTAAAACTGGAAAACTAAAAAGGAAAGAAGCTAAAGAGACAGAAAGAATGCCCTTTCTTCTTTCCAGTCAAAGCAATAAAGTAGGAAAGTCCCCAGAGGCAAACACAGGAATGAGGAGGCACACATCCCCGGCCCACGAAGCCTTTCCGCACCTTCCCTGCCGAGAAAGCAGCCCCAGCAGGCCGGGTGGCGGCAGCTCAGACCAGGTTCCAAGGGCCTCTGGCGGCGGTCCAAGGGCGTGTAACTCCACGCTGTTGGGCGCGGGTAACTCCGGCCACATGTGGCCCGCCCCTCTGCCAGCTTCGGGGCTCTGCTGGGCGGTGAGAGGAGGGCTCGGGTCCCCCTCCCCAGGCTGCTTCTCCAGCTTTCACCAGTGGGCCACTTACACTCCCTCAGCCAGAATGTATCTGGCACAAGAATGCAGCCCAAAGTCGTGCGCTTGCTCTTCTGTCCCGGTCTGCAGGGTTGGGATGCCTCAGGAAGACCCGGATCACTCCCTCCCAAGAGGACCAGGGTATGGGGGGCAACCAGAAGCATCCCCACCGAAACTTCTAGAGGACTAACATGACGACTGTGTTAGTGCTGGAGATGAGCATCACACACCAGCTCAAAAGGACCCACTGGGAATATTCTAGTTTAAAAGATTCTAAATTTTCTACATGGAATTGTTCAGATTATAGACAGAAACGCTCTAACACGGTTGATTTTTTTTCTTCCTTCATAACAGTGATTTCTCACTATTTCCTGATGTGAGAAGGATGACGGTGTCAAAGTGCTTTCATTTTAGTTCTTAAAAAAGAAACTGCTAAACAAACTGATGGTTACCAAAGGGCGAAACACTGGTGGGAGGGATAAATCAGGAGCTTGGGATGAACACACCCACATGACTATATATAAAATACATAACCAACAAGGGCCTACTGTATAGCACAGGGAACTATATTCAGTACTCTGTAATAACCTAAATGGGAAAAGAAGCTAAAAAAGAGTGGGTATATGTATAACTGATTCACTTTGCTGTACACCTGAAACGAATACGACATTGTAAATCAACTCCACTCCAATAAAGTAAAAAACAGACAAACAAACAAAACAAAACACCCTCACAGAAACACTCAGGATAATGTTTGACCAAATATCCGGGCACCCCATGGCCCAGGCAAGTTGATACATAAAATTCACCATTACAAGTTTCTTTTTGGGGGGATGAAAGTGTTCTGAAATTAGATAGTGGTAGTGGTCCCACAACTCTGTGAATATACTAAAATCCACTAAATTGTACACTTCATAAGGGTGAACTGAATGATATATAAATTAAATCTCAATAAAGCTGTTTAAAGATAAAAAATTTAAAAAAAGAAATTGCTAAGGAAAACTTGAAAAAATAATTCAAAGGCATTTTTACCACCTGTGAGCAGGCCCCAAGGCTCAGGTCTTTTTGGATATTCCTTCCTTTAGGGAACTTCCCATCTTTAAAGACAAGCTGACGCATGTGGCTGGAAGTGTGAACTCTGGGGCCTGCCTGGGTTCAAATCCTAACTCTCCTACCTACTAGCTGTGTGGCTCTGGGCAAGTTACTTAGTGTCTCTGAGCGTCCATTTCTCCTTGTACGAAATGACAGCCTATCCGGCACTGGATCATCGTGAGCATTAAATGATGAATCACTGTAAAGCACTGGGCCCAATGCCTGTCGCACAAGGCGGCACAAGCAGAGTTACCATCATCACGGGATCAGGGACGAACCTCGACACGATTCACCTCCCATTCACTTCCTAAGCAGCAGTCTCAAGTCTTGATTTGCTGACCTTTGCTTCCATTTTCCCTCTCAAAACACTTGTCCCTCCTGATAAGATTCCCCCACAAGCAAACGTGAGCAGAGCACTTTGTGTCAGCTCTGCTCCCGCACACTCCCACTCAGCTGTCGCGTCCCTCTCAGCCTCTGCGCATCACCCAAAGGACCACCACAGCCCTCTCCTCGTGGCCCATCCCCAATCCATGTGCACAGATCCCTCAGAAACAGCTTCTTGAAACTCCTCCTTCCCACGGCGATCTCCCCTTTGGGAGCCTTCCACAGCTGCTGGAACCCAAAGTCGCCAACCTTTGCATGGACCAATGGGGGTCCGGGTGGACGGGGCCAGCAACATCCAACTGCTGACATGTATTTATTGAGCACCTGGCAAGGCCAAACACCGTGCTAAATGCTGGGTTAAAAAGAAGTTAGAAGACACCATTCTTCACCCACACAAACTGACAACTAAAAATACCAGACAGTAAAGATGGTCCCAGCTGGAGGCTGGGATCCGACGGTGCCCAAGGCTGCCACGACCAGGCATGCCACGAGCACACAAAGACTTCGGCTGACTTGCCTTTAAATACTCAGTGCGTAAAAGTACACAGCAGGTGCTTAATAAATGGTGGTTGAAAAATGAGTGAAAGAATGAAATCTGCATACAAATCCTTGCATAGTTATCCTAGGCATCATCAAATACATGATGACCGTTTCAGCCAAATCAGCAGATCTGCCAACAGCACACATTACCTGGTGGTGGAGGATTCCAGGTGTGTTTTCGTCCCATTCCCTCACTTGCTCCCTCAGGGCAAAAGTGTGAAGAACAGCAGGGATTATTATCATTATCCAATTTTTACTCTCCATTTATTTATAGGAGGAAACTGAAGCTTAGAGAAGTTAAAGGACTTGGCCAAGGTCACAGAGTTCAGAAACAGCCTGATCCACAACTGGCCTCCTGAATTCACCTACATTATTATAACCGAGAAACAAAGCACTCATTTCTATTTGAAGCCGTCCTACTGATTTTTTAACATTTTAAGACAAGATCAGTAAACTCTTTCTGTAAAGGACTAGACAGTAAATATTTTAGGCTTTGTGAGCCATATGGTCTCTGTCACAGCCACTCAACTCTGCTGCGGTAGGGGGAGCAGCTACCGACAAGACATAAATGAGTGGGCGTGGCATGTTCCAATAAAACTTTATTTATTAAAAAAACAGGCTGCAGACCAGATATGGCTCAGTCTCCTGACCCCTGCTTTAAGATAAAGGAAATTAAAACTATTCCTTCTTAGAGTAACTGCACATGTACTATAAAATCCATGCTTTTCTTTGCTTCTAGGGTAAAGACAGAATATGATAGCCATATGTTACAGAGATGAGGGAAATAGTTTAAGGATGCTAAGCACTACAGTGTATACAGTATTTATATACACTATAAATGTGTAAGGTCTGCACATTTCCCTCAAAACTAACCTCAGGTACACATTTTTATTAGTTAGGGAGGTCAATATGTCTGTAGTAAATACATTTTAAAATTCCTTCCTACATATTCCATCTACTGGGATTATTTATCATGCCCTGTTCCCTGGCCTAGAGCCAGGGAGAATATGGGAGTTTTAATGCCTTTAAGCCATTACATGGATTTTTTTTTAGCGCTCCATAAGACAAAATAAAAAGCACTCTCATGGTCATATGTGCAATAAACCTGATATGCCACTTAATATTTCATGTCCCATTTTATTTTTCACTTGTGACGGTTTCCAGCTCTCAATGTGCAAAATGACATCATTTCAGCCATCTTTTTGTTCTAGTTTTTTGTGGTTGTTGTTTAGAGAACTCCTGACAATTCATAGACAAGAAATCTCCCTGTGGACTTTGAGGGGTGATGATTATTGCTCCCTGACATTCTGAATAAGTATTGAAATGCGTTTGCTGACACATGCCACCCAGTTTATGGCACTGTGAATTGATTAGGCCATGTTAACCTTGTATCGAAAAAGAGGTGCGCATGTATTTCTAGTCAGCATGTAGCTGTTTTCCAAAGATGGCTTGCCGAGTGACCCACACCTCCAGGGAGCCACACCATTGTGTAGGCCCTTCCCCTTCAACCTGGGCTGCTACTGGGATTGCTTTTTGATCAAAAGGACATAGCAAAAATAACACTGTTACACACGGGACTAGATCCTAAGAGGCCTTGCAGCTTCCATCTGGGTTTCTTGGAATGCTCATTCTGGGGGAAGCCACGTGAAGAGCTCAGGGACCACCATCCTGTAAGGAAGCCCATGTCACAAGAGGAGGCCGTGGAGAGAGAGAGGTCCACGCAGCCTCCAGCTGCTCCAGAAACCTCAGCGGAGGAACTGGACGTGGAATGCAGGAGCCATGGTGAACATCGGCCTCGTCTGGCCCTAAGAGGAGTTCAGCCCTGGAACCATCTGACTGCGGCCACATGAAAGATCCCAAGTGAGACAGAAACTTGAAAGTGAATAATAAATTGTGTTTTAAGCCACTAAGTTTTGGGTTGCTCTGTTCCACAGCAATACATAACTGAAATTAATTCTACAGCTATCATTAATTGAACATGATTTATCTGGAGCCATGAAGAACCTGTGGAAAGAGTCCACCCTGACTCCTTTAGAACCTGGGAGACAGTAATTGGACATCACA
>NW_006792323.1:1123929-1141438 GCF_000442215.2 Lipotes vexillifer | reverse complement strand
CATTCCTGCCAGTTACAAGAGCAATGGAGTAATTCCATCTAAAAATAAGTAACTAGGGAATTCCCTAGCAGTCCAGTGGTTAGGACTTGGCCCTCCACTGCTGGGGCCCTGGGTTCCCTGATCGGGGAACTAAGATCCCGCAAGCCGTGCGGCATGGCCCCAAAAAAATAAAAAATAAAAAAAAATAACTAAGAAATTCTGGATAAAAAGGAGCATGACAGTTGCTCAGCTATGAATTCAAAGACTGTGATGATTAAGATATATTATAACAGAATAAGGCTCTTAAAAAATCTCCTATAATGCAATGGGTTTTTTTCCTTCAAACTGCTTATAAAACTCATTCATATCCCCCTGAGCCCACCTGCCTGTCACCTGCACACGCCCTCTTCTATTTTGAGATGCAGATGTCTGCTTATTGGGTCGTTGTGTTTTTATTTGTTCCTCCAGAGGACAGACTGAATTCTCCTTCCCTTACTGGGCACTGCAATTCAAAATAAGAGCAACAACCCTGCAAGCTGTTGGGGCCAGAATACTCAGTTGATACCCACTAAAGGAGGTTTTAGATCACTAGCTCTCAGTTACCTTTCAAGAAACATCTGTTTCACATGAGCCCGTTTAAAGTGCATACATCTGTAAATAATAAGCCTGTGTGTGCACATAATTTAATGAATTAGGACATAAAAAGGAATTGAACAGTAGGGGCACAGCAATTAGGGTAAATGCCCATTTTGTTAAAAATGTATTGTTTCCAGCTTTCACTTGGAAACCCTTTTATTATACTGCAGGTTCTGGGGCTTCCAACCTTCCTCATTCCCCCTCCCTGCAAAGAGCATGGGAGTTTACTTTGAAGAGTTGGGAGAAGGGAGGAAACCCGCGTCACACAAAGCTGAGAGGGGGACTTCGACCCGCTTTCTCCTACTCCACGGATTTGGGCGCCTGAACTGCTCTGTGTCTGGGGATTCTCATCTGTAAAATGGAGCAATAACAGTGCCTTTCTCTTCAGGCTGCTGCGACAATGAGGTGACAGAATTCATTTAATGCACTTGGTACAATATGCAGATAATATGCACTTAATAAATATTAATTATGTTGATGGCGGTTGTTTCATTTTAATAAAAATCAGTCACAACTTGAAACTATTCAGGAGGGAAAAAAACCTTGGTTCAAAACTTTCTTTTGACTGAATAGACTTGTGGTTGCCCAGGGGCAGGAAGGGTGGGGGAGGGAAGGATCGGGAGTTTGGGGTTAGCAGATGCCAACTGTTCTAATATATAGAACAGATAAACAACAAGGTCCTACTGCACAGCACAGGGAACTATATTCAATATCCTGTGATAAACCATAATGGAAAAGAATATGAAAAAGAATTATATATATGTATACCTGAGTCACTCTGCTGTACACCAGAAACTAACACAACATTGTAAATCAACTATATACTCCAATAAAATAAATTTTTAAAAAAAGTTTCTCTTGATTGTTAATTTGGTCCTATTTCTATTTAATTTCTTCACCCCATCTCTAGGGATAGACAAAAAAAAGAAGGAAGGGAGGAGTGGCAATGTGAACGGGAAGTACCATCAGAGATTCTATTCCAAGGATATCAAAGCGAGTGCCAGAAGCCCAAGGAAATACCACGTTCTCACATTTTCAGGCCAATTTTTCAGCTGACACGTTTGTAAGGGCTTGCCATCACGGCCAACGTGGGCCTCCCAAGTTCTAACCACTCCCTCCAGTTTACTTCAGGTGTTTTAAGTGACCCCCAAATATACAAATAAGCAAAAGCAGAGACCACTTGAGATGTTCTGAATTTCAAGTTTGTGTTCACTGAACTATACTCAGATATCTCCTGAGCACCTACTGTGCGCCCCGCACTGGGTTACTAAGCAGAGCACACATATACGAGCAGAAGATGCTCGGGGGAGAGAAAGCGTGGCATTTTCTAGAACACACACTGAGGCTTCCACAGAGTGTGGTCCGTTCCTCTCTGCCTCCCTGCAGTTTAAAATGTTTAAGTAGAGTTGAAAGTAGCTGCAAAAGGTTGGAAGATACTCTATATCCACTTGAAAACCACGCAGGTGTGGAGCACAGGACTAGAATTTGTATTCTCCTACAATAGGACTGCTGCAAGAAACACACCTCAAGTCCGGCCCACTGGGATTCTGGGAAAATCCTGGTCGAGCTCTGCAAAATAAGTGTTAGCAAAATAAGTGCTAAGTATTTGGCAAGCCCCAGGAAAAAGAGTTCCACCCAGAAGGAAAACAAGTTAAACAATGACTGAAATCACTACCCTCCAGTATTCTGTTTACATTCTCCTGCAGTCTATTTACCGTCTACATAAAGAGATAATTAGAGCTCCTGAACAGCAGTAGGAGAGAATAATAGAGGCTAAAGGAAAAGGGAAATAAAGAGAATGCACAAATATTGAAAAAATATTAATAGCTGAGTATATAGAGCTGTGTTGTTCAATGCAGTAGTCACTAGCCACATGTGGCTAGTGAAAGTTAAATGAACTAGAATTAAATAGAATAAAAAATTCGGTTCCTCAGACATACTGGCCACATTTCAGGTGCTCAATAGGTCCACATGACCAGCCATCACCGTACTGGACAACACAGAATTACAGATGGTTCCCGTCCTTGCAGAAAGTTCTACTGTAGAGTGCTGGTATCTGGGACCTTGAGGGGTGGTGTGCTTGAACACCTATATCCATTGACTCAACCATGATTAACTGAGTCCTGACCAGGTGTTTACTAGCTGTACTAATACCATACGACCATATTCGGAAGACAGAGGTAAAGGACACCGTATCTGACCTCAAAAGACTTCCCAGGTTAGTAAGGGAACCCAATCAATAAAACAAAATGAAACAACACACACTAAAAAGGAGAAATGAGAAGAAACACAGAAAACAAACCTGGTAACTTTAATGGTCAATATGGTCGTAAGTAGCCAAGGGTTCCCTGTAAAGTTCTTTCAGCTTTCCTGCATTTAAAATTTTTTTCATAGTAAAGTATTGGGGGAAAATTATTTACTGAGTATTAGGTCTCAGGCACTTTAAAAGAAACTCTCTTATTTAAGTCTATGGTAAGCTTGCAGGGTAAGTATTATGGACCAATGGTACAGATGAAAACCACTGAGGCAACAGCAAAGGCAGTGCATAAAGATTGCCAGCTCCACTGTACCACACTATACACAAAGGAACGCATGGAGCACCCACCTAGAACCCACTACATGACCCGTAGACAGTCACTTCAGTTAGTCAATTTGTCTCCTCAAAATCCATAATTCAACAACTAGATTTCAAACAAAAGAAACACGTAGAACACGGTATGTAAAAATCCCAAGTACAGAACAATATATTGCACTTAAAATAGCAGTCACCCCTTCATATCTTTGGGGCACTGGTTTCAGGATCCCCATGGACAACAAAATCTCTGGATGCTCAAGTCCCTTATATAAAATGGCGTACTATTTGCATATGACATACACATCCACCATATACATTAAATCATCTCTAGATGACTTACAATGCCTAATACAATGTAGGCGCTATGTAAATAGTTGCAGATACAATGTAAATACTGTGTAAATAGTTGCCAGCTGTGCAGCAAATTCAAGTTTTGCTTTTTGGAACTTTCTGGAATTTTTTTTCTGAATATTTTCCATCTGAGATTGGTCAAATCCACAGATGTGGAACCTGTGGATATGAAGAGCAAACTGTGTTTGGAACCACTGAACTGAAAGCATTATGTGAGAGGCTAAAATAGTTTTCATAGGTTTGGGACCCTCTAAACAAACTACGTGGCAAATACCAAAATATCAATTTTTCAGTGTCTCCTGGAAATTTTTTTTTTTTTTCTTCCTGTTTTTCCAGTAATGGAAGATGCAAGAGTGCTGGCTGACTAGGAGGTACCACCGCTGGTGCCCATCTCCAGACGAGAGCTCTGAGTGAACCAGAAGAAGAAAACCTTCTTTCTCATCTCTCACCTCCCTGCAATTCCTCAGCAAACACAAGAGGGACCAGGCCAGCGCAGACACTAACAACAAACGGGATGGAAAACAAGAGAGTAAACAGCCTCCTGGTTTCTTCCACAATTTAAAAGGCTGTGGCTTCTATGAGAGAAATAATGTCATCAGAGGAAGTTCTGTGGGACAATTCTTCACCTCTCTCTCTCTTTTCCACCTTTTCCCAAAAGCAAAGCACTCCATGGTCCCTTCTTGGTATTACTGGGGCATAAATATCTTCCAGGAAGTCTTCACTCGGCTGTCAGGTGACAGGGTCAAACTGCTGTCAAACTCACCTTCTCTGAGCCTCAAGGTCCTTTTCCGTAAAAAGAGGCAAATCGTACCTGCCTCACAGGATTGCCTGTGATAATGATGTAGGTACAGTCATTAGAGTAGAATCTTGTTAAAAATTTAACCAGCCCAGAAAGCAAACTAAACACCCCACCACAGCTCTTTAAGTTGGTCTCTACAGAAGACAATCATTTCTTTCGTGTTCTAGGGCATGGTTGTGATGACTGCTGTGTGTTTTTGGTCCCTCCCCATGGACAGGTAGCCGTGCTGAAGGCGAGCTGGCCCATGCTGCTCCCCCAACAGCAGGTGGTGACAGTGACCTCACGCCAGCACACGCAGCTACCTCAGGTGACAGCCCGGCTGAGCTCTCTGCCGCCAGCCAACATCCACTGCCAGCCCTGGGCGCCAGCAGTGACAGACTTCCAGCCCATTTTAGCCCTGGGAGCTACAGCCTCACCTGACATCGTGTGGAGCAGAAGATCTGCCCAGCTGAGCCCAGTCCACCCACAGAATAATGAGATAATAAATTGTTAGGCCACTAAGTTTGGGGGCAGTTTGTTACACAGCAAGATGTCACAAAAACAATCATAAAGAAAGAAGTGATACAACAGGCAAGACATGGAAGCAACCTAAATGTCCATCAACAAACAAATGGATAAAGAAGATGTGGTACATATATACAATGGAATATTACTCAGCCATAAAAAAGAAATGATGCAGCAACATGGATGGACCTAGAGATTATCATACTAAGTGACGTTAAGTCAGAAAGAGAAAGACAAATACCATAGGATATCACTTGTATGTGGAATCTGCGTTTTAAAAAATGACATAAATGAACTTATTTACAAATCAGAAACAGACTCACAGATTTCAAAAACAAACTTATGGTTACCAAAGGGAAAACGTGGTGGGGAGGGATGCATTAGGAGCTTGGGATTAACATATGCACGCTACTGTATAAAATACGTAACCAGCAAGGACCTACTGTATAGCACACGGAACTCTATGCAATATTCTGTAACAACCTACATGGGAAAAGAATCTGAAAAAGAATGGATATGTGTATACGTATAACTGAATCACTTTGCTGTACACCTGAAACTAACACAACACTGTAAATCAATCCTACTCCAATAAAATTTTAAACTGATTTTTTAAAAAATATAATCTAATAGACCTAACCCCCAAAGAACATTATTTATCAGACACTCGAAACATCCATATGAGTCTTCAAGAAGCAAGTTCAGAAGGTATGCACTTACTCCACTGCATAGTTTAAAACTCCGCATCGTAAACCGCACTTAGAATGGACCTCTGCAGCTACCCCCAGAAAAACTTCTTTCCTGCTCTGTATGAGAAAAATGCGTAACCTACGTAATCCTCCACTTACGCACCAGCTCTGGTTCTCAGTGGGTTTTAGTTCTTTCTGGAATCAAACTCAGGTTCAAAGTGCTGAGGACACTGTGTTTGTGTTACAGGGGGCTGTGTCACAGTGACATGTGTATACAAGCGCCTCCCGTACACTGTGAGTCCAGAGAGCAGGGACCACATGGGCTTCATCTTGGTGTGTCTGTCCCATCCCCCTGCTCCCGCCAACCCCTGAACACATCAGGGAGCCTGGCACACAGCAGACATCCAAGAGCCATTTGTTGTTTGTTTGTTTGTTTGTTTGTTTGTTTGTTTCGGTATGCGGGCCTCTCACTGTTGTGGCCTCTCCCGCTGCGGAGCGCCGGCTCCGGACGCGCAGGCTCAGCGGCCGTGGCTCACGGGCCCAGCCGCTCTGCGGCATGTGGGATCTTCCCGGACGGGGGCACGAACCCGTGTCCCCTGCATCGGCAGGCGGACTCTCAACCACTGCGCCACCAGGGAAACCCTCCAAGGGCCATTTGTTGAACAGCACTCTGCAAGATGGAATCCATCAGTGAGTAATCGAAATGTACTGGTCCCTGACAGCATCTCTGGGCAAAGTGTACAACGCTCAGGTGTAAAAGCCAATTATTTGTTCCAAATGGATGCCACTGCATCAGGACCACAGTGCTGTCCCACTGTGACAAATAGGAGGGATGGTCCCCCGGGTGATGAGCCCCAGTCAGAGGAACCATTTCACAGAGGAAAGAGATGCCAACTCGTCAAACATGGTCTCTGTTAGTGAAGGCATGCAAGCCGCAGTGTCACGCTGAAACCAGAGAAGCTCTACTCGGGGACCTCTGTGTGTTTTCAGGGCAGAGGAGAATCCTCATTTACATTAGCTATTATAATACAAATCCTGCAATGTCCCATGTCATGGCTGTAGACATCGATCCCGTGTCAAGACAGGCTATTTCTCAGCCCATGGGCAGCGCGAGGACCACAGGTGGAGAGATGCTCGCAGGGTAATGCATGTGCGTGAGCAGGCAGAGAGGCCACCGTAAAACTCTCGGAGTGACAACTCCACAGGCTCTGGGCTGAGGGCAAGGAACTCACTACCCCTACCTCTCTAGAGCGCTCTCCTTGCACAGGTGGCAGGATAACCTCTGTAAGCCCATTTAGGACTTGTGCTGCTAGAAACCCAACATAGGTTTCTGGAAACTCTGGCCCAGGAAGCAGAAAGACGGCCTTCATCTGCATCCTCCGACTTTCTCAGCGAATCCAAACCCGTTCATCCTGTCTCTAGTTCCTATTGTTTCCTCTGATAAGCAGGGCCCCAGTGAACAATTAAAGCTTTCAATAAATAATCTCTAAGCACATTCATTTGATTGACTGTTATTTGATACAGCAGTTAGTTTCAATGGGGCAGTTAATATTGATCACATAAAGTACTCCAGACAAACATGAAACAGTTCCAGAACTCCATGGATTATTACCCTTTATCTGCCAGTCATCCGGGTTACTTGTAATGGTCACGGAATTTAAAATCAATAATAACAATTAGTGTTCTGTACACCAAAACAGATGAATCATGTGAAATGGGTTTTCATATAAGATCAAAGGTAAAGTGTGCCTATCACGTGGGAGAAGGCTCTCTGAGTTTCCAGGACACACTTGGCAAGGTACTTTCAGGCAAGTCTTCAACCCAGCCAGCAAGACAGAAAGAACGGTATTTAGCAGATGTGATCATAAAAACGCACGTGAAACCCCTGACTGTCTTAATCCAAAAAGATGAAGGGTAAAAGATAAAAGTGATCAAAATGAATGCTAACAAACGTAGTAAAATTAACGGGACTGGCAATTTACTTCCTCTGAGATACGCTTCTAGCTACCCTTTCCCGCTTCCGATTCACAGGCTACCTTTTCCCGCTTCCGATTCACAGGCAATAATCGTGATTTTTTTGTAATAAAATGGCAACAACGGTATTCTAGCTCCACGGCACCACTACTGTAATGTCTGGATAATTAAAATGCAAAGCAACAGAGAAATGTTTCATCATTAAACTGTAACCATCGCACTGTGTGAAATCATCCATCCCAAAGACTTGTTTTTCATCAATTATTTGTTATTTATCTGATGTAAATATAAGGACTAATTAAAATGTATGCCTTTTTACACAGCTTCTTGTCATTAAAGCCAATGAAAGCATTCTGAGGACCATAATGAAATAATTATGTTTGCCTTTAAGAATTCTCTTCAACAACACATGGCAGTACTGAGCTAAATTAAAACATCAGGAACTAAATTTCGCTTGCCTCCATTTCCATTTTAGTTAATTATACCCCCAAGGTTTCCAATAAGCCAGACCCTAAAAAATCTTTTGAAGCTGAAACAGCCTTCAGATCATCAGCCTTTTTATAATCATGAACCCTGATGATAAGACAAAGGTACCGTAGCCCCCAAAGCTTTAATGTTTTCGAGAAGAGGTATTTATTACTGAGGTCTTCGTTTGCTCTGAAAATTAGGGAAGTATTAGGATAAATGTGATCCAAAGCTTCGCTTTCAGGTTAGCTGATACACTCATCTCATCTGGTCTTATCTGCATCATTTCTACCACAGTATTTTGAATTTAGCTTTTTTTTTTCCCCTGATATGATAACATTTAATCAGTGGCGAAAAGTAATTGATTAATATCAACAACAAAAACATTTCACTATATCTGAGTCGAATCAGGAGAATAACTCTTTATTCAATACTGAAACTTAAAACAAAACAAAGAGCGATCTTGAAGAGTAGACTGTGAAGCCATGAACTTGAAAAAATAAAATAGGACCCTTTCATTAGGATTTCTCCCTCTCCAGACCTCAAACTGGTGACACTTGTAAAGGCAAGAAAAAATAGTAAGAAAATATGTTTTAAATCTGAGTTTAAGAGAAAAGGAAGAAGGCAAGAGGAAAGGAGAAACTGCCAGGCGGTCTCAGGGCTGGTGCAAATGCAGTGGCTTTCACCCGCTGTCAGATGATGCCAGTGGGGTGGGAACGCGGCGTTTAGAAAAGTAAACAGGAGTCCCAGGGATTAACTCTGACAACGTGAATTCCGTCCATCTGGTTCTGTGTGGAGAGCCAGCAGTTCACGGGGGATGATATTTGACTGCCGGATAGACTGTCTTCTGAGACATCAGAGGGAAACTGTTGACAGCTGCGAAACAAGGATCTAGTACATGACAACCTAAAATTGCAATTATAATCTCAGAATCTGCTTTTATTAAAACCACACCCAGGTCAGTCTTTGTTCCGTTTAGAGAAATTTCCTTTCGGGAATGAGGGACATCGTCACCCACGATCAGCCTTGTTAAAATCAGCTCCCCCACCCCCCACCCCGCCCCGTCGCCGTTCGCTTCATCAGCTGCCGGGGAGCCTGTGCTCTGAGAGAGGAAACGCTCGGCAAGGCTGGGTCACCTCCTGACGTCAGTTCCTGTTATCCTGCCTTATCGTGCTGGGGACCAGGAGTCTTATCTTACGGAATGGCCCCCCTTACAGCTCCCCATCCTGCAAGGCCAGAGAAAAAGCAAGTCAGCGGTTCCACTGCCTGTCTGCATTCCCATCTAAGAAGCTCTGAGAGCTCCAGATAAATAATAGAACACTTGCAGGCTCACCCTCTAGGGCTGCCTAGGTGGAGAGAACTTTTGCAACTTTATTTTTTATTCATCGGAAGGGGTTTAGGGGCTGGGATGGGACAGGAATCCTGCCTCTTAGTGATGAAGCAAGGAGGCGGGAAGGAAAAGAGGAGCATTCAGGGCGACATATTGAGTGATTAGATTGTGTTATTAGATCTTACAGATGGGCAGGTTATCTCATCTCCTATTTAACAAGAGGTGCTTGGGCCAAGCCACTTACAGACAGGATACTGATAAATCTGAAACTGGAGTTAACACTCCTCTCTCCACCACCTCCAACTCCAACTTTTCATGAAGAAGCTGGCCAAGGACTGATACAGATTTGTTCATAGTGATTCTACGTATAATTCCACCCCTCCCCCACTCCCAATACACACACACACACACACACACACACACGCACGCACGCTGGCATCAGAGCCGCGGTCATAATACTTAAATCCATATTGCAAGGGATGCCTTCTATTTACGGATCTACATTTTGTCACAAAAGGAATTCGTGTTCAGAAGAATGACCCAGAAGCACAAGGCGGTCTTCAGTCATAACAGAAAAATTAAGCTGTGAGTGCTCCAGTTATACTGACCATCAAGTCCAAACAAAGGCTTTCTGTGCCACTCCTGGGTGCAAGGGGCAGCCCTAGGAGATGTCATAATATTGAAATATCTGGCATATTTCAATGGCTTATGTGGGAGATGTGGCAGTATACTTGAAAGTGGGTTATTCTAGAAAATCTGAGATGTATGATTGCCATAACTACCCTGTAATTTGAAAGGCAAGATTCTACATTAATATCTTTTGGAAAGGTTTTTAGCCCAGATTTCTCTGATTAACCTTCATCAAAAAACTCCCATTTCTGAAATAATCTAGTTAATTGATAGTTAACTGAATTTATATTAGAACATTTAAAGTATAAAAATGTCATTTAGGGAGAAATTTATTGGCACTTACATGCAACTCAAACTCTATAGAAGATTCTTTTTAAGATGTTCTAAAATGGAACAGTGCATTCACTGTTTCGTAAGTCCTGTTCGACTCTAAGGGTTTTCTATTTTGCAACTTGGTTTTACATCTTCATCTACCTCGCAGACAGTAACTTTCTAGTTAAAAAATGCCCAGTCTTTAAAAAAAAATTTTTCGATTTTAAAGATTCTAAATTCCTTGACAGCAGAATTTATCATCTTCATCATTTGCCACGTTATCTCCCTTCTGAGATTATCTATGCATTACATTTCACAAGAATGTAGAAAGGAGAAAAGGGTAAGGTTTTCTTTCTTTTTTTTAGCCATCTCTGGGGCTTAACATGTTGAAGGGAAATTATAAGCACCTGATATCCAGAAGAACTTTCTTGTGTGCTTTAAAGCAAAGTTCGTGACAATACCAACTGGTTATATATGGTCAGAGCCAGGCTTCCAAAAATGAGAAGAAAACTTCTGGTTCAGGTCAGCGAACCTATCAGAAATTGCGCTGCCGGTCATTTATCTACTAAGAGAAGAAAGGCCTAGTTCCGATGCAAGGGCTTTGCATTTGGGCTGGGAAATCAAATGCTACCAAGAGTTTCCACATCCATTCCACAGCCTAAGCTTAAGGGACACATGACTACCACTCCTAGCATTCTGATCTATTTTGGGGGGAGTCTATCCTTTTCTGGTGATAAAATTTAAACCTCTGCATTTTTTCTTGTAAGTTGCACACCAGTGCTTCCCCACCCAAAGTGCCGAGTTACCTGGATACTGAAAAAATTTTAGTAATTATTTTTTCCGACGGGGAAGGAAAACTTTGTGAATCTTCCACTTGTTTTCAAACGGCCCTATCCTGCACTCCCTGAGATTTAAGTAGAATTCCCTTTTCTTTTCTTCTTTCTGATCGTGTTAGTTACCACTGTCATGTGGCCCAGAAGCAGAAAATTATGTCCTACTTTAGAAAAACAATTGAGCCTTTTCACTGAAATATTTATTCAAAACCCCATTCAGTTCATACGGTGGCTGTCAGCCTTTATTTAGTCTCCCTTTCAGAGGGTATCTTTGATTTTGCCACTTTGACCCCAATTTATATCTCACTAGGAGAGGATTTAGATACTGTTTAATACTTAAAATTCAGGTCCCAGTGCTTTGGAAAGGAGACGTCTTTCCTTCCTAAATCATAACATCGATACTGTTTGTTTTTAAAAACAGATTATTTCTCATTAGAAAAGAAAATCTGTTTTTCCTTTTTTCTTTTGATGTGTTACGAGCAGGGTGAAGACAGGGAAAAGGGCCAAGAAGTTGTCACACTCATGATTTCACCGAAAGCAACTACTATATTTAGACCACAAATATTAGGCTTTATCTTATGCTCACTGAGCAATTAATGCTGAAAACATCTGGAGCAGCCTAAACCCAAGGTAATCCACGAGGCACCTGAGCAGAGACTTAGTGACTCTGACACCTCCAGGGGCCGTCTTAAATCATATTATTTACACCATGTTCCCTTAGTAACTGCTACTCCTGACTTCCAATTTTTAGAGGCAATTCACAGGCCCTACTTCAACGGACAGCTGGTTGGCATATCATTTTTCTGTCTTAAAATTAAAAGGGAAAATAAAGAGAATATTCTAACACCTTTCAAAGAATGCTTCTGCTGTGTTGTACATTCAAAGGGTTTACTCCAATTCCTACACACACACACACACACACACACAGACACACACACACCATAAAAAAAAATAAGTAGGATCTCAAAGCAGAAAATAGTTTTGGTTAGAATTTAGTACTATTTTTTCCCTTCTGGCCCACTGTTTCCTCTGTGTTAAGAGCACAAACAGATCTGCTTCTTGTCAAAACAGTCATTGAGTAAAATGGGAAAGGTTGTGGTTTTTATGTTTGTACTTATACAAACAGGGCCCTAATATGCTTTAACTTCAAAAGCCCTAACTGGCTGTGCCACCCTGAGCCAAACACCGCGTGGCAGAGCTGTGTCAGAACTTTTATTTATACTTAAAAACTTAAACCACTTGAACAACTAAACTGACCTGTTCTAAAAGCGGTTTGTGCGACTCCGCAGGGGCCTAAGCGATATTTACACTCTATTCATTTAACCTGGAGTACGCGGGTGGGAATCCAAACCCTTGTGAAATTGACCACAGTGAGCACTAATTGCCCTGCTTACAAAAATAAGACACTGAAATTTCTGAAATCCCTTTGTCATTTGCCTTTATTTACTTTGTCTAATGCAAGCTTCTTTGATTAGCTGAACTTTGCTGTTATCAACACTTCTTGCTTATCAGCTGGCCCTAGGTGAATGACACATTCACCACTAGCCTCTCCCCAGATAAGGCAAATCCCTTGTTTAACTTGTTCAAGAACAAACAAAGTTCCCCCCCAAACTCCTGCAACTTAATAGGCACTTTTGGAGAGTTAATTACAAAAGGAAGAATGTCTACTTGTAAAACCTCTACTAGGTCTAATAGCTCGACGCCAGGGTCCTGAGCATTCTTTTTTCCTTTGTTAAAAAACGTTTCATTAAAACTTTCTCTCACGAGAAAAAGTTTGAGGGAGCCCTAGTTCCCTGAGATTCCAAATGAAACTGTTCATACTGTTTTAATTGCTACAGAGAGGAGGGGGGTAGGGTCTAAAAGATCTGTTAGTGGGTTGGAAAATTATTTTCTAGCAGTTTCTTTGAGCTCTCCAGAAAGAAAATAGGCAGCAGGAAAGAAAGAGCATTCGAGGAGCAGCTGAAAATGAGGACGCCTTCTGAAAATGATATTCTTTTTACTCTGGTTATGGCTCTACGAAATACTAAGTCAGACAGCTAGACTGTTGGCATCAGATGGTTATTGACTCTTCAGCTACAAACCTGTTGATTTCCTGGACCCCTGAAGCAAGTCTTTATTCTTAAGAAAAAGTTTCAGAAGAGGACGATTTAAATCTTGTCATTGTCCCCTCTCTCTCCTTTTTCTTCCCTCTCTTTAGATAAGCCATCATGTTATTAGGAAAACTCAATTTCTTCCAGTTAAACTTTGACCTCTTTGAAAACAAAGATTTAAAATGTCATTTTCAGGCTAATGCTCCAATGAATTGTCAAATAAAGTACTAAAAACATTTTGATAGATAGCTGAGCCATTTATCTAAATCACTGTCAGGGCAGCGATGCGTCCAGCAGGCTCCCACTTAGACAGCCACCCGAAGGTGGGATTTTCTGGGGCTGCTGGTCATTTCTCAAGCCTGCAGCCAGGCTACTGTTGACTAGTGCGTGCCTCGGCACCCTCTCAGAATCAGATAACCAAATAGTCAATATTTTTTTAAAAAACTGGGCCACCCCACTTATGTTTCCTTTCCTTTAACCGACGTCCAGGTTCCCGGCTGAACTGCAAGATATGGAAATAATGGATGGCTCAGCCCAAGGGGTGTTCATTGCCAGTAGTTTTCTAGCAAAACAGCAACTTCTTAGAGCAACAAAGTGACTCGGAAAGGTGGCAGCAGGGTCAATGCTAAGAAATATTGCCTTTCCTCCGCAAGGAAAACATTGGCAGCGGCAGCTTTAACTGGTCATTTATGAACTTGAGGAGCAGCAGCATCCTTAATTAGGCTAAATTCCTTGCAAGGAAGATGTCATATTTTAATTACTTTGGACTGTTGAAACACACAAGGGGGGGGGATATACATATAACTAGGAGCTAACCCACGGAACAGCAAAGTTAAATTCCCCTCTGCATATATCTTAGTAAAAACTGTACCAACGTTGTCAAATTGCCTCACTTGAAGAATGTTTCAAAGTCCTGTGGTCACTCTACTTTTTCCCCCCTCCACACACATTTTCTAAAACTGTTTTCAAGGGACTGACTGTAGGGTCGGTAAGGAGAGAAGCAGGGGTCAGCAGGGGTTGTTTGGGAAGAAAACATCTAACAGGAAATTTTCAGCAGAGGGAATCAATATGCACACCAGCACAGCACACCCTTTCAGCATTAAATCATTAAATCCTTTGTCTGGCTACCAGTGCAATTTGTTTCCAATGTCTTCATTGCATGCAAGCGAGACAATTCATATTTTTTTCTTGGTAGAAGAAGGGAAAAAATAAACCTACATTGCGCAGTGTGCCGATGCTGCCATTCGGTTTGGGTCAATCCACTGAAGCATGCTTTGAGAGCTTTCTCCTGGAGCATGCAGGAAGACGGGCTCGCAGTGTAGAAATCCAGGATTTGCCCAGGACTCACTGACAGGACATCCATACAGTCAAACATGATCTCCCCTGCACCGAATGTCTGCAAAAGTGCTTATCCTCTAGGTGTGGAGGCAAATGGCATAGAAAAGTCCACCCAACTCCATCAAACTCTGCCCCCTTTTTGGCACGTAGGCTGTTGGTCTTTTTCCCAGCCTCGAATCATGAATTATGACAGACAAGCCAGCTAAAAGCCTGTAATTGATCCAAATGATCATTTACCATTTTCCAGGCTTGCTCGGCCAATCCAGCCGGGGCGGGGGGTTCCCAGAAAGAGCCCAAGTTCTCCTTCTAGGCAGACGCCTGCAAAAAGCCTTCGGAATGCGGTGCGGATCCTACCCGGACGGTGCCCAGACCAGCCCTGCCCGGCTCGCGCGCGTCCTCGGCATCCCCGTCCTCAGGCGGCTCGCGCGGGGACTCTGGTCCCCCCTTTGGCAAAGAATAGACCCTCCTGCCTCTGAACAGCTCACTTCCTACTACTTCTGTCACACAGAATGAAAGATTGAATTGCCTAATATATGCGAGTGAACTTTCGGTGAACCCTTCCCGGGCTGCTAACCTTCAAATGACCCAGCGAGTCTGACATCACCAGCTCCCAGGATTCTCACAGAGCCGAGCACTCCCAGCAGCCCCGCCGCGCGGGCGGCCCGCGGCCCGGGCGCGCGCACCTCCCGCCCCGCGTCTCCGCTCCGAGCGCGCGGGGCCCGGGGCGCCCGGAGCCACAGGGAGGAGGAGTGCGCGCGGTCCGGAGCCGCCGGGAGGAGCGCGCGGGGCCGGGACGCCGCTCGCCAGCTCCCGCCCTTTGCGCCCCAGTTCGCGGGGCTTCGCTCTGCCGCGCGCCCCCCTCGCCCGCCCCCGGCCCAGTCTTTACATTCCTCCGTGAGCCTGTCTGTCTGTTAAATGCCTTGTAACGTGTGTGTTTCCCACTCCTGCAAAAGCACAGCAAGCCCTAAACCGGAGCACGGAGAAGAGCCGCCCCTGGGGAAGCCTGGGGTCCAGAAACTGCCCATTTTGATAGTCTTTTTCTGTCTGTCCCTCTTGCAGGCCAGAGGGGCTGCGTTGGCGCGGGAGTAAAAAAAAAAAAATCCAGCTTTCTGGATTCATTTACTTCTTAAAATTCTCCCAAGTCTACACGCAGCCTACGAAGGAGTCGAGAATTATCGGTAGTTCCTCCTGCCTCAGACACACACAGATAATCACACAGATATGCAGGACCTCATAATATAATACAGTGATCAACAGTGTGGATGTGGAAGTCAAACTGAACTAGATTCCAACCCACTGAGCAGCTACGGGATCTGGGACAAGTACCTAACCTCCCCAAGCCTCAGTTTCCTCATCTGAAAAATGGGAGCATGCTACTGGCCACCTCAACGGATTGCTGTGAGGACAAAAAGAAACAGTGCTTGCATGGCACTCAGCACACACCCTTGACCAGCTAGCTGTGACTCATCCTCTTACTTTTAACTGGGGAAACAGAAGCCCAGGGAGGCTGAGAGCTGCTTGAGGTCCCACGGCTCAGAATCATGGCTAGAACCCAGCTCCCTGGAATCCCAGCCCAACGTGGAAATAACTTTTCTGTTGTGGACGTGCACGGTTGAGCCCTCTCATCACTTCCCCACCCCACCCCACCCCCATATAACTAACACAGATTTGAGAACTGGTTAAGTGTGAAAGTTCTGTATTTCCAAGGGCCACTTTTCACCCATACTAGCCCCTGCTCAAACTTGGCTATTTATTAGAAGACAGTAATTTTAAGGAAAAGGGACTAAGTTTTTTGTACCTCTCACACTGAAGCTTTTCAGCTATCCCTGACAAGGACAGATGCAGAGTTTACAAGTCAACCCAGGCAGAAAGCTGTGAACGGGAGAGCCAATCCACCCTGCAGCCATTTTGCACCATTTGCTTAAAGGATGCAAGGTACATCAAAGAAAGGAAGCTCCGGGGGAGGGATTAAAACACGTTAAGTCCTCCACTGCCCCTCCACCGTTGACTAATAATTCTCCCACAAAGCAGGGAGGGCCAGTGGGCGGGCAGCGGGGGACGGCTTCCTTGCCCCTCGCAGGGAAGGGCGCGCTGCAGTCTCCTTTCTGTGAATGGGCTGGTATGTGCCCTGGCATCCAAGCCTTCTAAAAGCCTGTCGGGCACTCGCCCCGTGCTGCTGGGCTAGCAGAGTTGCTAAGTGGCACTCATGGTGTAACATGAAAAGTATGCATGGCACACACTTACCAAGTCAAAGACTCTTTCAGGAAGGTGTAGGCAAACAATTTTCAGCCCAGCAAGCTCAGTTCTTGCGATTGCAAAGTCCAGGGCGATAAAGGGGTAAGCTTTGGCTGAAAACTATGTGTTTGTTATTCTCGCTCTCTCTCTCTTTTATATGGTCATCATTTTGTAACAGAGCTTTATTATAAGAAATCTTTTAACTACAAAGAAAACACACATTTTAAACAAGGAGCGCAGAGGAATTTACAAAACATTTAACACTCTGTCATTAAGATAGTTGTAAAGATACACAAAGCACCACATTGCCAATTGCTGCATGGTCCACGGGACTTACAGCTCCAAATGCTTATTTAAGGTCCTCAGAGTGCCTTGGAAACTGGGCTCGTTTTGTACAGGATCATGGAGGTGGGTGAAAAGTTCTTTGAGGAGGGAGAGGAGGGAGCTATATTTAAAGTACAGCAGGAGGAACTAAGAGATGAGAAACAGGGCACCGTGGCCAGGTGTGTGTGTCCGGGTTACCATGGCACTTACTTGCTCACTCAGCATCTTTCCAAAGGGTAGGGTGCACTGGTCACAAGGAAGTGAACATGCGGATGGGGTCCCCCAAATTCTGTTTACTCTCAGTTCTTTAGGGAGACAACGGCTCCCAAATTTCTTTTCTCAATACTCTGTCACGGCACAAAAACAATAACAGAGAGGTGTGTGTGTGTGTGTGTGTGTGTGTGTGTGTGTGTGTGTGTGTGTGTGTGTGTGTGTGTGTGTGTGT